>NC_091979.1:163147615-163521782 GCF_044704955.1 Pristiophorus japonicus | reverse complement strand
AAACTACTAGCGGTAGAGGAGTTGGATTTAAAAAGGGCCATCCAGATCGCTCAATCATGTATGATGATGGACAGGAGTTTAAAACAAATATCGGTGAAGAACCGAACCTTGGGAAGTACTGTAAATGTGATTGGTTCGGCAAAGCGTCACATGCCAGGGCCTACCCGGCTGTGTTCGCAAAACCTGTGGCTGCCCAAAGTCCGCCAGCGTGAATGTATCCGACTTCTCCGTGTCGGCGTTGTGGGGGAAATCATCGGCACCAGCTATGCCGATTTAAGCAATATAGTTGCAAAGGCTGTCTGAGAGTGGGGCATCTCCAGCGCAAGTATCCGCAGATGAGCAAGCGAGCTGCGACACGCCACATGGAGGATGAGAGTCAGATTAGCGCGGATCCGGATACGCAATCCGAGATGCCAGAGGAGGAAGTGAATGGACTGTACTCTTTCTTAACCAAGAGTAAACCAATTTTGATAAACTTCACATTAAACGGGATACCGGTATCGATACAATTGGTCACGGGGGCAAGTCATTCGATTATGAACGAGAGGGCATTTAATAAGCTGTGGGATACTAAGACTGTGAGGCCCAGGCTGAGCTCTGACTAACGCCAAGCTGCGCACGTACATCAAAGAACTGATAAAGGTGATTGGCAGTGCACAAATTAATGTGTCGTATAACAGTGGATTGTTCCAGACAATGGCCCAACGCTGCTCGGCAGGAGCTGTTTGGAGAAAATCACTGGAATAACATAAAGGCATTGTAGTCGGAGGAAGATACATGTGCCCAAGTATTGAGCAATTCCCTTTGCAGGTATCGGCAACTTCACGGGAGCCAAGATGCAAATCCATGTGGACTCCGATGCAAGACCCGTCCATCATAAAGCTCGGGCAGTGCCATATATGAGGAGGGAGAAGGTCGAAATTGAACTGGACAGACTTCAGCATGAAGGGATCATATCTCCGGATGAATTTAATGAATGGGCCAGCCCCATTGTCCCTCTGCTGAAAAGTGATGGCACAGTCAGAATCTGTGGAGACTACAAAGCTACGATCAGCAGGGTTTCGAAACAAGATCAGTACCCGTTACCAAAGACTGATGACTTGTTTGCGATGCTAGCCGGAGGGAAGTCGTTCATAAAACTGGACTTGACGTCGGCCTATATGACGCAGGAGTTGGTTGAGATGTTGAAGAGACTTACATGCATTAACACGCACAAAGGACTGTTTATTTACCACAGATGTCCGTTTGGAATTCGCTCGGCTGCAGCAATATTCCAGAGGAATATGGAAAGTCTACTGAAGTCCGTTCCCAGAACCGTCGTGTTCCAAGATGACATCTTGATCACCGGTCATGACTCCAAGGAATATCTGAACAACCTGGAAGAGTTCTACTACATTTGGACAGAGTAAGACTCAGACTTAAACGCTCGAAGTGGGTCTTCATGGCACCGGAGGTCAAATTCCTCTGGAGGAAAATCGCCGCTGATGGCATCAGACCTATTGACGTGAAAACCAAAGCCATCAAGAATGCACCCAAGCCACAGAATGTGACGGAGCTGTGTTCGTTCCTGGGTCTACTCAACTACTTTGGTAACTTCCTACCTAAATTGAGCACCTTATGTGAACCACTGACAATGCTATTGAGAAAAGGCAACAACTGGGTATGGGGCGCATTGCAAGACAGAACTTTCGAGAAAGCCACAAATCTGTTTTGCTTGAACAAGCTGCTGGTACATTATGACCCATGTAAACGTTTAGTTTTGACCTGTGATGCATCGTCATATGGAATTGGTTACGTGTTACAACAAACCAATGAGTCGGGGAAACTTCAACCTGTCGTGTATGCATCCAAAAGTTTGTTTAAAGCAGAAAGAGACTACAGTATGGTAGAAAAAGAAGCTTTAGCGTGTGTGTACGGTGTTAAAAAGATGCATCAATACCTGTTCGGTCTGAGGTTCGAATTAGAGACCGATCACAAACCACTTATTTCGTTGTTTACCGAGAGCAAAGGTATCAATACCAATGCTTCATCACGCATCCAAAGGTGGGTGCTGACATTATCTGCCTATGATTATATCATTCACCACAGACCTGGCACAAAGAATTGTGCCGATGCTTTGAGCCGGTTGCCATTGCCCACACCGGAGGTGAAAACACCACAACTGGTAGATTTAATGTTAATCATGGATGCTTTTGTGAATGAAGGTACCCCTGTCACGGCTCAACAAGTTAAGACCTGGACCAGCCAGGACCCAATATTATCGGTGGTAAAGGGTTCCATCCTCAAAGGGGATTGGTCTGCCATACCTAAGCAAATGTGCGAGGAGGCCAAACCATACATTCGTCGCAAGGACGAACAGTCTATTCAAGCAGATTGCATATTGTGTGTCAATCGAGTTGTAATGCCTAAGAAAGGGAGAGAGAAGTTTGTGCATGAGTTACACAGCACACATCCTGGTATAGTGATGATGAAGGCCATCATCAGGTCCCACGTATGGTGGCCAGGAATTGATTCTGAATTGGAAGCATGCGTGCATCAGTGCAACACCTGCATGCAGCTCAGCAAAGCAACAGCGGAATCGCCGTTGAGTCTGTGGTCATGGCCATCCAAACCTTGGTCCAGGATCCATGTAGATTTTACAGGTCCCTTCCTGGGCAAGGTATTTGTAGTGGTAGTGGATGCTTATGCGCAGTGGATAGCATGCATAATCATGTCATCCAGTACGTCCACGGCAACCATAAAGAATCTAATGTCATGTTCACGCCACATGGTCTGCCTGACATAGTGGTGAGCGACAACGGGTCATGCTTCATCAGTCAGGAGTTTCAGGAGTTTGTAAAACTTAACGGCATAAAACATGTAAGGTCAGCACCATTCAAACCTGCGTCCAACGGGCAGGCAAAACGTGCAGTACAAATTATCAAGCAAAGCATGAGGAGAGTAACCCAAGGTTCATTGCAGACCCGCTTGTCTTGCATACTGCTGAGTTACAGGACAAGACCCCACACACTCACAGGGGTCTCGCCTGCTGAACTCATGATGAAAAGAGGTCTTAAGACCAAGTTATCTCTTGTACATCCGGATTTAAGTAATCACGCTGAATACAGAAGACAGAGTCAACAAGGGTACCATGATCGCGCAACCTGTATATGTGTTGAATTATGGTCAGGGTCCCAAATGGATCGCTGGTACGGTCATGGCCAAGGAGGGCAACAGAGTATTTGTTATTAAACTCAAGAATGGGCAAACTTGCAGGAAACACATGGATCAAACAAAGCTGAGGCACACAGACGAGCAAGAGCAGTCAGACGAGGAAACCGTCGATGCCTAACCAACTTACCAGCAGCCTTCAGTGGACTCGAGGGTCATCAGTGAACCTGGAATTTTCAATAAAAATGGACTTGTAATTCCTGACATGGCCACTGCTACCCCTAACAAGTCAGTCATCCAGCCACCAGCCACAACAGACTCCGCACATTCACCTAAGGCTGGAATCGAACTGAGATGGTCAACCCGGAAACGTAAAGCACCGGACCGTCTCAACCTGTGAAAGACTGTGATAAGATCTCAGAGGAGGGTATTGTCATGTATGTACTTGCTGTTTGTAGCCACCAGATGGTGTCATTGTTGGAGGCCACTGAGCAGCACGCACATGATGCTGCTCTGGTATAAAAGGCCAGCCATTTTGTGAGTCAGGCACTTTGGGCCGTAATAAAGCAGAAGCAAGGTTGTATCTTGCTCAGTTAAACAGTTCTCAGTTTGTACCTTTATTGCATACATGACAGCCTCCCAGCCAGAGAGAGAGAGAGAGAGAGAGAGAGAGAGAGAGAGGCAGGCCTCCCAGCCACAGAGACAGAGACAGAGACAGAGAGAGAGAGGCCTCCCAGCCAGAGAGACAGAGACAGAGCGAGAGACTCCCAGCCCGAAAGCCTGATTTGGAATCATGGAATTTACAATTCTATTTGAATTCTGTAAATTTCACAGGTGAAATTTGCTAGTTCTTGGCTGATCTTTTAATGGAGTTGTCCATTATGGGAATTTGTCCTGTCCTGGAGATGTAGAGCAACTGAGAAATCCATTGCTTTGGATCATCCAAGCCTCTTGACCAAAATATTGGTGTAGTATCAGAGGGGGAAAATGAGATGGGATCAAATGCCAAAAATGCAATGTGAGCAACCAACAATCTGTTTTGTTAATAATGCACAACGATTTATTTGGAAATTCAGACAGTGCAGTTTTGGTAACAATTATTGAAAGAATAATACTGCAATAACGGGACATATTGCAGGTTCTCTGATTGTTTATTAGTTAACGTATTGTAATTTAAACATTTTCAGCATTAAGATTTATAACACCTGTAAATCATTATTGTAAATCATCATTATTCAAATGTGAAGTGAGAGGAATGCATAGAAACACTTAATGATGCTTAGTTAATTCTCAGAATGTTGTGCATTTAAGAGCTATGCTTTTATTATGGTTCTGAAATGTTCCTGAAGTCGTTTTAAAGGGTTCAGTCTACTTTTTCATCTGTTTTCAGAACAGTATACCACTAGAAGACATTCTTGAGCTTTACAGATATAAACCCTCAGTTACTCAGTTCTATAAGACCATTAAGGTAAGATATGTTGATTAGGGATAAAGGCAAATGTAACTAATTTGAGAGAAAAGTACTTTCAATCATTGCACTGATCGTACTTCAAACATGCTTGTCTCATTAGTTGTTAGAGTTTACTTGGTTTTTAAGTCATCCAGCTGTTACATTAAAGTGTAACACTCATTGCAAAATACAGGAAACCAACATATTAAACTGTTTGATATATTGATGCTTTAGTTCTAATAAGATACAGGAAGGATTGTTACATAATGTTTTCCCCTCCTGTTCATCGTCCCCATTCTGTGTGTGCAGCTTTAAAGCTAAAAGACATAAGTCACTTTTTAATGCTGCCACTAGGTTGCAGACTTTGACCACAGAACACACCTTTCTAGACCACAGCTAACTCTTAATACAGAGGCACAAATTAAATCATTGTTTAACTCTTCTGGTTTAAAATTATTACCTTAATATCCACTCACTGATCGTACCTTTTCATTTTTCTTGGTCTAAATTGTTGTAGCTGTTTCCATTTCTGTCATTTTGTTCTGTGTAAGTACATCGGAATAAAAACAACTGACAATCACACTGATTTATATTACTAATCCATTGAATTATTTTGTGAAAAAACACCAAAAATCTTTCTGCAACTGTCACAATTAATGAATAGGCACAAATTTAAAGATTTGTTCAATAACTGCAATTTAAATTAATCTTAAAATTACTAACTTAGTGGCAAAATGAGAAACATCCTGCTTTCCAAAGACAAAGTTCATGCAGTTAGCGAGGTAGGGGGTGAGCTGGTAGGGTGGTGGTGGGGTGTGGGTGAAAATCCTTTTGAGCTGTGCCTTTGCTGACTTTGATTCACTAAGGAAGCCCTGGCTGAACTATGCAACCTTCTGCACAATGATCTTCAGCCCAGTTCTTTAACTGAACTGCTTTGCCAGTAGTGTCAGAGTTCGTACAGGTCTAAACTTTCATGTTACTAACTCCTTCAAACTGGGAACTTCTGCAAAATCACCCAGGATACTGTCTGGGCCGACATATAACAAGTCATTTACTGTTCTGAGGAGAACTGGCAATGTGGCAGATCACTGATGCCATCCTCAGGAAAGCTGGAGAATTGATCCATCTTGGAATAACTTCTAGGCAGCAGCTTGACAGGGTGATTCAGTTCTATTATGCTGCTGGTTCAAAGTTCAGGGAGCAATGGATGGTACCTATATTCTACTAGATGCTCCTACTGTGAACCTATTTAATTTCCTCGTTAGAAAGGGTGTTCAAAATCTCTGTGACCAACTACAATGAATCCTGCCAAATTTTGTGGGGGTTGTCAGAATGCTTTGGTCATGAAGAACTCAAACCTCCCGGCTCTGAACAGGAAGGATGGCCAAATGTTAGACTGCCAAATCCTTTTACCAACTGGAGTGGTCATTGGGAGGACTAAAAAAGGGGCTCTGAAACTATGGTTTTGCTCCCTTGATAAATCCGACAGGTCACCACAGGGTACTCTCAAGTGAGTGTCTCATAATAGTTGCTTGCTGTGCCCATCACAATTTTACTATTCAGAAATTATTCGAAATAGAACCCTAAATGGAGGTGGGACTGGTTGTGGAGGAACCTGAAATTCAGCCTGTAATACACCTGTACAAACTGGACGGGTTGCACCTCAACAGTGCTGGGACCAATATCCTCTCGGGGAATTTTACTAGTGCTGTTGGGGAGAGTTTAAACTAGCTTAGCAGGGGGATGGGAACCTGAGAACGAATTCATAAAGCAGAAATTGGAGAACAAGAATCTAGAAAGCGAATCTGTAAGACAGAGGAAGCAGGGTTTAGTATGTAGTAAGCAAGGAGGTCTTCCTGTGCTGAATGGTATATACTTTAATGCAAGGAGTATAGCGAATAAGGTGGATGAGCTAAGAGCACATAGACACTTGGGAGTATGACATTATAACCATTATAGAAACATGGCTGAAAGAGGGGCAGGTTTGGCAGATCAATATTCCTGGTTACAGGATTTTTAGACAAGATAGAGAGGGGGGTAAAAAGGATGGGGGGGGGGGTGGAGGTTGCGGTACTGAGTAAAGAAACTATTACAGCGGTGAGGAGGGGTGATATGTTAGAGGGACCATCAAATGAGACCATATGAGACGAATTAAAAAATAAAAAAGGGACGATCACACTGCTGGGCGTGTATTATAGACCCCCAAACAGTGGGAGGGAGATAGAGGAGCAAATATGTAGGCAAATTGCTGTGAAGTCCAAAAACCATAGGGTAGTAATAGTCAGGGATTTTAACTATCCAAATGTTGATTGGGACAAATTTAGTGTGAAGGGTATAGAGGGTGTGGAATTCTTGAAATACATTCAAGAGAACTTTTTTAGTCAGTATGTAGCAAGCCCAGTATGGGGCGGTCTTGGATTTAGTTTTGGGGAATGAAGCTGGGCAGGTTGAAGGGGTATTAGTGGGAGAGCACTTGGGTGCCGGTGACCATAATTCAGTCAGATTCAAGTTGGTTATGATAAGGACAAGACTAGGCCTGGAATAAAAGTTCCGAATTGGGGCAAAGTTAATTTTGCTAAGTTAAGGAGTGATTTGGCCATAGTGGACTGGAAACAGCTACTTGTGGGTAAATCAGTGTCGGAACAGTGGGACGCATTCAAGGAGGAGATCTGCAAGGCTCAGGCCAAACATGTGCCCTTAAAGAAAAAGGCTGGAAAAATAATTCTAGAGCCCCCTGGATGTCTAGGGACTTACAGGGGAGTATTAAGAATAAAAGAGATGCTTATGTCATATATCAACGGCTAAATACTATAGAATCTTTAGAAGAATATAGAAGGGACATATAAGAGGCAAAATTAAAAAGGATATTAGGAATGCTGAGAGAGCAATTCTTGGCCAGTAAAATGAAGGAAAACCTAAGATGTTCTATAAATATATTACGAGTAAGAGGGTAGCTAAAGAAAGAGTAGGGCCTATTGGAGACCATGAGGGTAATCTTTATGTGGAGGCGGAAGATGTTGGCAGGGTTCTTAACGAATACTTTGCATCTGTTTTCACAAAGGAAAGGGGCAATGCAGATACTGCTATCAAAGAGGAGAGTGATATTGTGGATGAAATAAATATAGGGAGAGAGGAAGTATTAAGAGGTTTAGCAGTTTTGAAAGTAGATAATTCCCAGGCCCGGATGAAATTCATCCCAGGCTGTTGAGCGAAATAAAAGAAGAAATTGCAGAGGCCTTGACCATCATTTTCCAGTCCTCTTTGAATCTTGGCATGGTGCCAGAAGAGTGGAGGACTGCTAATGTCGTACCCTTGTTTAAGAAGGGAGAAAGGGATAGGCTGAGTAATTACAGGCCTGTTAGCCTAACCTCAGTGGTGGGAAAATTATTGGAAAAAATCCTGAAAGACAGGATAAATCTGCATTTGGAAAGGCAAGGGTTAATTAGGGACAATCAGCACGGATTTGTTCAGGGAAGATCGTGTTTGACTAACCTGATTGAAATTTTTGAGGAGGTAACCAAGAATGAGGGTAGTGTGTACGATGTAATATATATGGACTTTAGTAAGGCTTTTAATAAGGTCCCAAATGGTATACTGGTCATGAAGATTAAAGCCCATGGGATACAGGGCAAAGTGGCATGTTGGATCCAAATTTGGCCTGGAGGTAGGAAGCAAAGGGTAATGATTGATGGATGTTTTTGTGACTGGAAGGATGTTTCCAGTGGGGTTCCGCAGGGCTCAGTACTGGGTCCCTTGCCTTTTGTGCTTTATATCAATGATTTAGATTTGAATATAGGAAGTATGATTAAGAAGTTTGCAGACGACACTAAAATCGGCTGTGTGGTTGATAATGAAGAGGAAAGTCATGGGCTGCAGGAGGATATCAATCTATTGGTCAGGTGGGCAGAGCAGTGGCAAATGGAATTTAACTCAGAGAAGTGTGAGGTGATGCACTTTGGGAGGGCTAATATGAAAAGGGTATACACATTAGGTGGTAGGCTTAATAGTGTAGATGAACAAAGGGACCCTTGGAGTGCTTCACAGATCCCTGAAAGTAGCAGGCCAGGTGGATAAGATGGTTAAGAAGGCATACTGAATGCTTGCCTTTATTGGCCGAGGCATAGAATATAAGAGCAGGGAGGTTATGCTTAAATTGTATAATACTTTAGTTGGGCCACAGCTGGAGTACTGCGTGTAGTTCTGGTTGCGTATTATAGGAAGGACATAATTGCACTAGAGAGGGTGCAGAGGGGATTTACTTGGATGCTGATTGAATGGAGAATCATAGTTATGAGGACAGATTGGATAGGCTGGGTTTGTTCTCATTGGAACAGAGGAGGTTGAGAGGAGACCTCATTGAGGTGTACAAGGTATTGAGGTGCCTGGACATAGTGGATAGTAAGGGCCTATTTGCATTGGTGGAGGGGTCTATAACGAGGGGGCATAGTTTTAAGGTGGTTGGTGGAAGGTTTAGAAGTGATTTGAGAGGGGGCTTTGTTACGCAGAGGGTTGTGAGGATCTGGAACTCGTTGCCTGGACGAGTGGTGGATGCAGAAACCCTCACCACTTTTAAGAGATGGTTGGATGGGCATTTAAAGTGCAGTAACCTGCAGGGTTACGGACTAAGAGCTGGTAATTGGGATTAGACTGGATGACCTTTTGTTGGACGGAGCAGATATAATGGTAAGTACTACAGAGAATAGAATATAGTCAGCGTGATCTCCTGGACCAGTATCAATCACCTGGATGGGTTGGAGAGGAATTTTCCCAGATTTTTTCTCTCTGAATTGACCTGGGTTTTTATCTGGTTTTTGCACCTCCCAGGAGATCACATGGCTCCGGTTTGGGGTGGATTCTAGAATGTTTCAGTATAAGGGGTGTCGCAGTTGTGTGGGGCGGACTGGTTGGGCTGGGTGCTCTTTGCCTTTCCATCATTGTTCACAGGTTTATATGTAACTTTTAGGGCTACTGACCAAGGGCCACGCGGCTCTTTGTCGGCCGGTGCGGACACGATGGGCCGAAATAGCCTCCTTCTGCACTGTAAATTTCTATGTTTCTATGAGGATCAGCACTCAGATGATTCTTCCTGGTTGCTGATACATCTGGAAGACTAAGAAAGCTGGGTGGGCTGAATGGCTTTGTGTTGCCCCATATTTTCCTTTAATGTAATCAGTTTCAACATTATCTGCTATTTTCACTTTTAATGTATTGAGCTTCACTCTATTCAATTGGGAGGCCATGAAAATGTATTTGAAATGAGCATTAATCCCAGTGATGTGCCATATTGACAAATCAGCTTCCCTTGTATACATATTCAATTGTTCTGACTATATACAAAGCAGCCAGCGAGTCAATATTCCCAATAGCTTGGGTAACATTTCTGTTGTAAACCTGGTTACCACTTTTGGTATATTTTGCACCTAATGAAATTTTACCAGAGATCAGAAGAGATTCATCTGATTACCCTTTTCTTCTTGTTTTCCATGAGAGTCACAATTGAGATTTGGAATACTTAAGTACAATAACTGTGGTACTAAGTTTGTTTGAACAGGGTTTGAGTCCTCAAAGGCACAGGTGCAATATTTCAGTTGTTACCAATCAGTAATGTTTGTCCAGATCTTTGTTTCAAGTATCACATATCAGGTTAACACTTATGTGGTTTTCATCACTAGTACTAACTGGCATGAATCAATTTCAAGTATTGATGAATATTTGAGGATAATACACCTAAATGTGTAGTGTAATCTGTCAGAGAGTTCACTATTTATTTTGCCTTTCTGAAAAGCTGCTGCAATGTGGGTTCAAGAGAATGGATGTTAGAAGACTATCACCACCTGTTGTGTTTTTTGTTTTCCAGGGACATGTTCAGCTATCCAGCCTATCCTTACATCCTTTTGCAATGCTGACTGCAGCCTATGCAGCTGAACATGCTAGAAAGCAGAGTGAGTGGGTTATATCTTTTTGGGGTATGAGAGGGAGTTGGCCCTTCCCAAGTTCTTCCCAACTAAATCAAAGTCTGGTTTATTACATAAGCAACGTCTGCATTTTCTGATTAATCTTCTAAACTATGTCAGCCAACTTGGGAAAACTTTGATTTTCTTTTATTCATTTTTAGGATTTGGCCATCGATGGCAAGACCAGCATTTATTGCCCATCTCTAGTTGTACTGAGAAGGTGGTGGTGCACTTTCTTCTTGAACTGCTAGTAATGATTTGATTCAACTGAGTGGCTTGCTAGCCCATTTCAGAGGATCATCATCATCATAGGCAGTCCCTTGAAATCGAGGAAGACTTGCTTCCACTCCAAAAGTGAGTTCTCAGGTGACTGAACAGTCCAATATGGGAATTACAGTCTCTGTCGCAGGTGGGACAGACAGTCGTTGGAGGAAAGGGTGGGTGGGGAGTCTGGTTTGCCGCATGCTCTTTCCGCTGCCTGCGCTTGATTTCTGCATGCTCTCGGTGACTAGACTCAAGGTGCTCAGCACCCTCCCGGATGCTCTTCCTCCACTTAGGACGGTCTTTGGCCAGGAACTCCCAGGTGTCGGTGGGGTTGTTACACTTTATCAAGGAGGCTTTGAGGTTGTCCTTGAAACATTTCCTCTGCCTACCTGGGGCTCGCTTGCCGTGTAGGAGTTCTGAGTAGAGCGTTTGCTTTGGGAGTCTCGTGTCGGGCATGCAAACAATGTGGCTCACCCAATGGAGCTGGTCGAGTGTTAACTATGGCGTATTCTCCTCCGTTTCGGCTGCCCCCAAAAGTTTGTCGGCATCCTCTGCCTGCTCCACGACGACATGCGAACTGTGATCTTGACCAACGGATCCACCACAGACCCAATCAACGTCCAGACCGGAGTCACGCAGGGCAGCGTCATCGCGCCAACCCTCATCTCGATCTTCCTTGCTGCAGTGATCCACCTCACACTCAACAAGCTCCCTGCTGGAGTGGAACTAAACTATAGAACCACTGGGAACTTGTTCAATCTTCGTCGCCTCCAGGCCAGATCCATGACTGTCCCATCCTCTGTCGTCGAACTACAGTACGCGGATAACGCTTGCTTCTGCGCACATTCAGAGTTTGAACTCCAAGTCATCGTCAGCATCTTCACTGAGGCATACGAAAGCATGGGACTTACACTAAACATCCATAAGACGAAGGTCCTCCACCAACCTGACCCCGCCCCCAGTCACTTCAGAGGATAGTTAAGAGTCAACCACGTTGGTGTGGCACCTGAGTCTCACACACAGCAGACTGGGAAAAGACATTAGTGAACAAGTTGGGTTTTTACAACAGTCCAACAGCTTCATCGTTACTTTTACTAATACCATCATTTTATTTCCAGATTTCTTAAATTGAATTCAAATTCTCAAACTGCCAGGGCTGGAACTTGAACTTGGGTTCTCTCGACTATTAGTCCAGTAACGTAATGACTACACTACCATATCACTGTAATATTACTATACAATGTAATATTACTGTCATTCACATTGATTTTATTTTTTGCCAATTGTTGGGGTTTTGCATTTGTATTCGAGGAGCAGTGGTCAACAGAGTGCTGCTGATGGTAAAGTCACAATAACAACAACTTGTATTTATCTTGTGCCTTTAATGTAGTAAAACATCCCAAGGTGCTTCACAGGACTATTAGAAGAAAAAAAAATTGACACCAAGTCAAATAAGGAGCAATGAGGGCAGGTGACCAAAAGCTTGATCAAAGAGGTAAGTTTTAAGCAGCGTTTTAAAGGAGGAAAGAGAGGTAGTGAGGCAGAGAGGTGTATGTTGGGAATTCCAGAACTTGGGGCCTAGGCAACAGAAGGCACGGCCACCAATGGTTGAGCGCAGATATCTCTGGGGGAGGGGCAGGGGTTGTAGGGCTGGATGAGATTACAGAGATAGGGAGGGGCGAGGCCATGGAGGGATTTGAAATCAAGCATGAGAATTTTGAAATCGAGGTGATGCTTAACCGGGAGCCAATGCAGGTCAGCCCAAGAAGGGTTCCAACCCAACAGGAGAATTAAGACAACAGTTCTAATAATTTATACAAAATTTTGTTTTCAAAATTTTAAAGATGGGTGCTATTGTGTATCTGTAAAGCATGCACTCCCATGTTTCGCTAAAAGGGAGTGCATCCCCTGAAGTCCCAAGGGATCCCAGCATGCTTTGGAAGCACTATATATAAGCCGGCCCCTAAGGCCTGTTCCTCACTCTGGAGTGTCTTACTAAAGACTGAGGTCACTGTTACTTTAACCTCCCTGTGTGCAGTCTCATTTGTGTTAGGAACACAACAACTGGCGACGAGTCTACGAATCCAACGCAAAAATGCAACAAACTCTGGGCATCCTGGAGAAGTTCTCCGAGGGTGAGGACTGGGAAGCCTTTGTCGAATGGCTAGACCAGTACTTTGTAGCCAACGAGCCGGACGGAGAAGGAAGCGCTGCAAAAAGGAGAGCGGTCCTCCTCTGCGGGGTACCGACCTACAGCCTCATGAAGAATCTTCTGGTTCCATTGAAACCCGCAGATAAGTCATATGAGGAGCTGTGTACACTGGGTTGGGAGCATCTTAACCTGACAGAGAGCGTGCTGATGGCGAGGTATCGGTTCTACACGTGCCAGCGATCTGAAGGTCGGGAAGTGGTGAGCTACGTCGGCGAGCTAAAGCAACTTGCAGGACAATGTGAGTTTGATGGCTACCTGGAGCAAATGCTCAGAGACTTTTTAGAAACATAGAAACATAGAAAATAGGTGCAGGAGCAGGCCATTCAGCCCTTCTAGCCTGCACCGCCATTCAATGAGTTCATGGCTGAACATGAAACTTCAGTGCCCCCTTCCTGCTTTCTCGCCATACCCCTTGATCCCCCTAGTAGTAAGGACTTCATCTAACTCCCTTTTGAATATAGTTAGTGAATTGGCCTCAACTACTTTCTGTGGTAGAGAATTCCACAGGTTCACCACTCTCTGGGTGAAGAAGTTTCTCTTCATCTCGGTCCTAAATGGCTTACCCCTTATCCTTCGACTGTGACCCCTGGTTCTGGACTTCCCCAACATTGGGAACATTCTTCCTGCATCTAACCTGTCTAAACCCATCAGAATTTTAAATGTTTCTATGAGGTCCCCTCTCATTCTTCTGAACTCCAGTGAATACAAGCCCAGTTGATCCAGTCTTTCTTGATAGGTCAGTTCCACCATCCCGGGAATCAGTCTGGTGAATCTTCGTTGCACTCCCTCAATAGCAAGAATGTCCTTCCTCAAGTTAGGAGACCAAAACTGTACACAATACTCCAGGTGTGGCCTCACCAAGGCCCTGTACAACTGTAGCAACACCTCCCTGCCCCTGTACTCAAATCCCCTCGCTATGAAGGCCAACATGCCATTTGCTTTCTTAACCGCCTGCTGTATCTGCATGCCAACCTTCAATGACTGATGTACCATGACACCCAGGTCTCGTTGCACCTCCCCTTTTCCTAATCTGTCACCATTCAGATAATAGTCTGTCTCTCTGTTTTTACCACCAAAGTGGATAACCTCACATTTATCCACATTATACTTCATCTGCCATTCATTTGCCCACTCACCTAACCTATCCAAGTCACTCTGCAGCCTCATAGCATCCTCCTCGCAGCTCACACTGCCACCCAAATTAGTGTCATCCGCAAATTTGGAGATACTACATTTAATCCCCTCGTCTAAATCATTAATGTACAATGTAAACAGCTGGGGCCCCAGCACAGAACCTTGCGGTACCCCACTAGTCACTGCCTGCCATTCTGAAAAGTACCCATTTACTCCTACTCTTTGCTTCCTGTCTGACATCCAGTTCTCAATCCACGTCAGCACACTATCCCCAATCCCATGTGCTTTAACTTTGCATATTAATCTCTTGTGTGGGACCTTGTCGAAAGCCTTCTGAAAGTCCAAATATACCACATCAACTGGTTCTCCTTTGTCCACTTTACTGGAAACATCCTCAAAAAATTCCAGAAGATTTATCAAGCATGATTTCCCTTTCACAAATCTATGCTGACTTCGACCTATCATGTCACCATTTTCCAAATGCGCTGCTATGACATCCTTAATAATTGATTCCATCATTTCACCCACTACTGAGGTCAGGCTGACCGGTCTATAATTCCCTGTTTTCTCTCTCCCTCCTTTTTTAAAAAGTGGGGTTACATTGGCTACCCTCCACTCGATAGGAACTGATCCAGAGTCAATGGAATGTTGGAAAATGACTGTCAATGCATCCGCTATTTCCAAGGCCACCTCCTTAAGTACTCTGGGATGCAGTCCATCAGGCCCTGGGGATTTTTCGGCCTTCAATCCCATCAATTTCCCCAACACAATTTCCCGACTAATAAAGATTTCCCTCAGTTCCTCCTCCTTACTAGACCCTCTGACCCCTTTTATATCCAGAAGGTTGTTTGTGTCCTCCTTAGTGAATACTGAATCAAAGTACTTGTTCAATTGGTCTGCCATTTCTTTGTTCCCCGTTATGACTTCCCCTGATTCTGACTGCAGGGGACCTACGTTTGTCTTTACTAACCTTTTTCTCTTTACATACCTATAGAAACTTTTGCAATCCGCCTTAATGTTCCCTGCAAGCTTCTTCTCGTACTTCATTTTCCCTGCCCTAATCAAACCCTTTGTCCTCCTCTGCTGAGTGCTAATTTCTCCCAGTCCCCGGGTTCGCTGCTATTTCTGGCCAATTTGTATGTCACTTCCTTGGCTTTAATACTATCCCTGATTTCCCTAGATAGCCACGGTTGAGCCACCTTCCCTTTTTTATTTTTACGCCAGACAGAAATGTACAATTGTTGTAATTCATCCATGCGGTCTCCAAATGTCTGCCATTGCCCATCCACAGTCAACCCATTAAGTATCATTCGCCAATCTATCCTAGCCAATTCACGCCTTATACCTTCAAAGTTACCCTTCTTTAAGTTCTGGACCATGGTCTCTGAATTAACTGTTTCATTCTCCATCCTAATGCAGAATTCCACCATATTATGGTCACTCTTCCCCAAGGGGCCTCGCACAATGAGATTGCTAATTAATCCTCTCTCATTACACAACACCCAGTCTAAGATGGCCTCCCCCCTAGTTGGTTCCTCGACATATTGGTCAAGAAAACCATCCCTTATGCACTCCAGGAAATCCTCCTCCACCATATTGCTTCCAGTTTGGCTAGCCCAATCTATGTGCATATTAAAGTCACCCATTATAACTGCTGCACCTTTATTGCATGCACCCCTAATTTCCTGTTTGATGCCCTCCCCAACATCACTACTATTGTTTGGAGGTCTGTACACAACTCCCACTAACGTTTTTTGCCCTTTGGTGTTCTGCAGCTCTACCCATATAGATTCCACATCATCCAAGCTAATGTCTTTCCTAACTATTGCATTAATCTCCTCTTTAACCAGCAATACTACCCCACCTCCTTTTCCTTTTATTCTATCCTTCCTGAATGTTGAATACCCCTGGATGTTGAGTTCCTAGCCCTGATCACCCTGGAGCCACGTCTCCGTAATCCCAATCACATCATATTTGTTAACATCTATTTGCACAGTTAATTCATCCACCTTATTGCGGATACTCCTTGCATTAAGACACAAAGCCTTCAGGCTTGTTTTTTTTAACACGCTTTGTTCTTTTAGAATTTTGCTGTACAGTGGCCCTTTTTCTTCTTTGCCTTGGGTTTCTCTGCCCTCCACTTTTCCTTATCTCCTTTCTGTCTTTTGCTTTTGCCTCCTTTTTGTCTCCCTCTGTCTCCCTGCATTGGTTCCCATCCCCCTGCCATATTAGTTTAACTCCTCCCCAACAGCACTAGCAAACACTCCCCCTAGGACATTGGTTCCGGTCTTGCCCAGGTGCAGACCGTCCGGTTTGTACTGGTCCCACCTCCCCCAGAACCGGTTCCAATGCCCCAGGAATTTGAATCCCTCCCTTCTGCACCACTGCTCAAGCCACGTATTCATCTGCGCTATCCTGCGATTCCTACTCTGACTAGCACGTGGCACTGGTAGCAATCCTGAGATTACTACTTTTGAGGTCCTACTTTTTAATTTAGCTCCTAGCTCCTTAAATTCGTTTCGTAGGACCTCATCCCTTTTTTTATCTATGTCGTTGGTACCAATGTGGACCATGACAACTGGCTGTTCTCCCTCCCATTTCAGAATGTCCTGCACCCGCTCCGAGACATCCTTGACCCTTGCACCAGGGAGGCAACATACCATCCTGGAGTCGCGGTTTTGTACTGGGCATTGGCCACGAGATCATCTTACGAAAACTTTTGACTGTGGAGACACTGACCCTCAGTAAGGCCATTGTGACAGCACAGGCGTTTATGTCCACCAGTGATAGCACCAAACAAATCTCTCAGCACACAAGTGCTAGCAATGTTCATAAATTAACTGGAACTGTGTTTGCAAGCAGAAATATACAGGGCAGAAACCACGAGTCTGCAACTGCCAGCAGGCCTCAGGTGACCCAGATGACTCAGAGTCCACAACAAAGGATGAATGCAAGGCAATTCACACCTTGGCATTGTGGAGGCTTCCATTCAGCCTATTCATGCTGCTTCAAAGGATATGTGGTGGTTAGCAGCTCTGCAAAACCTGCTAACCACCATGTGGCAGAAGATCTATGGTGGATCAATGCAATTTCGAGCCTCAGAGAGGAGGCAGATGCTGAAGTACATGGGGTGCACACATTTTCGATGAAATGTCCACCTATAATGCTAAATGTAAAATTGAATGGCTTACCCGTAGCCGTGGAACTGAACACTGGCACTAGCCAGTCCATCATGAGTAAAAAGATGTTTGAGAGACTATGGAGCAACAAAGCACTCAGACCAGCTCTGAGCCCCATCCACACGAAACTGAGAACGTACACCAAAGAGCTTATCACTGTCCTGGGCAGCGCCGTGGCCAAGGTCACCTACGAGGGCGCGGTGCATGAACTGCCACTCTGGATTGTCCCGGGCGATGGCCCCACACTGCTTGGAAGGAGCTGGCTGGGCAAAATCTGCTGGAACTGGGATGACATCCTAGCGCTATCACATGTCGTTGAGGCCTCATGTACCCAGGTTCTTAAAAAATTTCCTTCCCTTTTTGAGCAAGGCATTGGAAACTTTTCTGGGACGAAGGTGCGGATCCACTTGGTCCCAGAGGCACGACCCATTCACCACAAGGCGCGAGCGATACCTCACATGATGAGGGAGAGAGTGGAAATCGAGCTGGACGCGCTGCAATGCGAGGGCATCATCTCCACAGTGGAATTCAACGAGTGGGCCAGCCCGATTGTTCCAGTACTCAAAAATGATGGCATGGTCAGGATTTGCGGCGATTATAAAGTAACTATTAATTGTTTCTCGCTACAGGACCAATAACCGCTGCCCAAGGCAGACGACCTATTTGCGACACTGGCAGGAGGCAAGACGTTCACCAAGCTCGACCTGACTTTGGCTTACATGACGCAAGAGCTGGAAGAGTCTTCGAAGGGCCTCACCTGCATCAACACGCACAAGGGACTTTTCATCTACAACAGATGCCCGTTTGGAATTCGGTCGGCTGCAGCGATCTTGCAGAGAAACATGGAGAGCCTATTCAAGTTGATACCACGCACGGTGGTTTTTCAGGACGACATATTGGTCACGGGTCGGACACCGTCGAGCACCTACAAAACCTGGAGGAGGTCTTCCAGCAACTGGATCGCGTAGGGCTGCGGCTGAAGAGGTCGAAATGCGTCTTCATGGCAACACAAGTGGAGTTTTTGGGGAGAAAGATCGCGACGGATGGCATTCGGCCCACAGACGCCAAGATAGAGGCTATCAGGAGCTAGCCCAGGCCACAGAACATCATGGAGCTGTGGTCATTCCTGGGACGACTCAATTATTTTGGTAACTTCCTACCACGGTTGAGCACCCTTTTAGAGCCCCTACATGTGTTACTGCGTAAAGGTGAGAACTGGGTATGGGGAAAAAAAAACAAGTAATTGCTTTTGAGAAAGCCAGAAACATTTTATGCTCCAACAAGCTGCTTGTCTTGTGTAACCTGTGTAAAAGACTTGTGCTAGCATGTGATGCGTCGTTGTACGGAGTCGGGTGTGTATTACAACAAGCTAACATTGCGGGGAAGTTGCAATCTGTCACCTATGACTCCAGGAGCTTGTCTAAGGCGGAGAGGGCCTACAGCATGATTGAGAAAGAAGCATTAACGTGTGTGTTCGGGGTAAAGAAAATGCATCAGTCCCTGTTTGGCCTCAAATTTGAACTGGAAACCGATCACAAGCCCCTCGTATCCCTGTTCGCTGAAAACAAAGGGATAAATACTAATGCTTCAGCCCGCATACAAAGGTGGGCACTCACGCTATCAGCGTATAACTATACCATCCGCCACAGGCCAGGCACCGAGAACTGTGCGGATGCTTTCAGCCGGCTATCATTGCCCACCATGGGGGCGGAAATGGCGCAGCCTGCAAACTTGTTAATGGTGGCGCAGCCCGCAGACTTGTTTATGGTCATGGAAGCGTTTGAAAAGGATAAATCACCAGTAACGGCCCGCCAGATTCGGACTTGGACCAGCCAAGATCCTCTGCTGTCCCGAGTAAAAAAAAATGGTGTACTGCATGGGAGCTGGGCCAGCATCCCCGTTGAACTGCAAGAGCTAATCAAGCCATTCCAGCGGCGAAAGGACGAGCTGTCCATTCAGGCAGACTGCCTGTTATGGGATAACCGCGTAGTGCTACCCAAAAAGGGCAGGGCGATGTTCATCTCGGATCTCCATTGCACACACCCGGGTATAGTAATGATCAAAGCGATAGCCAGATCTCACGTGTGGTGGCCCAGTATTGACTCTGACTTAGAATCCTGTGTACGGCAATGCAGTGTGTGCGCTCAGTTGAGCAACGCGTCCAGAGAGGCACCACTAAGTTTGTGGTCCTGGCCCTCCAGACCATGGTCAAGGATCCATGTCGATGATGCGGGCCCGTTTCTCGGCAAAATGTTCCTCTTGGTGGTGGATGCTTTTTCAAAATGGATTGAATGTGAAATAATTTCGGGAAGCACCGTCACCGCCACCATTGAAATCCTGAGGGCAACGTTTGCCACCCACGGCCTGCCTGACGTACTGGTCAGTGACAACAGGCCATGTTTCACCAGTGCCGAATTTAAAGAATTCATGACCCACAATGGGATCAAACATGTCACCTCGGCCTCGTTTAAATCAGCCTCCAATAGGCAGGCAGAGCGGGCAGTACAAACAATCAAGCAGAGCCTTAAACGAGTCACAGAAGGCTCACTCCAAACCTGCCTGTCGCGAGTACTGCTCAGCTACCGCACGAAACCCCACTCGCTCACAGGGGTGCCCCTGGCTGAGCTACTCATGAAAAGGACACTTAAAACCAGACTCTCGCTGGTTCACCCCAACCTGCATGATAAGGTAGAGAGCAGGCGGCAGCAACAAAATGTTAACGATGGTCGCGCCACTGTGCCACGGGAAATTGATCTGAATGACCCTGTGTATGTGCTAAACTATGGACATGGTCCCAAGTGGATCGCAGGCACGGTGATAGATAAAGAAGTGGGTAGGGTGTTTGAAGTCAAACTAGACAATGGACAAATTTGCAGAAAGCACCTGGACCAAACGAGGCTGCGGTTCACAGACTGCCCTGAACAACCCACAGCAGACACCACCTTTTTCGAGCCCACAACACACACTCAAAGGATCAACGACACCATCTTGGACCAGGAAATCTAACCCATCACGCCCAATAGCCCAGCAAGGCCAGGCTCACCCAGCAGCCCTGCAAGGCCAACAACACGCCAGCCCAGCGAGGGCACAGTCAACACACCAGAACAGACATTTATACCGAGGTGGTCCACCAGGGAAAGAAAGGCTCCTGACTGCCTCACCTTGTAAGTCGTTTTCACTTTGACTTAAGGGGGGGGGAGTGATGTTGTGTATCTGTAAAGCATGCAGTCCCATGTTCCGCCACCAGGGAGCACATCCCCTGAAGTCCCAAGGGATCCCAGCATCCCTTGGGAGCACTGTATATAAGCCGGCCCCTAAGGCCTGTTCCTCACTCTGGAGTGTCTTAATAAAGACTGAGGTCGCTGTTACTTTAACCTCCCTGTGTGCAGTCTCAGCTGTGTTAGATTGCACCTGTTGTGTTCCTATCATTTTTGACTTCCCTCCATAAGGAATGTTAGGTTTACTTCTCCATGCCAGAAACTTTTTCAGACAAACCATTCAAGTTATTCAGGGCACCTGGAGATAGACAGTAAATTACATATGTACAGATAAAATTGACAATACTGTGCAAAACTAGTAACTGGAAGGAACACCAATACAAATATCCAAACTGGGTCAGGTCTGGCTTAGTGGGTAGTACACTCACCTCTGAGTCAGAAGGTTGTGGGTTCAAGTCCCACTCCAGGGACTTGAGCACAAAAATCTAGGCTGATACTCCAGTGCAGTGCTGAGGGAGTGCTGCACTGTCAAAAAATGCTGTCTTTCGAATGAGACGTTAAACCGAGGCCCCATCTGCTCTCTCAGGTGGACGTAAAAGATCCCAAGGCACTATTTCGAAGAAGAGCAGGGGAGTTATCCCCGGTGTCCTGCCTAATATTTATCCCTCAATCAACATAGCAAAAACAGATTATCTGGTCATTATCACATTGCTGTTTGTAGGAGCTTGCTATACGTAAATTGGCTGGTGGGTTTCTCACATTGCAAAAGTAACTACACTCTAAAAGTACTTCATTGGCTGTAAACATAAACCACAGCTTTTATTCTCCATTGCTAACTGTCTTTTTAAACCCCTCTCCACCCTCACCTCTGACAAAAAGTGTGAGGAGCTTATGGACTTCTTTGTCTCCAAGATTGAGACCATCCGTTCGGCCGCCTCTGCCTCTTCCCTTCCTTCCCATAGCCCACGGGGCCAAACTTCCTCTAAGGAAGCCCCCTTCCCTAGCCCTGACCTCACATCTTTCTCCAGTTTCTCTCCGATCTCCCCTCATAACCTTTCCGAGCTCATCCTGCCCATGAGACCCACTTCCTGCTCCATTGAAATATTCCCACCAAACTGCTGACCGCCCAACTTCCTTTTCAGGCTCCCATGTTAACTGACATTGTTAACTGCATGCTCTCCTCAGGTACTGTGCCCCTTAAATCTGCCATCATCACTTCTCTCCTCAAAAAAACAACCCTCGATCCCTCCGTTCTTGCAAACTACTGCCCCCATCGCCAAGCTCCCTTTCCTCCCTTTCGGCTGAGACATTAAACCGAGGCACCATCTGCCCCCTCAGGTGGAAGTAAAAGATCCCACGGCCACTATTTCGAAGAAGCACAGAGCATAAATCAAGAAATAGAAGCTTGTAAGAAAGGTACAGCAATAATCGTGGGCAATTTTAATCTTCATATCGCTTGGTCAAATCAAATTGGCAAAGTAGCCTTGAAGAAGAGTTCACAGAGTGTATGCGGGATGGTTTCTTGGAACAATACATTGTGGAACCATCCAGGGAGCAGACTATTTTAGATCTGGTAATGTGTAACGAGTCTGGGTTAATTAATGATCTTGTCGTGAAGGATCCTCTTGGGAAGAGTGATCATAACATAATAGAATTTCAAATTCAGTTTGAAAGTGAGAAAGCTAGGTCTCAAACTAGTGTCCTGAACTTAAATAAAGGTAATTACAAAGATATGTAGGCAGAGTTGCTTAAAGTGGACTGGGAAAATATATTAAAGGGTAAGACTGTCAGCAAAGATTTATTCCAGTGCGAACAAAAGACGCTAAGGCAAAGGTGAATCATCCCTGGCTAACCAAGGAAGTAAAGGATGGTATAATATTGAAAACCAAGGCATACAATGTTGCGAAGAACAATGGAAGGCCAAAGGATTGGGAAATTTTTAGCAACCAGCAAAAGACGACTAAAAAAATGAAGTCGACAGAGAAGATAGCATATGAGAGTAAACGAGCAAGAAATATAAAAACAGACAGTAAGAGGTTCTACAGGTATATAAAAAGGAAGTGAGTAGCTAAAGTAAACATTGGTCCCTAAGGGGATGAGACTGGAGAATTAATAAATGGGAAACGGGCAAAGACTTTGAACAAATATTTTGTATCGGTCTTCACAGTAGAAGACATTAAAAAATCCCAATAATTGATAATCAAGGAACTATTGGGGGGAGAGGGGAAACTTAAAACAATCATTATCATTAGAGATAAAGTACTAGGCAAACTAATGGGACTAAAGGTGGACAATCCCCTGGACCTGATGGCCTGCATCCTAGGGTCTTAAAAGAAGTGGCTGCAGAGATAGTGGATGCATTGGTTGTAATCTGCCAAAATTCCCTGAATTCTGGAGAGGTCCCAGCGGACCGGAAAACCATAAATGGAGCACCTGTATTTAAGAAAGGAGGGAGACAGAAAGCAGGAAACTATAGACCAGTTGGCCTAATATCTGTCATTGGGAAAATGCTGGAGTCCATCATTAAGGAAGTAGTAGCAGGACATTTGGAAAATCATAATGCAGTCAAGCAGAGTCAGTATGCTTTTATGAAAGGAAAATCATGTTTGACAAATTTGCTGCTGTTCTTTGAGGATGTAACAAGCAGTGTGGATAAAGGGGAATCAGTAGATGTCATGTATTTGGATTTCCAGAAAGCATTCGATAAGGTGCCACATAAAAGGTTACTGCACAAGATAAGAGCTCATGGGGTTGGGAGTAATATATTAGTGTGGATAGAGGATTGGCTAACTAACAGAAAACAGACAGTCGGGATAAATGGGTCATTTTCAGGTTGGCAAACTGTAACTAGTGGGGTGCCACAGGGATCAGTGCTGGGGCCTCAACTATTTACAATTTATATTAATGACTTGGATGAAAGGACCGAGTGTAACGTAGCCGAATATGCTAATGATACAAAGATAAGTGGTAACGCAAGTTGTGAGGAGGACGCAAAGAATCTACAAAGGGATATAGATAGGCTCAGTGAGTAGGCAAAAATTTTGCAGGTGGGAAAAGGTGAGGTTATCCACTTTGGTAGGAAAAATAAAAAAGCTAATTATTATTTAAATGGGGAGTGTTACAAAATGCTGCAGTACAGTGGGATCTGGGGATTCTTGTACATGAAACACAAAAAGTTAGCATGCAGGTACAGCAAGTAATCAAGAAGGCAAATGGAATGTTGGCCTTTATTGCAAGGGGGATGGAGTATAAAAGTAGGGAAGTCCTGCTCCAACGGTACAGGGCATTGGTAAGATCACATCTGGAGTACTGCGTACAGTTTTGGTCTCCTTATTTAAGGAAGAATATATTTGCACTGGAGGCAGTTCAGAGAAGGTTCTCGAGATTGATTCCTGAGATAAAGGGGTTGTCATATGAAGAAAGGTTGAGCAGGTTGGGCCTATACTCATTGGATTTTAGAAGAATGGGAGATGAATTTATTGAAACATTTAAGATTCTGAGGGGGCTTGACAGGGTCGAAGCAGAGAGGGTGTTTCCCCCTCGTGGGGGAATCTAGAACTAGGGGGCATAGTTTCAGAATAAGGAGTCGCGCATTTAAAACAGAAATGAGGAAGAATTTCTTCTCTGAGGGTCGTAAATCTGTGGAGAGCTGTGGAGGCTAGGTCTTTGAATATATTTAAGGTGGAGGCAGACAGATTTTTGAATGATAAGGAAGTCAAGGGTTGTGGGGAGCTGGCGGGGAAGTGGATTTGAGGCCAGGATCTGATCAGCCATGATCTTATTGAATGGCGGAGCAGGCTCAAGGGGCCAAATGGCCTACTCCTGCTCCTATTTCTTATGTTCTTATATTCGAAGAGCAGGTGAGTTATCCCCCAGTGTCCTGGCTAATACTTATCCCTCAATCAACATAACAAAAATAGATGATCTGGTCATTATCACAATGCTGTTTGTGGGCGGCTTGCCCCTGCATCGTTACCTCTGGTGTCCCCCAAGGATCTATCCTTCGCCCCCTCCTATTTCTCATCTACATGTTGCCCCTTGGCGACATCATCTGGAAGCACAGCATCAGTTTCCACATGTAAGCTGATGACACCCAGCTCTATCTCACCTCCACTTCTCTCATGGTCTCTAAATTGTCAGACTGCTTGTCCGACATCCAGTTCTGGAAGAGCAGAAATTTTCTCCAATTGAGTATTGGGAAGACCGAAGCCCAACTCTGTTCCCTAGCCACTGACTCCATCCCTCTCCCCAACTTCTGTCTGAGGCTGAACCAGACTGTTCACAATATTTGACCCTGAAATGAGCTTTCGACCACATATCCACAGCATAACGAAGACCACCTATTTCCACCTGCGTAACATCACTCGTCTCCGCCCTTGCCTCACTCATCCGCTGCTGAGGGCTTCAGCATCCTTGATTATAATCGCTCAACCATTGGTGGCCGTGCCTTTTGTTGCCTAGGCCCTAAGCTCTGGAACTCCCTGCCTAAACCTCTCTGCTTCTCTATCTTTCTTTCCTCCTTCAAGACGCTCCTTAAACCTACCTCTTTGACCAAGCTTTTGGTCACCTGTGCTAATTTCTACTTACACGGCTCAGTGTCCAATTTTTATCTCCTAATACTCCTATGAAGTGCCTTGGGATATTTCACTATGTTAAAGGTGCTATTTAAATACAAGTTGTTGTTGTAAAGTGCTTTGAGACGTCCGGTGGTCATGAAAGGTGCAATATAACTGTGTGTCTTTTTTGTTCTTTTTAACAATATTTGGCAATTCAATTCTTTTGCTTTATTTTTAGGTGCTCAATGTTTTTTTCTAAACAGGTATCAAGCTGAAAGTTGGAAAAAATGCCTCAAAACCGAACTTTAAGGGCCCCTCTACAACAAGCAGATCAGCTGACCAGCCTCATGATACCTGCAGTGGTACTCAGCAGAATGCAGTAGGTACAATTAATACAAAGAACTTTATAGAGCAGTTACATTGGTGAGCAGAGTAGTAATTGTTACTACTGGCAGAGATGGCAAGTTTTGGATGGGTGATTGAGGGCCAATCTCATCAGCCACGGACAACTTGGAGAGGCCTTGTCAAAAGTGAATTGACATCTGCTGACCTTCCTTTCATCCGCTAAATCTATTTGTTTGAAAAAAAAATGAAAACATGCTACGTTATTGAAAATATTGTGCAAAGCAGGTTAGAATGGAATATAGTTATAAATTGGATTCAAAATATTTGAAACACCTATAGACACGCACATTTTTGGGGAGCTTTACGGAGTTGTGCATTTCATTATCAATGTGGAGACCTTACGAATGGTTTGCAGACAATTTGGAGTTTGTAGTTTGAAACTTTGGTCTGTATTGATGCTTGTCATTCAAAGCTTTCCCTTTGCTGCAGACTGCAGCTCTTATGATAATGCATGCCTGGGTGGGTTATTCTATTCATATAGGTTATCGTGCCCGGATCATTATGGAAATCAGCCTGGTTTGAGCTAGGAATGAGCTGAATTAGACAGCTTGGCTCACAAACCTGAAGGGGAAGATTGCTAACTGGAACCACTCACTTCGTGATTGGATGATTTTAAAGTTGGTGTATTTGGCTAATGACTGTGTGATGCAAAAAGTAGGGCAATTCTGACAGATCAGTTTTCTTGATCGTTGATATCTGCATATTAGTAAAGTAAATGAAGCATGGATGTGAAAAGAGAATACATGGGTAGTTCCCACTGGATACAAGTTTATATACAAATGAACCCTAACCAGATACCATACCATCGACTGAGCCATTTGTTCAAAAAAAAATATTCACTGGAACCCTGTTCTGTTTTCCTTTTATACAACTCGGTTAAAAGATAGCGAAGTTGTGTATGTGAGCGAAATATTATTAATATATTATAGTAAAAATGATTGTGCACCCATGTATTCTCCCAACAGGACACGAGTAGCCACCCTGGAGAAGAGAAGGCAGAAGGAGAAATTGCCATCTAACTCCAGTTAGAAGAAGTAAAAGATCAATTTGGCATCACTAATGGAAACATGCTATGTCTAACAAAGGAAAGAAACAGTCACTGTGCTCAAGAATTTATCATCAGGTCATTTTTTTGGAGTTAAAAGCAATTTAAATTTGCAATCAGAACAATTTTAGTTAAAAGCAATTTTTTTTCATTTGTCTTATTTGCTGAAAATACAATTTGCTTCTAAAACTATTTGATTGAATTCCAAATATTTTAAGTATTATGGAAATCTGAGCATTTGTAATTTCAGTTTCCTTTGTTAAATTACAAACTGGGATTGATGGAAAATGGGTGTGTAAGACAGAGAGGCGTGTAGTAATGGGTGTGTAAGATGGAGAGGTGCAGTAATGGCTGTGTAAGATGGAGAGGTGTGTAAGATGGAGAGATGTGTAGTAATGGGTGTGTAAGATGCAGAGGTGCAGTAATGGGTGTGTAAGATGGAGATGGGGATAATAATGGGTGTGTAAGATGGAGATGGGGATAATAATGGGTACATAAGATGCAAAGAAGCTGCAAAACAAGATGACAGTACTTACCTTTTATTTTTCATATCATGGAAGCATTGTGCTGATTTCTTCTCTGTTGGCTTACTAGCTGGCTTCACCAGGCTTCTGATTTCTCTCTTTTCAGTTCAGCAAATGAAGAGCTATATCTGAGATACACAAAAACTGTCTTCAGCAGGGGAGGAATTACATAGAATATATAGCACAGAAACAGGCCAATCAGCCCAACCAGCTGGGGACAGAGAATCAACTTCACAACTTACCAACTTTCTGATATCCCTCAAATATTGAGGTATGACTGACAGTGAAGAGTTCAGTTAGAAAGCAGTCTTGTGATTCCTGCCATTATACTTTCTGTTTGTATTCTTCACGTCTCTTGATATACATTCCATTGACAATTTGTGGACAGCTCCATCTTCTCATCTCTACCCTCCACCCCCCCCAAAAAAAATTCAGAAACTAAATCAGCACATTTTACTTTCATTCCAGTGGAATTTGAGGAAGAACAATCTTGCGAAATTTGGTTGCAATTGAAATATTTAAATCTGCAGATGTCAGTCTAGGTGGGAAAATACTCATTTTAAGCCGCAGGGATTTAAAAAAAAAAAGCAAAAAATGCTGAAAATACTCAGCAGGTCGGGCAGCATCAGTGAAGAGAGAAACAGAATTAACATTTCAGGTCGATGACCTTTTGTCAGAATTGTCCACAGATGCTGATTATTTCCAGCATTTCTGTTTTTATTTCAGTTTTCCAGCATCCGCAATAATTTGTTTTTTATATTAATTTTTTTTAATGTCCATTAATGGTGATTCCATTATTGTCCAACAAAGAGAAAATTTCCGGGACAATTCATAATAGAATATTCAATTATAAATATAACTGCTAACCATATAATATAAGGTGTAGTAAGTTAGGAATAATAAAATTGGTGATCCTCTTTCTGGTTCTAGTTTGGTTTTATGACTGAAAGAGATGGGTTTTATCCCCAAAATATTACTTTTCCTGTCTTTGCTTTGAACCTCGTGCACCTCTCACTGTCCAAAGTTCATCACTGGACAAAATGTAAATCTCCATATTAATTGTATTCTTCTGAAAGAATAACTTGCAGGCTTTTTATGAAATGCCTAGCATCAGTCATATATTTGTGAGTTAATACAAACAGAATTTCAGACATCTATCATTGTTCCTAATGTGGCACAGTGGGTTAACACACTGATCTTTCACCTCAGCATCTGGGGTGAGATCCAGTCCAGACTAAAGGAATGAAAAGCTCCTCCCTCCAGCAGTTGTAAAGATCTAAACTGAAATATGGTTGTTTGTCTAAACCTAATTCCCAGTGACTGCCGTTCCATAATTTGGAAATTGTCAGTCATACTCAGACACCAAATAATGGATGGTGTGGAAAGAGAGTTGATCTTCTGAGATTGAAATTAAGGAACAGTATTGGAACAGGATATAGAGGGGCTTATTGTGCACTTGGCTAAGCTATTTCTGACTTGTTACTGATAGTGCATCGCCGAAATGAAATGTACTCCAATCCCCAGCACTGAGAGCCAGCAATCTAATGAATAAACACACTCGGCAAATAAAAAGTTTTAAAAACCATGTACCATCAAGTAATACTCAATTGTGTAAAAGTTAAATTGATACAAACTTTGTTCAAAGAATGTTGTAATAATAAACACCTTATTTGATTTTCATATTGCTGTTTGTGTTGTACTTCAGTACTAAAGGAGCTGTCGGAGGGGTAGTACTGAGGTAATGTTGCACTGTAGGAGAGGCAGTACTGAGGGTGTGCTGCACTGTCGGGCAGGCAGTGCTGAGGGAGCGCTGCACTGTCGGGCAGGCAGTGCTGAGGGAGCGCTGCACTGTCGGACATGCCATCTTTCGGATGAGATATCACCGGGGCCCTGTCTGCTCTCTTGGGTGGACGTGGAGGATCCCACGGTACCGTTGGAGGGGGAGCGGGGGCGTTGTCCCCGGTGTCCTGGGCCAGTGTTTGTCCCTCAACCAACATCGCTGGGGCGGATAGTTTGGTCATTGTCGCATTGTTGTTTGTGAGAGCTTGCTGTGTGCGGGGTGGCGGCTGTGTTTTCTATATTGCAGCAGTGAATACACTTCAAAAGTACTGTGGGGAGCTTTGGAACATCCTGGGGTCATGGGAGGCACTGTATAAATGCAAGTCTTTTTTTTTAAGATGCATTTAAAATCTTCCTCTTTAACCAAGCTTTTGGTCATTTGTCCTAATATCTTCTTATGTGGTTTGGTGTCAAATTTTGTCTAACACTTCGTGACGGAGGTCAAGTGAATGTTTGGTGCAGAGGTGTGGCGGGAGATTGTGGCAGAGGTGCGGTGAGTGTTTTGTGGCGGTGGAGTGCTGAGAGATCGTGGCGGAGGTGCGGCAAATGAGGGTACGGGACCCAGAAGAGCTGAGGGCCCAGGTATCGCACACTGCGATATGTGTGTGCACTAGGTCTGTGTAGCAGAGCAGGTCTCCAGTCGTCCTGGTTAACCCTTGCCACTGGATAAAGGCTTAGCTCTCTCAAGCCTATGTGGTGGCTGATGTGCAACGGTCACCACACATTAAAAAAATCCACGCACAGGCATCTTCCACCCGTTCAATTGGAGTTCAGGACTGAAACATCGGGTCCTTCATTGAAACATCTGTGAACTCCTGTGGAAGCAAGGCACCCTCGTTCGAGGGACCGTCTATGATGATGATGACTTCTTCACAATAGTAAATATAATAAATGGATGTTTCTGTACAATTTTTTCAATGAACTGCAACTACTTTTGTTGCTTTAATTTTACTTTATAATAAAGTTTCCTTCTTGCTGTTGTCCTCCTTCAGATGGGATGGCCAAACAATCAGCAACCCTGATTTCTCCATTGTCATGGTTAAGTGGTACTCTGTATTAATGGCTCCGACCCATGTTTTATAGGGCCTGATGGCTTTCTCTTACTTTTTTCCCCTATACTCTCCAATGTGCAGTACTCTGCCAATGTTTCCATCTCACAGACTATTTAAAAACTTGCGGAATTGACAGGTTTGGATCAACTCGATGTCCATGCAGATGTTGGGATGAGGAGTTGTGTTCCCATTTACCATGGGTGAATTAATGAAACAAAGTAGCATTTTTATTAGGAAAATTGGAATCTCCATTCTGTCGGACATGGGGCTCCCAAACTGGGGGAGGGGGCACATTGAAGTTATTGGAGGCCAGGGGGAGCACAAGGAGGATGGGCTGGGGTAAGAGCAAAGCACCAAAGACCACCCACTCTGGCTTTTTCAGCAGCACAGCCCCAGTCAAGGTTGATTCCCACAGCTTCGCTTTCTTCCTTATCTTTTGGATCTGGTCAAATGGAGAGCATGCAATTTTCATTTCTGATTTTTGCACTGCGGTACCTTATCACAATATTGTGGCACAGTTTTTCTTTGTTGAATGGAAGGTTTGGGTTTATATGTTTATATATGATTCAAGATGGGCCCGTATTATCCATGCATCTCCCTGTAAAGATATATGGCCATTCCATGCTATTCCATAAGGTTATGTGGCTCTTTACTGAATTATCTCATTGGACATTACATTGACACACTGGAGTTAAAAGGGATCATGTAAGAAGTATGCACTAAACTCTCACATCAGTATGAAACAGCATAACCAGACTCCCACCATTTGTCTTTACCATGGCTCCATATTCTTGATTTTTATTGTGACTATAAAGTAATAGTTCATCTAGTGGTTTAAATTATTTATTCATTATTATAACCTAATCATTGCGATCCCTGCAAACCGTTAACATTTTATCTTGGTATCTTATGCATCAATAGAATATTTGATTGAATAAGGCAAATTGGAGAGTTTGGGGGATAAAAGTAGGAGACAGACACCAGGCCCTGCAAAACATGATAAATTGAATTAATTACTACTGTGCGTTCCCTAGCTGCACTTCGGCTCCGGCACTGACCCACAAGAAGGGAAAGTGTCCAATGTGCCGCTGGAGCTCCAGCTTGCGTTCTATTTCTGTGACGCCCAGCGGTTCGGATAGAATGACTTGGTGAGCCGGATTTGGCCAGTGGACCATATTTTGCCCATCACTGTATTGAACCGAGACCCCATCTGCTCCCTCAGATGGATGTAAAAGATCCCACGCCACTATTTTGAAGAAGAGCAGGGGAGTTATCCCAGGGCCCCCATCCATCAGCAATGTCCGGGCCTCCCTTCATCCTTTGGCGACATCATGGCCTCCTCCCGGCTGCTAGCCCCACTCAACGGCGGAGTCTCTGTCGAGCACGTGGTGTGCACAATGACTGTGGTCACTCTTGTAAGCATCGAATCCACAAGGAGCTGGACATTGTGTTTTAATCCCCAAGGATTCATTGGACATATTTTTCTCACCGCAGAAAAAGCTGGAAGTTGTTTGTGGGAGGGGCCCAGGTGCTGCTCCATGTTGGACTTAGAATGATGGGCAGGGAATCTGGGAAGACAATGGCTAAGATAAGGCAATTCATCGCAGGTGATGAGCAGATGGAGAGTCCATTGTTAAACAATGTGAACTCGTCAAAGGTAGATCAGGTGAACTGAACAGTGATCGAGCCATTACCTGGATGAGATACCAGAACAATAGAAAGCTATTAAGCCCAGACCAGCCGGAAGCAAAAACCCTTCACTGGACTCAAAACAGGAAGCCTCAAAAACAAGGAAGCTTTATTGGGCATGAAAGGGCGGACAGTATGGGGGTATAAAAGAGGCCGGGTGGCCACAGCTCGCTCTCTTGATCTCGCTCACTTCGCCTCTACAAAGACCAAGCCCTCTGTATGGCACGGAGGGAAGAAACCAGAAGAAACATGTTTTCATCAGGAGAAGCAGCGGGTGAGCCAACGAGTCGGTGAGCATCATCTCTGCACACACATCTTTTAAGATCACAGCCACGGTGTGAGGGGGTATCGTGGGTTCTCCCAACCAATATCTTAGGGATTTTCAGAGGAGGTTTTAGACATGGGTACTTCGTGATAGGTCCCTGTTTAGATGGGCCAGACTGTGTATTGTACTGCATTTGTTTGTTTTACACACCGGGGTGTGTGTGGTTTTACTGGGTACAGGTGTGTGTTTTAACTTTAATAAAAGCATTGCCAGTTGAAACCAAGGTACTCATCCCTGACTCATTCATCTGTTCAGTACAGTAATCATTCCCAGCGCTAGTACTATTGTAAAGTGGGGGTGGGGGGGTGCTTCGAAAACACCTAAGGGAAAACACTTACAGAATTTGCTGACCGCGGCAGGATGCTGGGTGTACTCAACAGAGAGTTATGGAGGATATTAAGACCAAGAGATCGGCAATGGGGGCTAGGATTTCCTCATATCTTTGGGAAAGTTAACGTAATGCAACAGTGGGTACTAGACCTTTTGCAGGATGAGAGTCCAGAGGACAAGGCCGCTGAGTGGACTGGGAGTAAGGAGCATAGAAAGGCAAAAGAAAAGGCCATCTGGCTCCTGTGTCTGCAGAAGTAAGTCCAACTGCTTAGGGAGCAGGTTGGTAGGCTTAAGGCAGAGCTCAAAGAGTCTGAGGAGCAGTCAGTCGCAAAGGTCATGGTAGGAACGAGGCTTTTAGATGAGTTGCGCAAAGAAAAGCAGGAGAGGCACACTCAGGAGGAAACCTCCCGTAACAAACGGGAGTACCTGCAGTGTCAGGTAACAGAGGCCAAGCTCAATGAGCAGGTCGCACGGGAGGAGACCGCTCATCTAGCGGGTACAGCAAACGGGCTGGAGGGGCAACTGAAGGATATTAAGACAGCGTATAGGGTAGCCACCAGTAAGGGTTTTGAGAGTGGGAATCTCGGGCCCTGCCAAGAGAAAATCCAAAGCTTGACCCACACTCTAGCCAAGGTCAAAGGAATGGTCTGCCTAATGGCCCCGGGGGGGGAGCCCAGGTGGACTGGGAATGGGAAGACAGTGAGGATTGAGAGCCGGCCAGGGACGCAAGACCTCCGCTAGAGGCGCCGGATAGGGACGCACGACCTCTGTCAGAGGAACCAGGATCCTGCGTCCCATACGGCAGCAGAAATATGGCACGCCCACAGACGGCCAAGGTCAGGGGGCGCTGCAAAGCGATTTTGTGATCCCATTCACAACCCCACAGCTGCAAAATATGATTTCAGGGATGCCCAAGCTTACCAACGAAGGAGACCCATCGGTCCATTTCACGGAGATGGAACAGGTGGGAGGGATTAATGGGTGTATCGAAGCAGAGGTTCACAAGCTGCTATTATTTTCCCTGGAAGGGACGATGTATCAGGCCCTATCTGCCGAAAGCAAGAGGGGGCAGGAAACCATAGAGGGCTTAAAGGAGGAAATCCTAAGAGTCATGGGTCACGTCCGAGGTAGTCCAATCTCCAGGGTGGAAAGGACGCTGCAACTGGCTGGGGAAGCACCTCAGGCTTTTGCGGACCATCTCTGGCCGGTCTATAATAAAGCCTGTAATAGAGTGCTGGACGGGGCGCAGTTGCAGGGGGAGCCAAGGAACCATTGGCTCAGGACCCTACTGTCAAAGAGTTTGTCCCGGATTAGGGTAAAGTCCGAGAACTGGTTTGACCCTGAGAATCTCCAGAACACGGAGGCCAATGTGCTCCGTCGCATGAGTCTGGCATTTCAGGCCAGCGTGGAGGAAAAGGTCAAACTAGTTAAAGGGAAGGTTCACGAGATGAAGCCCAGTGAGGGTAGTAAAAGGGAATGGCACCAGGAAGGAGGTAGCCCAGAGGGTTAGGACGTGTTTCGGGTGTGGGAAGCCGGGCCACTGGAGAAAAGACTGCCCAGCCCTGAGGAAGGGGCGAGACAAAGGGGATCCTCTAGTGTCTAAGACAAAACCTGTCGCGGTGAAGGGACCAACCCCGGAACAATCTTCGGACAGCTTTTGTGCCAGAGCAGGGAAGGGTAGACACTGACATGAGCAGGAAATCCAGACCTCTCTGGTAATCCCACCATCCTGACTAGCATGCACCCAGCCTGAGTACCTGTGTTCACTCAAGTATGATGAGTGGAGTAGACCATGTGTGAGGATGGGGGTGGAGAAGGTAGAGGGGAAGTACTTGGTGGACACCAGGGCGTCGAGCATGGTGATCCATGTGAGTAACCCGACCGATTCACCCTGGTCCAGCAAGGTTCCATGCAGTCTCATGGGGTTCACCGGGAACGAGCAGGTGTCCAGGCCGTTAGCCATAGATTTAGGATCCCTTCACACCGGGTGGGAATGCGTCCTAATAAAGTGGGAACAGCCAGGGTTGGGAGTCCTAGGGGCCGACTTTATGTTAGGCCACAGAATCATAGTGGTCTTTGGGGGTGCGGTGTGTACAGGGAAGGACAAAGGAGTGGTAGTGATCCCAGGGAAAGGGGAAGGTAAAGGCACAGTGTGTACGATGAAGCCGAAGGGTAGTTACGACCGAGAGCAATTGATCAATACTACCCCGGCCGAGTACCAGGCTTACGTGCGGGACAATCTCTCATCGTTCGCCTCATACAAAGACCACTGCGGTAGGGTGATGGAGGTAGAAGTCAGGGTACAAGGAGACCTTATGTCCCGGCCACAGAAACAGTATAATTTCCCCAGGGAGGCAGAGGCCGACTTTGAGATGGCACTGAGATCCCTGGTAGCCCAGGAGGTGTTGAGGCCCATAGCCACACACGTGAACTCTCCACTTTGGCCGGTTCGGGAACTGGACCAATCGTGGAGGGCCACCGTGGGCTATCGGGTGCTCAACAAGAACATCCCAGCTTGCGCGCCCACTGTCGCGGCCATAGCCTGATAGGGAGCATTCCAGCATCCGCAACCCACATTCACGCTGCTGGATATATCGAACGGGTTCTGATCAATTCCCCTCAAAAGAGAGGACCAGTACAAGTTCGCATTCACATTTAAAGGGCAACAGTGTACCTGGACGTGCCTTCCCCGGGGTTTCCACAACAGCCCCTCCATCTTTCACCCATGTATGGCCAACAGTTTAAAGGGTTTCAACAGGTCTCAGCAGTTGGTGCAGTATGTGAACGATTTGCTTTTGTTCTCCGACGAGGGGGAGGAGCATGGTCCGCTGCTGGTCGAGCTGCTGGAGCTGTTGAAGGACACTGGGTTCAAGGTCAATCCCAAGAAAGCTCAGATCAGTCAGAGGGAAGTTAAATTCCTCGGGCTGACCGTAAGAGCTGGGGGAAGGGCTGTAGACGAGGCCAAACGGAAGGCAGTACAGGAGTTACCAGCTCCCACGACCGTGATGGCGAGATCTTTCCTGGGGCTCACGGGGTGCTGCAGGGATTTTATTGAGGATTATGCTGCCACGGCAGCCCCTCTACTTCGGCTCCTCCGGAAGGGAGTGGGATGGGATTGGGATGAGGACTGCACGGCCGCGTTCAATCGTCTCAAGGGAGACCTGCAGACGGGCACCCGTACTAGGGGCGATTAATGATGGGGAGGACTCTTTTTCGAAGTAGCAGCCAGCGGGGACAGTTTGAGCGCGGTGCTGCTCCAGGAGCGGCACGGCAAACTGAGACCTGTGGCTTACTCCTCAAGAGCCTTCACAGATGTAGAACGGGGATACTCCAATTGCGAGATGCATCTCCTTGCCACGCATTGGGCCGTGAGGTGCTCCCAGCTCTTCACGGGGTCATCCCAGATCATTCTACTGACTCACCATACCCCGACTCAGATGTTGCTGATGGGAGGATAAAGGACGGCACAGTGAGCAGTGTTCGTATTGCTCGCTGAACTTTATTGCTCTCACAGATGAATCTGAGAGTGCAAGGCCTGTGTGAGCCCAAGCTGGCAGCTAACATGATTTGTGCAGGGGCGGCCCATAAGTGTTCGGTAGAAGGAGTATGGGACATAGACATAGGATTTTGGGCCGGGTTACGCCCCACGGGCCGTGAAATATATATCGACGGATCGAGTTCAGTGGTAGCAGGGGAGCGTTTCACCGGGTGTGGGATTTATGACCTGACGGCAGGCATTGCAAGGGCCATTAAACTCCCGAGCACCCTGAGCACTCAGCACGCCGAACTGTCGGCAGTGGTGTACGGCGTTACCCACGCCGACGTGTTCCCGACCCCATACACCATCTGCTCGGATTCCATGTTCACATACAATTCGTGCACCGAATACTTGGCCATCTGGTCTCATCGCGGTTTCACTTCCGCAGACGGGAAGCCTGAGCAACCAAACCGCTGTTGCAAAGGATCTTAGAGGCCACGGGAACCCAGGGAAGCCATTACATACATAAAGTAAAGGCTCATTCCAAGACAGAGCCCAGAGGGGAAGGCAACCAAAAGGCTGATGAGTTAGCCAAGGAGGGAGCCAAAACAGGAGAGTTTTAGGACACATACATGTCCAGCCCAGTAGTAGTGATCCGGGACAAAAGGGGAACACAAGGACGTGTAGGGGTAGCATTGGCCCTGGACTTGAGGAAAGTCCAGGCACAGGATCACGTCCTCAAGGTTGTTCTGGAGCAGCTAGCTAGGGGAGAAAAGGTAGAAGGCCCGTTCGGGGAAGCGGGCTTTACTTTAAAGGAGGGAATGCTTTTCAGGGGAGATCAGTGAGTGGTCCCAGAACAGCACCAGAGGGAATTCCTCCAGAGAGCCCATGGGACGCCCAGGGCCGGAGACTACCCGGCAGAGGGTGGAACAGGCAGTGTGGTGGCCGCAACTAAAGGAAGATATCCGCGATTTTTGCGCAGACTGTCTGGTGTGCACAGTGAACAACCCCGATCCCCAGAAAAGAAAGGTTCCCATGGGGCACACGAGAAGGGTAGAGGGAACATGGCAGTCGGTACAGGTCGATTACATCGGACTATTGCCCATCGCAAAGGGGGGTTACAAGTACTGTTTAGTCCTAGTGGATGTTTTTTTGAAGTGGGTTGAAGCCTTCCCTTGCCGATCAGCCATGGCATTGGCGGCGGCAAGGATCTTGGTGAGGGACGTGTTCTCTAGGTGTGGACTGCCACAGATCGTGGAGTCCGACCAGGGGAGCCACTTCAAAGGGCAGGTCATGCAGGCTACCTTGAAAGTACTAGGGATAGAAGGGAAATGGCATGTGGCTCACAACCCACAGTCATCGGGGGTTGTGGAGCGACTTAATCGGACCGTCAAAGAAAGGCTGCGGAAGGAAACAGGACAGTTCTCGGAAAAGTGGGTTGAGGTCCTGCCGTTTGACCTGATGGGGGTCCGAGCCAGCCTCTCCAGAAGCACAGGGTATTCCCCGCATGAGCTCATGACTGGTAGGGTCATGCACACGCCCACCCAGGTTCTGCCGCCGGTTCTCACAGCGAGGCAGGTGAGAGCGGTAAACCGGGACAAGTTTGTCAAGAATCTGTTCGAGCACTTGAAACAGATTCATTGGCAAGCTGCCAGCAACATGGGGAAGCAGCACTGGAGCAATCGGTTGTTGCTCGAGCCCCGGAGAACCCACGAGTGAAAGATAGGGGATCAGGTCATGGTCCGCAATTATTCTCGGGTGGGCACGTTTGAGTCTTTGTACATGGGACCCTACAGCATCGTAGATAAGGCCGGTCCCATGGTGTATGTGGTTAAGCTTCCGAAGCGCACGAAGTGGTTCCATGTGAACCAGTGCAAGTTGTTTAACCCGGGGGAAAGAGGGAGAAACAGAAAGAAGCACCAAGCCACTGTAAACAGCATGGTGGATGCGGGTCTTCCTCCCATAGTTTGGGACAGTGGGGAGCCCGAGGTGGTGGTGATTAGGAGGAGTAGGATCCCACAGCCGAGAACGCCGTGGTCGCCTCCTTACACACCACCGAGGAGCCGTAAAAGGTCCAGGGTCATAGAGACCTAGCGGGGCCACCCAGAGACGGGTGGCGGTGTATATAGTTTCCTTCTCAGTTTTGGGATTTTACAGAGTGTGTTTTGATGAAGCTAGACCTGTGGAGGTATACCTTCTCACAGAAAGGTGGTTGTTATCTTTGTATCTTCACAGGGAGCCGAGAGAGAGATGGAGACAACCCTGGTAATTGTTCTTTGGAGCTTGGCCGGAACAGGGCACAGCAGGAGGGGGGAATGCCGAGTCTTCCTTCCTCTATGGATGTACTGGGGGAAGCGGATCCACCATGACACAGGGGGGTAGGACAGGGGACATGGAAGGGATGACAGCTTACTTCCACGAGGGAAGGTGGCCAGGGTGGCTGGGGTCGAATTCGACGAAATACTCCAGCCACGCCGGGTTCACATACGGGGAGGCTTCCATACCGTGTCCCAGACTGAAGGTCATAGCCACACGGGTTGGGATGACCGAGGGCAAGCGCATATGCTTGAACTGCAAGGGACATATTCTCCTGGGACGGTGGTGGTGTCTCAGGAAATTGAGTCAGGACATGGGGAACCAGACAGCGGACTGAGAACGATATGTACCGACAGATCACGGGGTTAAAGGGGGGAGTGGAAGTGTTCTGGTACAAGTGGTGGAAGGAGGAACAGGGAATCTATGTGTGTATGTGGGGGTTGGAGCGGATCTGCCCAGCAGGTGTGTCGATTGCCTTTTCGAGGCAATGGCAGGAGCTGGGGCTGGGCTGTTGTGTATGCAATAACTCAATAGACTGAATACTGTAAACTCCGAACAGGTACAAACCTGGCTCTACTTTATTAGTTCCCAAAGTTATTACATTACAAGATGGCTGGCCGTTTATACCTGGCCACATACACATGCGCACAAACCAATGACCTCCGACAGTGGCACCACCTGGTGGCTAGTAACCCCAAGCATACATACATGACAATATCACCCTTTAAGATATTAGTAACTGTCTTTTTACAAATTGAGATGATCCGGGGCTTTCCACATCTCAGTTCAACTCCAGCCTTAGGCAAACATTCTGAGTCTGTTATGACTGGGGGCTGGGTAGCCGATCTGATGGGAATGGCAATGACCATGTCAGGGATTGAAAGTCCAGATTCATTGATGACAGCGGAGTTCTCTGATGACTGAGGATAGGTTGGTTGGTCACTGATTGTGTCTTCCTCAGACTGTTCCGGTTCATCCATTTGCTGCAGCTTTATCTAATCGACATGTTTCCTGCATGTCTGCCTTTCTTGGGCATAACAATACAGTATACAATCTGATTAAATGGATAGTTAGTTCGTCTTTGCGATGGATGTTTTATGTTTGGTCTCCTCACACATTTGCTTGCATATGGCAGACCAATCACCACTAAGGATACAACATTTCACAACCAATAATATCGGGTCCTGGCTGATCCAGGTCTTAACTTGTTGGGCTGTGGCAGGGATTGCTTCACTTTCAAAAGCATCCATGACTAACAGTAGGTCTGCCGGTTGTGGCATTTCCACCTCTGGTGTGGGCAGCAGCAGAAGGCTCAATGCATCGGCACAATTCTCAATGCCAGGCCTATGGTGAATGACATAATCATAGGCAGATAATGTCTGCGCCCACCTCTGGATGTCGGATGATGCATTGGTATTGATACATTTGTTTTCAGAAAACAATGAAATGAATGGCTTGTGATCTGTTTCCAGTTCAAACCAAAGACCACACAGGTACTGATGCATCTTTTTAACCCCATACACACAGGCTAGTGCTTCTTTCTCTACCATGCTGTAGGCTTTTTCCGCCTTTGGCAAACTTTTTGAAGCATAGGCAACAGGTTGTAACTTGCACGACTCATTAGCTTGTTGGAGCACGCAACCAACTCCATATGACGAAGCATCACAGGCCAATACTAGACGCTTACATGGATCATAATGTACCAGCAGCTTGTTAGAGCAAAGCAGATTAGTAGCTTTCTCAAAAGCTCTATCTTGAGACGCACCCCAAACCCAGTTGTCGCCTTTTCTTAGCAGCATGTACAGTGGCTCTAATAAGGTGCTCAATCTAGCTAAGAAATTACTGAAGTAGTTGAGTAGACCAAGGAATGAACGCAGCTCTGTCACATTCTGAGACTAGGGTGCATTTTTGATGGCCTTGGTTTTCGAGTCCTTAGGCCTGATACCAGCAGCAGTAATTTTCCTCCCCAGGAATTCGACTTCCAGTGCCATGAAGATGCACTTCAAGCATTTCAGTCTGAGTCCCACTTTGTCCAGATGATGTAGAACCTCTTTCAGGTTGTTCAGATGTTCAGCGGAGTCACTACCTGTGACCAGTATGTCATCTTGGAATACGATGGTTCTGGGGACGGACTTCAGTAGACTCTCCATGTTCCTCTGAAATATGACTGCAGCTGAGCAAATTCCAAAAGGGCACCTGTTGTAGATAAACAGTCCTTTATGAGTGTTGGTGCACATAAGTTTCTTTGACATGTCGATCAGCTCCTGTGTCATGTAGGTCGACGTCAGATCCAGTTTTGTGAATGACTTCCCCTCGGCTAGCGTTGCAAACAGGTCATCAGCCTTCGGTAACGGGTATTGATCCTGTTTTGAAACTCGGTTGATCGCAGCCTTGTAGTCTCCACAAATCCTGACAGTGCTATCACTTTTCAACATGGGAACAATGGGGCTGGCCCATTTGTTAAATTCGACCAGTGATAAGATCCTTCACGCTGGAGTCTGTCCAGTTCAATTTTGACCTTCTCCCTCATTATGTACGGAACTGCCCGAGATTTATGATGGATTCGAGTCCACTTGGATCTGCACTTTGGCTTGCGTGAAATTGCGGATGCCTGGTTCCAATAGCGAGGGGAACTTGCTCAGCACTTGAGCACATGGAGTATCCCCCTCTGATGACAACACTTTGATCTCGTTCCAGTTCCATTTGATTTTTTTCTAACCAGTGTCCAGTGTACCTGACTATTTTGTGTGCAGGAAGTGCGTCAAGTTGTAGCTCCTGACAGACCACATTGCAACACTGGAGCTACGCATGGACTCACTCTGGAGCATCCACAATGCTGAGGGTGTTGTGAATAGCACGTTTAGTGAGTTGGTCACACCGCAGGTAAAGTTTACACAGGCAAATAGGGAATGGGTGACCATCAGGCAGAGCAGTGGAAGGAAGGTAGTGCAGAAGTCCCCTGCAGTCATCTTCCTCCAAAACAGATATACCGTTTTGGGTACTGTTGGGGGAGATGACTCATCGGGGGAAGGCAGCAGCAGCCAAGTTCATGGCACCACGGGTGGCTCTGCTGCATAGGAGGGCAGGAAAAAGAGTGGGAGAGCTATGGTGGTAGAGGATTCTATTGTAAGGGAATAGATAGGCATTTCTGCAGCCGCAATCGAGACGCCAGGATGGTATGTTGTCTCCATGGTGCAAGGGTCAAGGATGTCTCAGAGCGGCTGCAGGGCATTCTGGAGGGGGCGGGTGAACAGCCAGTTGTCGTGGTGCATATAGGTACCAACGATATAAGTAAGAAATGAGATGAGGTTCTACAAGCTGAATTTAGGGAGCTAGGAGTTAAATTAAAAAATAGGACCTCAAAGGTAGTAATCTCAGGATTGCTACCAGTGCCACATGCTAGACAGAGTAGAAATAGCAGGATAGTTAAGATGAATACTTGGCTTGAGGAATGGTGCAAGAGGGAGGGATTCAAATTCCTGGGACATTGGAACCATTTCTGTGGGAGGTGCGACCAGTAAAAACTGGACGGTCTGCATCTGGGCAGGACTGAAACCAATGTCCCAGGGCTGTTGGGGAGGGTTTAAACTAAAATGGCAAGAGGATGGGAATCTTTTCAGGGAGACAGAGGGAAGTAAAATGGGGGCAGAAGCAAAAGGTAGAAAGGAAATAAGGAAAAGTGGAGGGCAGAGAAATCAAAGGCAAAAATCAAAAAGGGTCACATTACAACATAATTCTAAAAGGACAAAGAGTGTTACAAAAACAAGCCTGAAGGCTCTGTGTCTCAATGCGAGGAGCATTCATAATAAGGTGGATGAATTAACTGCGCAGATAGCTGTTAACGGATATGATGTAATTGGGATTACGGAGATATAGCTCCAGGGTGACCAAGACTGGGAACTCAACATCCAGGGGTATTCAATATTAAAGAAGGATAGACAGAAAGGAAAAGGAGGTGGGGTAGCGTTGCTAGTTAAAGAGGAGATTAACACAATAGTAAGGAAGAACTTTAGCTTGGATGATGTGGAATCTGAATGGGTAGAGCTGCGGAACACCAAAGGGCAGAAAACACTAGTGGGAGTTGTGTACAGACCACCAAACAGTGGTAGTGAGGTTGGGGATGACATTAAACAGGAAATTAGGGATGCGTGCAATAAAGGTACAGCAGTTATCATGGGGTAGTTTAATCTGCATATAGATTAGGCTAATCAAACTGGTAGCAATACAGTGGAGGAGGATTTCCTGGAGTATATAAGCGATGGTTTTCTAGACTAATACGTCAAGGAACCAAATAGAGAGCTGGCAATCCTAGACTGGATGTTGTGTAATGAGAGAGGATTAATTAGCAATCTTGTTGTGCGAGGCCTCTTGGGGATGAGTGATCATAATATGGCAGAATTCTTCATTAAGATGGAGAGTGACACAGTTAATTCAGAAATTAGGGTCCTGAACTTAAGGAAAGGTAACTTCGATGGTATGAGACATGAATTGGCTAGGAATGATTGGCAAATGATACTTAAAGGGTTGATGGTGGATAGGCAATGGCAGACATTTAAAGATCACATGGATGAACTTCACCAATTGTACATCCCTGTCTGGCATAAAAATACAATGGGGAAGGTGGCCCAACCGTGGCTAATAAGGGAAATTAGAGATAGTGTTAAATCCAAGGAAGAGGCATATTAATTGGCCAGGAAAAGCATCAAACCTGAGGACTGGGAGAAATTTATAATTCAGCAGAGGAGAACAAAGGGTTTAATTAGGAGGTGGGAAATAGAGTATGAGAGTAAGCTTGCAGGGAACATAAAAACTAACTGCAAAAGCTTCTATAGATATGTGAAGAAAAAAAATTAGTGAAGACAAATGTAGGTCCTTGCAATCAGAATCAGGTGAATTTCTCATGGTGAACAAAGAAATGGCAAACCAATTGAACAAATACTTTGGTTCTGTCTTCACTAAGGAAGACACAATTAACCTTCCGGAAATACTAGAGGACCAAGGGTCTAGCGAGAAGGAGGAACTAAAGAAAATTTTTATTAGTCAGCAAATTCTGTTTGGGAAATTGATGGGATTGAAGGCCGATAAATCCCCAGGACCTGATAGTCTGCATCCCAGAGTACTTAAGGAATTGGCCCTACAAATAATGGATGCATTGGTGGTCATTTTCCAACATTCTATAGACTCTGGATCAGTTCCTATGGACTGGAGGGTAGCTAATATAACCTCACTTTTTAAAAGATGAGGGAGAGAGAAAACAGGGAATTATAGACTGCTTAGGCTGACTTCGGTATTAGGGAAAATGTTGGAATCAATTATTAAAGATGTAATAGCAGCATATTTGGAAAGTAGTGACAGGATCAGTCCAAGTCAGCATGGGTTTATGAAAGGGAAATCAGGCTTGACAAATCTTCTAGAATTTTTTGAGGATGTAACTAGTAGAGTGGACAAGGGAGAACCAGTGGATGTGGTGTATTTGGACTTTCAAAAGGCTTTTGACAAGGTCCCACACAAGTGATTAATGTGGTGGATAGAGAACTGGTTTACAGACAGGAAGCAAAGAGTCGGAATAAGCGGGTCCTTTTCAGAATGGCAGGCAGTGACTAGTGGGGTACCGCAAGGTTCAGTGCTGGGACCCCAGCTATTTACAATATACATTAATGATTTAGATGAAGGAATTGATTGTAATATCTCCAAGTTTGCAGATGACACTAAGCTGGGTGACAGTGTGAGCTGTCAGGAGGATGCTAAGAGGTTGCAGGGTTACTGGGACAGGTTAGGTGAGTGGGCAAATGCATGGCAGATGCAGTATAATGTAGATAAATGTGACGTTATCCACTTTGGTGGCAAAAACAGGAATGCAGAATATTATCTGAATGGTGACAGATTAGGAAAAGGGGAGATGCAACGAGACCTGGGTGTCATGGTACATCAGTCATTGAAAGTTGGCAAGCAGGTACAGCAGGTGGTGAATAAGGCAAATGGCATGTTGGCCTTCATAGCAAGAGGATTTGAGTATAGGTGCATGGAGGTCTTACTACAGTTGTATAGGGCCTTGGTGAGGCCACACCTTGAATATTGTGTATAGTTTTGGTCTCCTAATCTGAGGAAGGACATTCTTGCTATTGAGGGAGTGCAGCGAAGGTTCACCAGACTGATTCCCGGGATGGCAGGACTGACATATGAAGTAAGACTGGATCAATTAGGCTTATATTCACTGGAATTTAGGAGAATGAGAGGGGATAGAAACATATAAAATTCTGACGGGATTGGACAGGTTAGATGTAAGAAGAATGTTCCCGATGTTGGGGAAGTCCAGAACCAGGGGCACAGTCTAAGGTTAAGGGGTAAGCCATTTAGGTCCGATATGAGGAGAAACTTCACTCAGAGAATGGTGAACCTGTGGCATTCTCTACCACAGAAAGTTGTTAAGGCCAGTTTGTTAGATCTATTCAAAAGGGAGTTAGATGTGGCACTTACAGCTAAAGGGAACAAGGGGTATGGAGCGAAAGCAGGAATTTTGTACTAAAGTTGCAAAAATGATTAGCCATGATCATATTGAATGGTGGTGCAGGCTTGAAGGGCCAAATGACCTACTCCTGCACCTATTTTCTATGTTTCTATAAACAGCGTTGGACCATTGCCTGGAACAATCCATAATGGTAAATGTTGAACGCACCATCATACGACACCTTGATTACTGCACTGCCAATCACCATTATGAGTTCTTTAGTGTATGTACGCAACTTGGCATTGACTGGACTCAGCTTAAGCCTGACAGCCTTAGTATCCCACAGCCTGTTGAATGTCCTATGGCTCATTATTGATTGACTCGCACCTGTGTCCAATTCCATCGATACTTGCACACCATTAAGTTTTATATTAATCATTATCACTTGGCTCTTTGTTGGTCATGAATACAGTCCATAAACTTCCTCCTCTGGTATCTTGGATTGCATATCTGGATCCGCGCTGGACTGGTCATCATCCTTCTCGCGGTGTGTCGCAGCACGCTTGCTCAGTTGCGGATACATGCGCTGGAGATGCCCCACTCTTGAACAGCCTTTGCAAAAATACTGTTTAAACCAACACTGATGATGCCGATGATTTCCCCCACAATGGCAACACGGTGATATCAGATTCATTCCCGTTGGTGGACTTTGAACAGCCACAGGTTTCAAGTACGCAGTCAGGTAGGCTCTGCCATATGCAGCTCGGCCAAATGACAATACTATCTTGTTTAAAGTACTTGCCAAGTTCTGATCTTTCAATGATATCTGCTTTAAGCTTTTGTCCGTCACCATGCATGATTGGGCAATTGTGATGGCCTTGCTCAAATCCAGCGTCTCCGCCACCAGTAGCTTACGCAGGATCAACTCATGGTTGATGCCGATTACAAAGAAGTCCTGCAGCATGTCTGCCAATGCAGTTTCGAACTTACACGGTCCAGCTAAACGCCTTAGATCAGCAACGAATTCCGATATATCCTGGCCCTCAGAACAAACGTGCGTAAAGAATCGAAATCTTGAGATGATGTTGCCTCCATCTGGTTTGAGATGGTCACGCACCAGAGCACACAATGTTTCATCGTCCTTGTCCGTTGGACTTAAGAGTGAGAGGAGATTCTTTGAGTCCATAGATTTTCAGACCGCAAACCGTGAGGAGGACTGCTCGGCGCCGAACTGAGTCTGCCTCTTTCTCCATTTTGTTGGCCACGAAGTACTGGTTCAAGCAGGCTACAAAGTCTGCCCAATCTTCTCCCTCCACGAATCGCTCCAGAATTCCAATTGTGCTCATTTTTGCATGTGACCTCGTCGCCAAATGTTGTGTATGCAATAACTCAATCGACTGAATACTGTAAACTCTGAACAGATACAAACCTGGCTCTACTTTGTTAGTGCCCAAAGTGATTACATTAAAGATGGCTTGCCTTTTAAACCTGGGCTGCACCCACGTGCGCACAGCCCAATGACCTCCGACAGTGGCGCCACCTGGTGGCTAATAAACCCAAGCATACATACATGACTTGGGATCAGATGGGATTGGAGTATGGAATCCTGCATGATCCCAGACCATCACGATACAATAAATTCCACGGAGCTTGTCGCACACAAGAGGAAACCCCTGCCCATAGCCCCACCGGTACAGATGACAAAAGTTAGGTGTACAGTCACCACACTAGGTCCAGGGAATGGTTTAGTTTTAGTCCCAACTGGAAAGGTTTTATTCCAGGGGGTGCATTACGCAGTCGTGTCAGTCATTTTAAACCTAACCCGGGTACATCTGCCCGAGTGGTGTCCAAAAGAAACTAAGCAGCTGTATGAGGCGCTCATTAAAGAAATGCTCCGCCAGTTCTTTGAACTCGGTTACGGGGATGTGAGTCGGGAAAGATTGTACGATATGGGAGTGTACAATAGCGTTAGTCCGGGGAGGCAGAGGTGAGGGGTGCTCAATGATGTCACTGCGGTGTTTAGCACAGGTACATCTCTCGTCAATAGTATGGACGATGTGCAGCTGCAAATACAGACCAGTGGTTTAAAGGACCAGCTGCGGAAAATCCTAGGGGTAGGGAACACTGTGGTAGGGTCGGAGTTAGAGGAGGACCAGGCAATGACTGTCCAGTTAAAGGAGGTTATCACAGAGCTGGAGACACACGCAAAGACTGTAAATGCATTAATATGGGAGGACAGGAATGATTCGCGCAGGCAGCACGAAACGAAGTGTACGTGTTGTACGGTGCCTGGTTGCTGAGCGAGGGGCGCAGTAATTTAGAGGACCTCCAGCCAGATCGCGTTCCGTCAATAATCAGCAACCGGCACCTCGCAGCATTCAGCCCGTACAGTGATTCGATGACCCCGTGTCAGCTCCGTCTAGCCTCTGAAGCCTACCCAGTCCCAGTGGATTGCGGTCGGTCCAACCACACAATCATGGGGATAGTGTTGCCTATGCCAGTAATGGGTGGGACATCACAACCAGCGCAGGTATACTGAGTGGAGAACATTTGGGTAGGGGTGTACATGCAGTATCATGCGGTTCCACCGTTTGCTATAAAGTGGGAGCACGCCATGACCGGCACTGACCTCAAGGGGTGCCAGAGCAGGGGCGCACATGTCATATTGTGTCCCCAACATTTGAACGCGTTCGATCGGCCAGAGGGTGGGTTTGAATCCTGAGTCGAGAGCCCATCAATTGCACCATGGAGGTGATGGCCCAGAGCCACGTTCCACCTCAGGTAACATATGTGGGCGACAGGACATACTGCGTAACCACGAGTGTGGACCGGTATCGCGTGCACCGGGACACTTGGTGTCCGGTCACCGACAGCACTTTCTGCTTCAAACCCCATGCCAAAGTTCAAGTGGCACAGGAACATAGAAACATAGAAAATAGGTGCAGGAGTAGGCCATTCGGCCCTTCGAGCCTGTACCACCATTCAATAAGATCATGGCTGATCCTTCACCTCAGTACCCCTTTCCTGCTTTCTCACAATATCCCTTGATTCTTTTAGCCATAAGGGCCATATCTAACTCCCTCTTGAATATATCCAATGAACTGGCATCAACAACTCTCTGTGGCAGGGAATTCCACAGGTTAACAACTCTCTGGGTGAAGAAGTTTCTCCTCATCTCAGTCCTAAATGGCTTACCCCTTATCCTTAGACTGTGTCCCCTGGTTCTGGACTTCCCCAACATTGGGAACATTCTTCCTGCATCTAACCTGTCCCGTCCCGTCAGAATTTTATATGTTTCTATGAGATCCCCTCTCATCCTTCTAAACTCCAGTGAATACAGGCCCAGTTGATCCAGTCTCTCCTCATATGTCAATCCAGCCATCCCGGGAATCAGTCTGGTGAACCTTTGCTGCAAACGTATTATTCCAATCCCAGAACCATCCACGGTACACATTACAGTAAATGCCACGATCCCGAACCTGCAACAGTACATTACCCAGTTCGGGTATCAGATTCCTTTTCTGCCGGAACACCTAACAATGATATTAAAGGCCATTGAGCTATAACAAAAACATTATTTCACACTGAAACAGACATAATGGGACACAGGGGAAAGAATTAAAGGGATAAATTCCCCACCCTGGTGGGACCTTGGTATAAGTGTGGAGGTTCCTCCGTGGATCCGGATATACTCACATGCTCTCATCATTGTACAGTTTTTGATTGTGATATACCTGTTGTGTATTTCTTGTAAAAAGAGAAGTCAGGTTTTCTGGAGTCGATGTGAGGCCGTAGTTAACGAACCTTGAATGTAACTTTCTGTATCTATATGGTAACAGTGCGATGCACAGTTGTACTTCAGGGAGTTGTATTCAGGGTGTTTTAAAAGTAAAAAGGGATAGGATTGGTTGGGAACTACAATGCTTGCTCACCAGTGGATGTTGATGTGTTCTGGAAGACTCTTGAATTATCATAGGGGGGACTGTAAGCATCGAATCCCCAAGGATCTGGACATTGTGTTTTAATCCCCAAGGATTCATTGGACATATTTTTCTCACCACAGCAAAAGCTGGAAGCTGTTTGTGGGAGGGGCCCAGGTGCTGCTCCATGTGGGACTTAGAATGATGGGCAAGTGGTCTGGGAAGACAATGGCCAAGATAAGGCAATTCATCGCAGGTGATGAGCAGATGGAGTGTCCATTGTTAAACAACGTGAACTCGTCAAAGGTAGATCAGGTGAACTGATCAGTGATCGAGCCATTGCCTGGATGAGATACCAGAACAACAGAAAGCCATTAAGCCCAGACCAGTCGGAAGCAAAAATCCATCACTGGACTCAAAATAGGAAGCCTCGAAAACAAGGAAACTTTATTGGGCAAAAAGACACACCCACAGGAAGCTTCAAAAGAACAACAAACTTTATTCAGCCTGAAAGGGCGGACAGTATGGGGATATTAAAGAGACCGGGTGGCCACAGCTTGCTCTCTTGCTCTCGCTCGCTTCGCCTTTACAAGGACCAAGCCCTCTGTATGGGACGGAGGGAAGAAATCAGAAGAGACATGTTTTCATCAGGAGAAGTAGCGAGTAAGCCAATGAATCGGTGAGCATCATCTTTGCACACACATCTTTTAAGATCACAGCCACGGTGTGAGGGGGTATCATGGGTTCTCCCAACCAATATCTTAGGGTGTTTTCAGGGGAGGTTTTAGACATGGGTACTTTGCGATAGGGGCCTGTTTAGATGGACCAGTCTGTGTATTTATTATACTGCATTTGTTTGTTTTACACACCGGGGTGTGTGTGGTTTTACTGGGTGCAGGTGTGTGTTTTAACTTTAATAAAAGCACTGCCAGTTGAGACCAAGGTACTCATCCCTGACTCATTCATCTGTTCAGTACAGTAATCACTCCCAGCTCTAGAACTATTGTAAAGTGGGGGTGTTTCGAAAACACCTAAGGGAAACCACTTACACGCTGACCTCTCATCCTTTCACACCTGTGACAGAGACTGCAATTCCCGTTTTGGACTGTTCAGCCACCTAATAACTCACTTTTAGAGTGGAAGCAAGTCTTCCTCATTTTCGAGGGACTACCTATGATGACCCCAGCTATTTACAATATACATTAATGATTTGGGTGAGGGAATTGAATGTAATATCTCCAAGTTTGCAGATGACACTAAGCTGGGTGGCAGTGCGAGCTGTGAGGAGGATGCTAAAAGGCTGCAGAAGGACTTGGACAGGTTAGGTGAGTGGGCAAACACGTGGCAGATGCAGTATAATGTGGATAAATGTGAGGTTATCCGCTTTGGTGGCAAAAACACGAAGGCAGAATACTATCTGAATGGCGGCAGATTAGGAAAAGGGGAGGTGCAACGAGACATGGGTGTCATGGTTCATCAGTCATTGAAAGTTGGCATGCAGGTACAGCAGGAGGTGAAGAAGGCAAATGGTAGGCCTTCATAGCTAGGGGATTTGAGTATAGAAGCAGGGAGGTCTTACTGCAGTTGTACAGGGCCTTGATGAGGGCTCACCTGGAATATTGTGTTCAGTTTTGGTCTCCTAATCTGAGGAAGGATGTTCTTGCTATTGAGGGAGTGCAGCGAAGGTTCACCAGACTGATTCCCAGGATGGCAGGACTGACATATGAGGAGAGACTGGATCAACTGGGCCTGTATTCACTGGAGTTTAGGATGATAGGGGATTTCATAGAAGCGTATAAAATTCTGACGGGACTGGACAAGTTAGATGCAGGAAGAATGTTTCCGATGTTGGGGAAGTCCAGAACCAAGGGACATAGTCTAAGGATAAGGGGTAAGCCATTTAGGACTGAGATGAGGAGAAACTTCTTCACTCAGAGAGTTGTTAACCTGTGGAATTCCCTACTGCAGAGAATTGTTGATGCCAGTTCATTGGATATATTCAAGAGGGAGTTAGATATAGCCCTTATGGCTAAAGGGATCAAGGGGTATGGAGAGAAAGCAGGAAAGGGGTACTGAGGTGAAGGATCAGCCATGATCTTATTGAATGCTGGTGCAGGCTCGAAGGGCCGAATGGCCTACTCCTGCACCTATTTTCTATGTTTCTATGTTTCTATAATGACTTAATTAGCTGTAAAGTGCTTTGGAACGTACTGAGGTCATGAAAGGCGCCAGGTGTCTTTCTTTCAATGGGATGACCAAATGATTAAAGTTGCCTATCTCTTGTTTATTCATTAAAATGAACAACTTTAGTTGCGCCTACCAATTGTATTGATGATTAACAGATTAAAATATTAACTGAATATTCACATGATTAGACCACCTGCTTGTGCAGCTTCTTGTGAAATGAGGATTGAAAGCATTATCAACAGCATACTGAACTTGTGCTGTACCAGTGCCAGCTCATTCTCATTCTGATTACTTTTCGATCAATAGAAATGCCAATTGACAAGCAGATGAACTAAAGATTAAAACTGATGTAATTGTTTATTTTATCATTATAACATTGTTAACACTGGCAATTTCCTTAAGAGAGTGTATCGGATGGTAAGAATGCAAAATGCCAATATTTCACACTGGTGCAGGGGAGATGCTCTTCTCCAGTTCGAGTTAATGCAGAGTAAAGTGGAGTTGCTCAACTTAACTTTGGAGTCTTGTTCTTGTCACTGTGTGCCTGAAGCAGAAAGTGTTGCCCACCTCATTACAGGTACAACGTCCCGAATCCGCAACTCCAGAAACCGGAATTGTCCGAAAACCGAACATTTTGCGCCTAGCTGATGGAGTCGTCCGGAATCCGGAATTATTGTCTGAAAACCGGACCGAATCCATACTAGATTTTGGGTTTTGCCAGATTTCAGATCACGCTGCTCAAAATCCGGCACGAATTCGGTCGAGGATTCCTGATTTCAGACTTGATTTTCTGGCCTGAAATCCAGAAAAAAACAAAAACCGGAACAGACTCGGTCCCAAGTATTCCAGATTTTGGATGTTGTACCTGTACTATTTAAAATACACTTAAAACCATTTACTAATTATAGACTGGAAATGACCATTGGAAGAAGATTGGAGAAACACTGTTTCTTAAAAGGGCAGGGGGAGTGGGGGTGGGGTGGGTACACGGGACATGAACCTTCGAAGAGAGCTCAGCAAAATAAGTTTGTGAACTTCTAGTGTAGATTAATTTATCTGGTGAAACATGTTTGTTCTCTACAGAATATTTATTTCACTTTTCAACTATTTATATTCAATATATTCACCTCTGCTCAGAACATACTGGTATTCCATGTAATTGGTTCTCTCATACACCACCCACCAGTCACTTTCCTCACGGATGGAGTTACAGTCTTTCTGCAATCTTCTGCATATGTAATTGGTCTACTGTTGTGGGCAGCAATGCTTGAATGATGAACAAAGCATGTCTGAATTGGATATATTATTTAATAGTAGAAACAAATCAGTTTCACTAAAGCATAGTCCCTCCAATGAGATTATCTTTCACCATGTACCACTACCAGTATTTCATATAACCTGCATAGATCAAGTGGCTGATTGCCACTCTTTACAGCAGCAAATTTTAAATTTTTCAATTCGCCTCTGGCAGTTTTAACTTACTAATATGTCTCGTGCCTTCATACTCAACAATGTGATTTGTCGCATTAGTATCAGTTATTAATAATTGCAGTTTAATTTCATTCATGAAATCAAAATAAAGTTTCACTTGTAGTAATAAGTATACAGTGGAAACATGGTCATTGATCGAACAAAATGGAAACAGTAAATTGTTTCCCAATGAGTTAAGATTCTGAGCACTGAGCTATAACAGAAAAATCTGTCAATTATTTACACATTTGTTCACCTCTATTATTAAGCAATTGTTTAACCTCTCTTGAATATACAAGTATTTTGAAATGTTTGGACTGAAGGCCCAGCTTCACACTATCTTTTTGACTTTTTGACTATGATCACAAAGGTTTGATAATTCTTTCCTTTTCAACAGCTTCTTTTGTGAAAGTCGAAAGTCAGCAGAAAGGAAGGGGTGGGAGTGAATGCAGAAATAGAAAACATGTAAAAAATGGAAAACAATGCACTGAACAATTTTGCTGACATTAAAAGATGGGGTATTTAAATGATAAAGCTCTTGCTCATCTGCAAGGGATGTATAACAACTCAGTCTCCTCAACTAGCCGGACATTGGTGTACATCCTAGAGCAAAATAGGAAAGGTTAGATTGGAGTGGCCACTCTTCCTCAAAAAGAAGCAATACATTTTTACAGCTGTATATATCGGTTTAAATATATTGGCCCATACTTTTCACATGTCTCTCCTAATCTACCCGCCAGATGACACACCTTGGTTTTGGTCATGTTTCACCAGATACTTGTGTGAGAGTTGAAATAGCTCCACTAGTCAACTATTGGTCATCCTTGTGACTCCAACATGCATCTTTATTGGAAACAAAGAATTCTGTTGCTTAAGCAACTACACTGGTTGGTAGCGAAACAAATCAAATCTGTTTTTTTCCTTCTGTGGCACTATTGATCATCTTGTACGAGGGCAAGAATTTCCATGGTAGGCATTACGAGTGCAGTACGACTCTGCTGACCTGCATTCTTACTTCAGCCACTGTAACTCCATCTGTGTTGAGAGTTGACTTGTGGGTGGGGCATGAGAGACCCAATTACATGGGATACCAGTATGTTCTGAGCAGGGGAGAATATCCTGACTACCAGCGCTGGATGGGATTCAATGACAACATCAGGTCATGTCGCACATACAGCTATGTGAGTAGGAAATAGTTTCTGAATTATTATTTCTATTGGGCAAAAAGTTTACACCTTTTTATAATTCTATTAAATGGAAATATCCACAACTTTCACAAGGTGAAAGTGTTTACTTTTAATGTAATTGCTCTGTATACAATCGAATATATTTGATAATAAATGGCTACAAATGTATTATAAAGGTGCATTTTGGTCCTGAACTAATTGTCCTTGTGCACATATCAGCTCATACAATGGGCCATCTTTTATTTTAAATAATATGCATATTGCAGCTCATCAAAAATTATTGAGACATAATTTATTTGAATCGGTTGCCATAATGAAAGTATGTATTTGTGAGTAGTTTTATGTATGTGAGAAAATAGTGATATTTGTAGTTCGAAATTGTCAATGGTGAAAAGATTATAGAACATTTTGACATAATATAAAAGTTATACTATCCCCATATCCCTTGATTCCCTTAATATCCAAAAACCTATTGATCACTGTCCTGAATATACTCAAAGACTGAGCCTCCACAGCCCTCTGGGGTTAGAGAATTCCAAAGATTCACCACCCTTTTAGTGAAGAAGTTTCTCCTCCGCTCAGTCCTAAATGGCCGACCCCTTATTCTGAGACTGTGACCCCTGGTTCTAGACTATTCAGCCAGAGGAAACATCCTCCCTGCATCTACCCTGTCAAGCCCGATAAGAATTTTGTACGTTTTAATGATATCACCTCTCATTTTTCTAAACTCTAGAGAATATAGGCCTAGTCTATTCAATCTCTCCTCATAGGACAGTTCCCCCATCCCAGGAATCAGTCTGGTGAACCTTTGTTGCACTCCCTCAATGGAAAGTATATCCTTCTTTAGGTAAGGAGAACAAAACTGTACACAATACTCCAGGTGCAGTCTCACCAGGGCCCTGTATAATTGCAGTAAGACGTCTTTACTCTTATTCTCAAATCCTCTTTTTTTTTTTAACAACTAGTTGGTTTATTAACAAAGTTTTAACAATCACACTACACATTACCAGTACATCCATTAGGCTCACAACTGCATGCCTCATTGTGGATGACCTAACTCAAATTCTCTTGTCATAAAGGCCAACATACCATTTGCTTTCTTAATTACTTGCTGTACCTGCATGTTAACTTTCAGTGATTCGTGTACAAGGACATATAGGTCCCTCTGAACACCAACATTTCCCAATCTCTCACCATTTAAAAAATATTCTGCTTTTCTATTTTTCCTACCAAAGTGGATAACTTCACACTTCTCCACAAGGGCTCAAAATTGGCCCGGAGTTCCTCCGTTTTTTTGGAGCAACTTAATTTTTCCAGAGTATCTTAAAAATCCCCATTTTGCACATTCAATTTGCGGCAGTGTAAGTGAGTTAGTTAGGATTTTTTTAGTTTAGTTTTTTTCCAAATGAGAGCGTTACTAGCCACCTACGCCCGTTTTGGCCATTTAGGCCACTTTGGCCAGTTAATAGTTACTCCAAACTAATTTAGGCCAGCGTATGTGGCCACTTGTGGCCGCTTGTGAAAACCATTGTGGAGAGTTAAGAAATCAGCGCAGGTAGGTACATCGGAGGCCAGCAGAACTTAATGACTTGACTAAAGAATGTGAATAGGATCAAACAGCTATACAGGACATCATATGACAAACTTCGCAACGTTAATTTACTATACAACAGAAGCATTCATGGAAGCTTAAACTACAAAAATAAAAGAAGTAAAAGATAGTTGAATTAAATTGCTCTAATCTCACAACTAATTTAAACAACTATTTGTTTGCAATGATTATACTGGGCCAAAATTGAGCCCATATTATCTAAATAACGTCTACTTCAATAAATAAGATATTCTCTCAGTGTTCCTCCGTCACTTATGTTCTTCTTTCACAATAGCACCAGGTAAATAAGCTTGACAAATGGTCACTACTATTCACAAGAGACAAAACATATTTACATAATTTTATCAAAATATCCAAATAAAAAATAGAAGTAAGTAAGTCCTACCCTACCTTCATCTTCAGCCCGGGAAGATCATATTGAATGGTGGTGCAGGCTCGAAGGGCTGAATAGCCTACTCGTGCACCTATTTTCTATCTATGTTTCTATGTGCGGTAGGTCACTCGGCCTGGGATAGGGGCAGGACGCATCCGCAGCCGGTATGATGATGATGCTGATGATCGGGTCCCACGCTGCAGCATGCACACTGAGAGGCTGGGGGCAGGAGCTACTGTGTATGCGCGCACACACCAACGCGCATGTGCAGACGTCCCGGCACTGTTTTCAGTGCGGGACGCTGGCTCCGCCCCCGACCCGACTGGCCATGCTGCGCGAAGACCCGGAAGAGGCCAGACAGCGGCCAAAGTGGGGACCGATTTGGAGGCGCGTCGCTGAGGCCTATAACAAGGCCCAACACGTCGGAGAGGCTCGGGAGTTCCACGTGCGTGGAGAGGCTCGGGAGGTGCGTCGCTGAGGCCTATAAAAAGGCCCAACGCGTTGGAGGAGGCTCGGGAGTTCCACGTGCGTGGAGAGGCTCGGGAGGTGTGTCGCTGAGGCCTATAAAAAGGCCCAACGCGTTGGAGGAGGCTCGGGAGTTCCACGTGCGTGGAGAGGCTCGGGAGGTGTGTCGCTGAGGCCTATAAAAAGGCCCAACGCGTTGGAGGAGGCTCGGGAGTTCCACGTGCGTGGAGAGGCTCGGGAGGTGTGTCGCTGAGGCCTATAAAAAGGCCCAACGCGTCGGAGGAGGCTCGGGAGTTCCACGTGCGTGGAGAGGCTCGGGAGGTGTGTCGCTGAGGCGTGCTTGTGCAGCTACAGGGAGAAGGCAAAAAAGAAGTAGAAAGAAATAGAAAGGTGACGTCACAGCTAAGGGGGTAAGTGATAGGCTGGTGACTGGTAAGTAGTTTTTCTTTTTTCTCTTCTGTATCAGTGAGTAACTTGTAGCACTGTTGTTGCCAATTTAAGTGTATCTAAGGGTTAAGTCATGGCAGGAGAGCTCGGACACGTGTTATGCTCCTCCTTTACTATGTGGAAAATCAGGGACGCCTCTGGTGTCCCTGACGACTACGTGTGCGGGAAGTGTATCCGCCTCCAGCTCCTGACAGACCGCATTGCGGAATTGGAGCTGAAGGTGGATTCACTCTGGAGCATCCACGATGCTGAGAATGATGTGAATAGTACGTTTAGTGCGTTGGTCTTACCGCAGGTAAAGGGTCCACAGCCAGATAGGGAATGGAAGACCAACAGGAAGAGCAGTGCAAGGAAGGTAGTGCAGGGATCCCCTGCGGTCATCCCCCTGCAAAACAGATACACCGCTTTGAGTACTGTTGAGGGGGATGACTCATCAGGGGAGGGCAGCAGCAGCCAAGTTCATGGCACTGTGGGTGGCTCTGCTGCACAGGAGGGCAGAAAAAAGAGTGGGAGAGCGATAGTGATAGGGGATTCAATTGTAAGGGGAATAGATAGGCGTTTCTGCGGCCGCAACCGAGACTCCAGGATGATATGTTGACTCCCTGGTGCAAGGGTCAAGGATGTCTCGGAGCGGGTGCAGGACATTCTGAAAAGAGAGGGTGAACACCCAGTTGTCATGGTGCACATTGGTACCAACGATATAGGTAAAAAATGGGATGAGGTCCTACGAGACGAATTTAAGGAGCTAGGAGCTAAATTAAAAAGTAGGACCTCAAAAGTAGTAACCTCGAGATTGCTACCAGTGCCACGTGCTAGTCAGAGTAGGAATCACAGGATAGCTCAGATGAATACGTGGCTTGAGCAGTGGTGCAGCAGGGAGGGATTCAAATTCCTGGGGCATTGGAACTGGTTCTGGGGAGGTGGGACCAGTACAAACCGGACGGTCTTCACCTAGGCAGGACCGGAACCAATGTTCTAGGAGGAGTGTTTGCTCGTGCTGTTGGGAGGAGTTAAACTAATATGGCAGGGGGATGGGAACCAATGCAGGGAGACAGAAGGAAACAAAATTGAGACAGAAGCAAAAGACAGAAAGGAGATGAGTAAAAGTGGAGGGCAGAGAAACCCAAGGCAAGAAACAAAAAGGGCCACTTTGCAGCAAAATTCTAAAGGGTCCAATTGCGTTAAAAAGGCAAGCCTGAAGGCTCTGTGCCTCAATGCGAGGAGTATTCGGAATAAGGTGGACGAATTAATTGTGCAGATAGCAGTTAATGGATACGATGTGGTTAGTATCACGGAGACATGGCTCAAGGGTGACCAAGGCTGGAAACTCAACATCCAAGGGTATTCAACATTTAGGAAGGATAGACAAAAAGGAAAAGGAGGCGGGGTGGCGTTGCTGGTTAAAGAACAAATTAATGCAATTGTAAGGAAAGACATTAGCTTGGATGATGTGGAAACGGTATGGGTGGAGCTACAGAATACCAAGGGGCAGAAAATGTGAGTGGGAGTTGCGTACAGACCTCCAAACAGTAGTAGTGATGTTGGGGAGGGCATCAAACAGGAAATTAGGGGTGCATGCAATAAAGGTGCAGCAGTTATCATAGGTGACTTTAATATGCATATAGATTGGGCTAACCAAACTGGAAACAATACGGTGGAGGAGGATTTCCTGGAGTGCATAAGGGATGGTTTTCTAGACCAATATGTCGGCGAATCAACTAGGGGGGAGGCCATCTTAGACTGGGTGTTGTATAATGAGAGAGGATTAATTAGTAATCTCATTGTGCGAGGCCCCTTGGGGAAGAGTGATCATAATATGGTGGAATTCTACATTAGGATGGAGAATGAAACAGTTAATTCAGAGACCATGGTCCAGAACTTAAAGAAGGGTAACTTTGAAGGTATGAGGCGTGAATTGGCTCGGATAGATTGGCAAATGATACTTAAGGGGTTGACTGTGGCAGACATTTAGAGACCACACGGATGAACTACAACAATTGTACATCCCTGTCTGGCATAAAAATAAAAAAGGGAAGGTGGTTCAACCGTGGCTATCAAGGGAAATCAGCGATTGTATTAAAGCCAAGGAAGTGGCATACAAATTGGCCAGAAATAGCAGCGAACCCAGGGACTGGGAGAAATTTAGAACTCAGCAGAGGAGGACAAAGGGTTTGATTAGGGCAAGGAAAATAGAGTACGAGAGGAAGCTTGCAGGGAACATTAAGACAGACTGCAAAAGCTTCTATATATATGTAAAGAGAAAAAGGTTAGTAAAGACAAACATAGGTCCCCTGCAGTCAGAATCAGGGGAAGTCATAATGGGGATCAAAGAAATGGCAGACCAATTGAACAAGTACTTTGGTTCGGTATTCAATAAGGAGGACACAAATAACCTTCCGGATATAAAAGGGGTCAGAGGGTCTAGTAAGAAGGAGGAACTGAGGGAAATCCTTATTAGTTGGGAAATTATGTTTGGGAAATTGATGGGATTGAAGGCCGATAAATCCCCAGGGCCTGATGGACTGCATCCCAGAGTACTTAAGGAGGTGGCCTTGGAAATAGTGGATGCATTGACAGTCGTTTTCCAACATTCCATTGACTCTGGATCAGTTCCTATCGAGTGGAGGGTAGCCAATGTAACCCCACTTTTAAAAAAGGAGGGAGAGAGAAAACAGGGAATTATAGACCGGTCAGCCTGACCTCAGTAGTGGGTAAAATGATGGAATCAATTATTAAGGATGTCATAGCAGCGCATTTGGAAAGAGGTGACATGATAGGTCAGCATGGATTTGTGAAAGGGAAATCATGCTTAACAAATCTTCTGGAATTTTTTGAGGATGTTTTCAGTAGAGTGGACAAGGGGGAACCAGTTGATGTGGTGTATTTGGTCTTTCAGAAGGCTTTCGACAAGGTCCCACACAAGAGATTAATGTGCAAAGTTAAAGCACATGGGATTGGGGGTAGTGTGCTGACATGGATTGAGAACTTGTTGGCAGACAGGAAGCAAAGAGTAGGAGTAAATGGGTACTTTTCAGAATGGCAGGCAGTGACTAGTGGGGTACCGCAAGGTTCTGTGCTGGGGCCCTAGCTGCTTACATTGTACATTAATGATTTGGACGAGGGGATTAAATGTAGTATCTCCAAATTTGCAGATAACACTAAGTTGGGTGGCAGTGTGAGCTGCGAGGAGGATGCTATGAGGCTGCAGAGTGACTTGGATCGGTTAGGTGAGTGGGCAAATGCATGGCAGATGAAGTATAATGTGGATAAATATGAGGTTATCCACTTTGGTGGTAAAAACAGAGAGACAGACTATTATCTGAATGGTGACAGATTAGGAAAAGGGGAGGTGCAACGAGACCTGGGTGTCATGGTACATCAGTCATTGAAGGTTGGCATGCACGTACAACAGCCGGTTGAGAAGGCAAATGGCATGTTGGCCTTCATAGCGAGGGGATTTGAGTACAGGGGCAGGGAGGTGTTACTACAGTTGTATAGGGCCTTGGTGAGGCCACACCTGGAGTATTGTGTACAGTTTTTGTCTCCTAACTTGCGGAAGGACATTCTTGCTATTGAGGGAGTGCAGCGAAGGTTCACCAGACTGATTCCCGGGATGGTGGGACTGACCTATCAAGAAAGACTGGTTCAACTGGACTTGTATTCACTGGAGTTCAGAAAAATGAGAGGGGATCTCATAGAAACATTTAAAATTCTGACAGGTTTAGATAAGTTAGATGCAGGAAGAATGTTCCCAATGTTGGGGAAGTCCAGAACCAGGGGTCACAGTCTAAGGATAAGGGGTAAGCCATTTAGGACCGAGATGAGGAGAAACTTCGTCACCCAGAGAGTTGTTAATGTGTGGAATTCTCTACCACAGAAAGTTGTTGAGGCCAATTCACTAAATATATTCAAAAAGGAATTAGAAGTAGTCCTTACTACTAGGGAGATCAAGGGGTATGGCGAGAAAGCAGGAATGGGGTATTGAAGTTGCATGTTCAGCCATGAACTCATTGAATGGCGGTGCAGGCTCGAAGGGCCGAATGGCCTATTTTCTATGTTTCTATGTTTCTTTGTTTCTCGATAGAGTGAGTCAGTGCTGCTGAAGAGAGAGGTTGAGAGTGTGCTTGTGGCATTGAGCGTGGATCTCGGGATGCAGCGAGAGCAGTGATTCGAGGAGCTTGGAGGAATACTTTTCAGGCATCTTCTGCTGTACTGTCAGGTTTTACAGACATTCTACCTTTGGGCAGTTAAATTGGCACCAGGGTCCTATGTACGACACAAGATTAATAAAGTGGTCTCCTCAACTGCCTAGTGGAAAGACCTGGAAAAAATCCGCTACCGCCCAGTTTCTTCTCCATTGCACGTTGGTGTATTATGTAAAATTCATTCTGGTGACACACAAAAACGGAATCACTTATACAAACTATTCTCAACCAGAAATAATGTCGTTATTATTATACATGCATCGGGATAGAATGTCTTGGCCTGGAGTTTCTGTTCAATTGTGCTGAGGTTTTTTTTTGGTGCAATTCCACTGCTTTCGGCGTAACCGACGCAATAGATCACGGAATTTTAAATGCAAATTACATTCAGCGCAACTCGAGTTTCCATGATCTTTTGCATTAGTTTTAAAAACATCACGCAAGGAGCCAACCCTGCCCACGAAACTACTCACACCTACAAGTTGAATTAATCACGATTGCGATTTTCCGCTAATTGCACTCATTTGCAGGCCTTTAAAATGGCTCTAAAAATTAAGCTTGATCTTTTGGATGCAAGGACACTTTTAGGTATATTTTGAAAGGATTTGAGTGAATTTTTAAAAAATTTACTAAGAAACTGTACCCCCAATGTAACTAGAAAATAGTTGTGTATATTTTTCTAAAGTGTGAACCTGAGAGTCGATTCAGAAGGGAAAGAAGCAAAGCTGGAAATGGAAGGCAGAAAATTAGTAAGCGAGTTTGGAAGGCAGAGGAAACAAAGGCTAGAAAATAGACAACAAGGCAGTATGGCAGTGCTTAATGGCATATGCTTCAATGCAAGGAGTCTAGGGAATAAGGCAGATAAGCTGAGGGCACAGATAGACAAGTGGGAGTATGATATTATAGCTATTAGTGAGACATGGCTGAAAGAAGGGCAGAAATGGCAGCTCAACATTCCTGATTACAGGATTTTCAGATGGGATAGAGAGGGATAAAAAAGATGGTGGGGGGGTTGCAGTATTGATTAAAGAAAGAATTACAGCTGTGAGGAGGGATGATAAGTTAGAAGTATCATCAAATGAGGCCATATGGGTTGAACTGAAGAACAAAAAAGGTGCCATCATATTGCTGGGAGTGTACTATGGACCCACCCAAACAATCAGAGGGAGATAGAAGAGCAAATATGCAGACAAATTTCTGAGAAGTGCAAAAACAATAGGGCAGTAATAATAGGGGATTTCAATCACCCTAATATTAACTGGGATAGAATTAGTGCGAAAGGTCTAGAGGGAGCAGAATTCTTTTATAGCCAGTATGTAGTAAGCCCAACAAGAGAAGGCACGGTTAAAAACTTAGTTTTAGGGAATGAAGCTGGGCAACTGGAAGTGGTATCAGTGGGAGAGCATTTTGATGGTAGTGATCATAATTCATTTAGATTTAGCGTAGTTATCGAAAAGGACAAAGATAGACCAGGAATAAAAGTTCTCAATTGGGGAAAAGCCAATTTTTACGAAGAACATAAGAACATAAGAGTTAGGAACAGGAGTAGGCCATCTAGCCCCTCGAGCCTGCTCCGCCATTCAACAAGATCATGGCTGATCTGGCCGTGGACTCAGCTCCACTTACCCGCCCGCTCCCCATGACCCTTAATTCCCTTATTGGTTAAAAATCTATCTGTGATTTGAAGACATTCAATGAGCTAGCCTCAACTGCTTCCTTGGGCAAAGAATTCCACAGATTCACAACCCTCCGGGAGAAGAAATTCTCTCTCAATCCGGCCCCAAATTGGCTCCCTCGTATTTTGAGGCTGTGCTCCCCAGTTCCAGTCTCCCCAACCAGAGCAACCTGTCTGCCTCTATCTTGTCCACCCCTTTCATTATTTTAAATGTTTCTATAAGATCACCCCTCATCCTTCTGAACTCCAACGAGTAAAGACCCAGTCTACTCAATCTATCATCATAAGGTAACCTCCTCATCTCCGGAATCAGCCTAGTGAATCGTCTCTGTACCCCCTCTAAGGCTAGTATATCCTTCCTTAAGTAAGGTGACCAAAACTGCACGCAGTACTCCAGGTGCGGCCTCACCAATACCCTGTACAGTTGCAGCAGGACCTCCCTTCTTTTGTACTCCATCCCTCTCGCAATGAAGGCCAACATTCCATTCGCCTTCCTGATTACCTGCTGCACCTGCAAACTAACTTTTTGGGATTCATGCACAAGGATCCCCAGGTCCCTCTGCACCGCAGCATGTTGTAATTTCTCTCCATTCAAATAATATTCCCTTTTACTGTGTTTTTTTCCCAAGGTGGATGACCTTACATTTTCCGACATTGTATTCCATCTGCTAAAACTTAGCCCATTCCCTTAACCTATCTAAATCTCTTTGCAGCCTCTGTGTGTCCTCTACACAACACGCTTCCCACTAATCTTTGTGTCATCTGCAAATTTTGTTACACTACACTCTGTCCCCTCTTCCAGGTCATCTATGTATATTGTAAACAGTTGTGATCCCAGCATTGATCCCTGTGGCACACCACTAACCACCGATTTCCAACCTGAAAAGGACCCATTTATCCCGACTCTCTGTTTTCTGTTAGCCAACCAATTCTCGATCCATGCTAATACATTTCCTCTGACTCCGCGTACCTTTATCTTCTGCAGTAACCTTTTGTGTGGCACCTTATCGAATGCCTTTTGGAAATCTAAATACACCACAACCATCGGTACACCTTATCCACCATGCTCATTATATCCTCAAAGAATTCCAGTAAATTAGTTAAACATGATTTCCCCTTCATAAATCCATGTTGCGTCTGCTTGATTGCACTATTCCTCTCTAGATGTCTCGCTATTTCTTCCTTAATGATAGCTTCAAGCATTTTCCCCACTACAGATGTTAAACTAACCAGCCTATAGTTACCTGCCTTTTGTCTGCCCCCTTTTTTAAACAGAGGCGTTACATTAGCTGCTTTCCAATCCGCTGGTACCTCCCCAGAGTCCAGAGAATCTTGGTAGATTATAACGAATGCATCTGCTATAACTTCCGCCATCTCTTTTAATACCTTGGGATGCATTTCATCAGAACCAGGGGACTTGTCTACCTTGAGTCCCATTAGCCTGTCCAGCACTACCTCCCTCGTGATAGTGATTGTCTCAAGGTCCTCTCTTCCCACATTCCCGTGACCAGCAATTTTTGGCATGGTTTTTGTATCTTCCACTGTGAAGACTGAAGCAAAATAATTGTTTAAGGTCTCAGCCATTTCCACATTTCCCATTATTAAATCCCCCTTCTCATCTTCTAAGGGACCAACTTTTACTTTAGTCACTCTCTTCCGTTTTATATAACGGTAAAAGCTTTTACTATCTGTTTTTATGTTTTGCGCAAGTTTATTTTCGTAATCTATCTTTCCTTTCTTTATTGCTTTCTTAGTCATTCTTTGCTGTCGATTAAAATTTTCCCAATCTTCTAGTTTCCCACTAACCTTGGCCACCTTATATGCATTGGTTTTTAATTTGATACTCTCCTTTATTTCCTTGGTTATCCACGGCTGGTTATCCCTTCTCTTACCGCCCTTCTTTTTCACTGGAATATATTTTTGTTGAGCACTATGAAAGAGCTCCTTAAAAGTCCTCCACTGTTCCTCAATTGTGCCACCGTTTAGTCTGTGTTCCCAGTCTACTTTAACTAACTCTGCCCTCAAGCCACTGTAGTCCCCTTTGTTAAGCATAGTACACTCGTTTGAGACACTACTTCCTCAACCTCAATCTGTATTACAAATTCAATCATACTGTGATCACTCATTCCGAGAGGATCTTTTACTAGGAGATCATTTATTATTCTTGTCTCATTACACAGGACCAGATCTAAGATAGCTTGCTCACTTGTAGGTTCTGTAACATACTGTTCTAAGAAACAATCTCATATGCATTCTATGAATTCCTCCTCCAGGCTACCCCGTGCGATTTAGCTGAGATGTGATTTAGTCAAAGTGGACTGGAAACAGCTACTTGAAGACAAATCAGTGTCAGAGCAGTGAGAGGCAGTCAAGGAGGAGATAGTGAAGGTACCCTGAAAGAAAAAGAATGGGTCTAACAAATCTAGAGGGCCCTGGATGTCAGGGGGCATACAGGGTAGGATATAGAAAAAAATGGAGGCTTAGGACAGATACCCCGGGGGCTCAATACTGCAGAAAGCCCTGAGGAGTATAGAAAGTGCAGGGGTGAAATTAACAAAGGAAATTAGGGAAGCAAAAAGAGGGCATGAAAAATATTGGCAAGTAAAATCAAGGAAAACCCAAAGATATTTTCTAAATACATTAAGAGCAAGAGGACAACTAAAGAAAGAGTAGGGTCATAAAGGTAACCTGTGTGTGGAGGCAGAAAACATGGGTATGGTTCTTAATGAATACCTTGCTTCTGTTTTCACAAAAGAGAGAGACAATGCAGACATTGCAATCAGGGAGGAGGAGTGTAAAATATTAGATGAAATAAACATAGTGAGAGAGGAAGTATTAAGGGGTTTAGCATCTTTGAAAGTAGATAAATCCCCAAGCCCAGATTAAATGTATCACAGGCTGTTAAGAGAAGCAAGGGAGGAAATAGTAGAGGACCTGACCATCATTTTCCAATCCTCTCTGGCTACAGGTGTGGTGCCAGAAGCCTGGAGGACTGCTAACAGTATACCATTGTTTAAAAAGGGAGAAAGGGATAGACCGAGTAATTACAGGCCAGTCAGCCTAACATCGGTGGTGGGAAAATTGTTAGAAAAAATTCTGAGGGACAGGATAAATCTTCATTTAGAAAGACACGGATTAATCAAGGACAGTCAGCGTGGATTTGTTAAGGGAAGGTCGTGTCTGACTAACTTGGTTGAATTTTCTGAGGAGGTACCAAGGAGGGTTAATGAGTGTAATGCGTTTGATGTAGTGTATATGGATTTTAGCAAGGTTTTTGATAAGGTCCCACATGGCAGACTGGCCATGAAAGTAAAAGCCCATGGGATCCAAAATTGGCTCTGAAACAGGAAGCAAAGAGTAATTGTCAATGGGTGTTTTTGTGACTGGAAGGCTGTTTCCAGTGGGGTTCCACAGGGCTCAGTACTAGGTCCCTTGTTTTTTGTGGTATACATTAAAGATCTAGACTTGAATATAGGGGGTATGATTAAGAAGTTTGCAGGTGATACAAAAATTGACCGCGTGGTTGGTAATGAAGAAGAAAGCTGCGGACTGCAGGAAGATATCAATGGACTGGTCAGGTGGGCAGAACAGTGGCAAATTGAATTCAATCTGGAGGTAATGCATTTGGGAAGGGCTAATAAGGCAAGGGAATGCACAATAAACTGATTTTTGCAAAGCTTTAGGACACTGAGTATAGAGGAACAGAGGGACCTTGGGGTGCATGTCCACAGATCCCTGAAGGCAGCAGGACAGGTAGATAAGATGGTTAAGAATGCATACAGGATACTTGCCTTTATTAGCTGAGGCATAGAATATAAGAGCAAGGAGGATAGTCTTGAACTGTATAAAACACTAGTTAGGCCAGAGCTGGAGTATTGTGTGCAGTTCTGGTCATCACATAACAGGAAAGTTATGATTATAGGCAGTCTCTCGAAATTGAGGAAGACTTGCTTCCACTCAAAAAGTGAGTTCTCAGGTGACCGAACAATCCAATATGGGAATTACAGTCTCTATCACAGGTGAGACAGATAGTTGTTGAAGGAGTCTGGTTTGCCGCACGCTCCTTCTGCTGCCTGCACTTGTTTTCTGCATACTCTTGGCAATGAGACTCGAGGTGCTCAGTGCCCTCCCGGATGCTCTTCCTCCACTTTGGGCGGTCTTTGGCCAGGGACTCCCAGATATCGGTGGGTATGTTGCATTTTATCAAGGAGGCTTTGAGGGTGTCCTTGAAACATTTCCTCTGCCCATCTGGGGCTCATTTGCCGTGTAGGAGTTCCGCATAGAGCGCTTGCTTTGGGAGTCTTGTGTCAGGCATACGAATTATGTGGCCCGCCCAATGGAGCTGGTCGAGTGTGGTCAGTGCTTTAATGCTGGGGTTGTTGGCCTGATCGAGAACACTAACGTTGGTGCATCCATCCTCCCAGGGATTTGCAGGATCTTGTGGAAACATCGTTAGTGGTATTTCTCCAGCGATTTGAGGTGTCTATTGAATATGGTCCAGGTCCATGGGATGAAGTATAAAAGCAGGGAAGTCTTGCTACAGCTATATAAGGCATTGGTGAGGCCACACCTGGAATACTATGTGCAGTTTTGGTTTCCATATTTACGAAAGGATATACTTGCTTTGGAGGCAGTTCAGAGAAAGTTCACTAGCTTGATTCCGGGGATGAGGGGGTTGACTTATGAGGAAAGGTTAGAAACATAGAAAATAGGTGCAGGAGTAGGCTATTTGGCCCTTCAAGCCTGCACCACCATTCAATAAGATCATGGCTGATCATTCACCTCAGTACCCCTTTCCTGCTTTCTCTCCATACCCCTTGATCCCTTTAGACGCAAGGACCATATCTAACTCCCTCTTGAATATATCCAATGAACTGGCATCAACAACTCTCTGCGGCAGGGAATTCCACAGGATAACAACTCTCTGAGTGAAGAAGTTTCTTCTCATCTCAGTCCTAAATGGCTTACCCCTTATCCTAAGACTGTGTCCCCTGGTTCTGGACTTCCCCAACATCGGGAACATTCTTCCCGCATCTAACCTGTCCAGTCCCGTCAGTATCTTATACATTTCTATGAGATCCCCTCTCAGCCTTCTAAACTCCAGTGAATACAGTCCACTCTCTTCTCATACGTCAGTCCAGCCATCCCTGGAATCAGTCTGGTGAACCTTCGCTGCACTCCCTCAATAGCAAGAACGTCCTTCCTCAGATTAGGAGACCAAAACTGAACACAATATTCCAGGTGGGGCCTCACCAAGACCCTGTACAATTGCAGTAAGACCTCCCTGCTCCTATACTCAAATCCCCTAGCTATGAAGGCCAACATGCCATTTGCCTTCTTCACCGCCTGCTGTACCTGCATGCCAACTTTCAATGACTGATGAACCATGACACCCAGGTCTCGTTGCATCTCCCCTTTTCCTAATCTGCCACCATTCAGATAATATTCTGCCTTCGTGTTTTTGCCACCAAAGTGGATAACCTCACATTTATCCACATTATACTGCATCTGCCATGCATTTGCCCACTCACCTAACCTGTCCAAATCACCCTGCAGCCTCTTAGCATCCTCCTCACAGCTCTCACCGCCACCCAGTTTAGTGTCATCTGCAAACTTGGAGATATTACATTCAATTCCTTCATCCAAATCATTGATGTATATTGTAAAGAGCTGGGGTCCCGCCACTGAGCCCTGCGGCACTCCAGTAGTCACTGCCTCCCATTCCGAAAAGGACCCGTTTATCCCGACTCTCTGCTTCCTGTCTGCCAACCAATTCTCTATCCACGCCAGTACATTACCCCCAATACCATGTGCTTTGATTTTGCACACCAATCTCTTATGTGGCACCTTGTCAAAGGCCTTTTGAAAGTCCCTTGTCCACTCTACTAGTTACATCCTCAAAAAATTCTAGAAGATTTGTCAAGCATGATTTCCCTTTCATAAATGCATGCTGACTTGGACCGATCCGGTCACTGCTTTCCAAATGCCCTGCTATTTCAGCCTTAATAATTCATTCCAACATTTTCCCCACTACTGATGTCAGACTAACTGGTCTATAATTACCCGTTTTCTCCCTCCCTCCTTTTTAAAAAAGTGGTGTTACATTAGCTACCCTCCAGTCCATAGGAACTGATCCAGAGTCGATAGAGTGTTGGAAAATGATCACCAATGCATCCACTATTTCTAGGGCCACTTCCTTAAATACTCTGGGATGCAGGCAATCAGGCCTGGGGATTTATCAGCCTTCAATCCCATCAATTTCCCCAACACAATTTCCCGCCGAATAAGGATATCCTTCAGTTTCTCCTCTCACTAGACCTTTGGTCCCCTAGTACATCTGGAAGGTTATTTGTGTCTTCCTTCGTGAAGACAGATCCAAAGTATTTGTTCAATTGGTCTGCCATTTCTTTGTTCCACATTATAAATTCATTGAGTAGGTTGGACCTCTACTCATTGAATTCAGAAGACTGAGAGGTAATCTTATCGAAACATATAAGATTATGAGGGGGCTTGACAGGGTGGATGCAGAGAGGATGTTTCACTGATGGGGGAGACTAGAACTAGAGGGCATGATCTTAGACGAAGGGTCTGCCCATTTAAAACAGAGATGAGGAGAAATTTCTTCTGTCAGAGGGTTGTAAATCTGTGGAATTCGCTGCTTCAGAGTGCTGTGGAAGCTGGGACATTGAATAAATTTTAGACAGAAATAGACAGTTTCTTAAACAATAAGGGGATAGGGGGGTTATGGGGAGCAGGCGGGGAAGTGGAGCTGAGTCCATGATCAGATCATGATCTTATTGAATAGCGGTGCAGGCTCGAAGGGCCGAATGGCCTCCTCCTGCACCTATTTTCTATGTTTCTATGTACGGAAAGTGGTCCACGTTGTCCGGGGCCGCGCCATGGATCTTGATGACTGAGGGACCGTGCTGTCAGGGGTCAGGTTGGTGGAGGATCTTTGTCTCACGGATGTTTGGTGTAAGGCCCATGCTTTTGTACACCTCAGTGAAGATGTTGACTATGACTTGGAGTTCAGCCTCTGAGTGTGCGCAGATGCAAACGTCGTCCGCGTACTGTGGCTCGATGACCGAGGATGGGACGGTCTTGGATCTGGTCTGGAGACGACGAAGGTTCCCACTGGTTCTGTAGATTAATTCCACTCCAGCGGGGAGCTTGTTGAGTGTGAAGTGCAGCAAGGAAGATCGAGAAGAGGGTTGGCGCGATGACGCAGTCCTGCTTGATCCCGGTCCAGACGTGGATTGGGTCTGTGGTGGATCCATTGTTCAGGATCACGGCTTGCATGTCGTCGTGGGGCAGGCAGAGGATGGCGACAAACTTTTGGGGGCAGCCAAAACGGAGGAGGACGCTCCATAGACCCCCACGGTTAACAGTGTTAAAGGCCTTTGTAAGGTCAAAGAAGGCCATGTACAAGGGTTGGTGCTGTTCCCTGCATTTCTCTTGTAGTTGTCGCACCGTAAAGATAATTTCTGTTCTACCCCATAGTGGACGGAATCTGTACTGTGACACCAGAAGGAACTCCTCAGCCACAGGGTGAAGATGGTTGAGGAGGATTCTAGCGATGACCTTCCCAGTGGCCAACAGCAGGGAGATTCCTCTGTAGTTGCTGTCATCGGACTTGTCCCCCCTTTTTTAAAGATGGTCACGATTACTACATCTCTGAAATCTCCCGGCATGCTCTCCTCCTTCCAGATGAGAGATGAGGTCATTCATTTGTGCCAATCATGCCTCTCCGCCATACTTTAGTACCTCAGTAAAGATTCCGTCTGTTCCCGATGCCTTGTTGTTCTTGAGCTGACAGGTTGCCTTTTCCACCTCATGCAGGGCTGGGGCTTTGCTGAGATGGTGGTGGGTAGCATGCTGCACGATGGAGTCGAGGACACTCGTTTCAAAGGCAGAGTCTCGACTAATGAAATCTTCGAAGTGCTCCTTCCAGCGAGTACTGACTGCCTCGGTGTCCTTGATGAGTGTCTCCCCATTCTTGGCCAGCAGTGGGGTGGGGCCTTGTGTGCTTGGGCCGTAGGTGGACTTGACTGCGGTAAAGAATCCTCGCACGTTATGGCTGTCGGCCAGCTGCTGAATCTCCTGTGCTTTCTCCACCCACCACCTATTCTTTAGGTCACGGAATTTTTGTTGGACCTCAGCCTTAAGCCGTCTATGAAGCTGCTTTGCTGCTCCCGAGTTGGGTTATTGTTTTAGGTTCCGAAATGCCCTGCACTTGCAATTTATTTGCTCTTGGATCTCCTGGTCATTCTCATTAAACCGGTCTTGGTGTTTCCTGGTTGAGTGACTGAGCGTCTCTTCGCAGGCACTGGTTATGGAAGCCTGGAGGGCAGATCAAGCGCTTGAGGCATTCTGCATCTCGGGGCCATCAAGGGTCGCCAGGTTAGCAGTGAGACGCTGGCTGTATAGGACTCTCTTAGCTGGGTCTTTGGGCTCAATTTTGGCCAGGAGTTGCTCTTTTTTTTGGAGTAACCTGATTTTTCTGGCGTAACTTAAAAATCCCCAGTTTCCCCAATGAATTTGCACCAGCGTAACTCACTTAGTTGTGTTTTTTTTAGGTTAGTTTTTTTTTCCTCAAAAGGGGGCATTACCAGCCACCTATGCCAGTTCTGCCCATTTAAGCAACTTTGGCCAGCTAATAGTTACTCACTTCTACTTAGGCCAGCGTATGTGGCCACTTCAGAAAACCCTTGCGGAGAGTTAAAGAAATCGGCGCAGGTGGGTACATCGGAGACCATTCGGCCTGGGATAGGAGCGGGAAGTGTTTAGGACCTGCACCTAAACCAACGCCAAGCCTTAATCTTAGCAATGTTTGGGAAGGCAGCGGGCCGGTGCGGGAGGCCACTTGGCCAGGGCTAGGGGCAGGCAGGAGAACTGATAGAAATCACTGGCAGGCAGGAACACTAAGAGATCGATCGCTCCGGGAGGCCACTCGGCCACCTGTATCTTAATACTTTGAAATTATTTTATCTACAATTAATTAATTGCAAGTTAATAGCTGAGAATACAATACTCCTCATCTTAGTCTTTAAAAAAAAATGATGGCAGGTACAGGGCAAACATTTACAGAGAAAATATAACATTTTGTAGAATGTTCATCATAACAAAAGAAAATGAAGTATTGTAAGCAAATCTACACAACTCACATCATCCCACGTCCAGAACTTCTCAAGGGCCGTTAGCCCAGTTTCTCTGTAGTATTCTTCCAAGGGTGGCTCCACTAAAATAACATCAATTGGGACTGCTGTTGCAGACTCACAGCGCTACTGCGCATGCGCGGACATCACGAATCACCACCGCGCATATGCAGACGTGCCGGCACATTTTACAGCGCAGAACAACTGGCCATGCTGTGTGACTGCAGTGAAGAGGCCAGACAACGGCCAAAGTTCCAACATTTCTTTTCGGCACACCTGGGAACGTAGATAAGCGGCGCAACTCCGGTAAATGCGCCGAAAAACGGGCTCGGCCAAAATTGAACCCTCTGAGTGCCCCGGCATTGATTTTTTTGTGGCACTGCTTTTGCTGCCATCGCCGCTTCGGGGCTATATTGATGTTGATGATAGAACAGATTAGACAGTGGTCCATCCAGCAGTCGTCAGCTCCTGTCATGGCACGGGTGATGCACACATCCTTGCGATCCCTGGCTCGAATGATGACGTAGTCGAGCAGGTACCAGTGTTTGGAGCGAGGGTGTTGCCATGATGCCTTGTACTTGTCCCTCTGGCGGAACAAGGTGTTAGTGATGACTAGGCACTTTGTCAGGAGCAGGGTACTGCTGGAGTTGGTTTTCCCTACCCCCTCTCTGCTGATCATGCCTCCCCAGAGGTCTGTGTCCTTACCGACCCTGGCGTTGAAGTCACTGAGGAGGATCAGTTTGTCATCCGTAGGGACGCAGGAAAGGGATTGTTCGAGGCTGGAGTAAACTCCCTCTTTGGTCTCATCTGTTGCGTCGAGTGTTGGGGCGTATGCACTGATAACTGTGGCGCACTGGTTCCAGGATAGTGTGAGTCAGAGAGTCATGAGAAGTTAGCTAATCCAGTCGAGCAGGTGGAGTCTCTGAGGCGGTCAACCAGCTCATTCTTGAAAGTTATGATTGCACTAGAGAGCGTACAGAGGAGATTTACGAGGATATTGCCTGGACTGGAGAATTTTAGCTATGAGGAAAGATTGGATAGGCTGGGGTTATTGTCTTTGGAACAGACGAGACCAAGAGGAGACCTAATTGAGATGTATAAAATTATGAGAGGCCTAGATAGAGTGGATAGGAAGGACCTATTTCCCTTAGCAGAGTGGTCAATAACCAGTGGGCATTAATTTAAAGTCGTCGGTAGGATGGTGAGAGAGGATTTGAGCAGACATTTTTTCACCCAGAGTGTGGTGGGGGTTTGGAACTCACTGCCTGAAAGGGTAATAGAGGCAGAAACCCTCATAGCATTTAAGAAGTACTTAGATATGCACTTGAAGTGACGTTACCTACAAGGCTATGGACCAAGAGCTGGAAAGTGGGATTAGGCTGGATAGCTCTTTGTCAGCTAGCCCGGAAACGATGGGCCAAATGGTCTCCTTCTGTGCTGTAAATTTCTATGATTTTATGATTCTATGAACAACATAGCTGTGGGACTGGAGTCACATATAGGCCAGACTGGATAAGAATGGCAATTTTCTATCCCTAAAAGATATTATAGAATCACAGAATCATTCAACACAGAAAGAGACCATTTGTCCCATTGTACCTGTGCTGGCTCTCTGAAAGAGCTATTCAATTAGCCCCAGTACTCTGCTCTTTCCTCACAGCTCTGCAAATGCTTCATTTTTAAGTATATATCCAATTCTCTTTGGTAAGTGAATTTAATGGGCTTTTACAAATATCTGACAGCTTCATGGTCACTTTTTACTGATACCAGCTTTTTATTTTCAGAGTTCTGAAACTGCATTAACCTTTTCAAAGTGCTATGGTAGGATTGTGAACACACGTTCTCTGGATTTATAGTCCAGCAACATAACTGCCACATACACTACCATACCTTGTCAGCATTCCCAGCTCTTTCTCATGTCTAAAGCAATTGTTTGTGTCTTGGATGCCCATTGACACCAGAGTTATGATGGTAGAGCAACACCAACAACTTGTATTTATATAGTGCCGTTAATGTAGTAAAATGTCCCATGGCGCTTCATAGGAGTATTATAAGACAAAACAAATAAATTTGACACCGAGCCACATAAGAGGAAATTACGGTAATGACTTAAAGCTTGGTCAAAGAGATAGGTTTTAAAGAGTGTCTTAAAGGTGGAAAGAGAGGTCGAGAGGCGGAAACATTTAGGGAGGGAGTTCCAGAGCTTGGGGCCTTGGCAGTTGAAGGCACAACCACTAATGGTTGAGCAGTTATAATCAAGGATGCTCAAGAGGGCAGAATTTGAGGAGCGCAAACATCTCAGGGAGTTGTGAGGCTGAAGGAGATTACAGAGATGGGGAGTGGCGAGGCCATGGAGGGTTTTGTAAATAAGGATGAGAATTTTGAAATTGAGGCGTTGCTTAACCGGGAGCCAATGTAGGTCAGCGAACACAGGTGTGATGGATGAGCGGGACTTGTTACGAGTTTGGAAAAGGGCTGCCGAGTTTTGGATCACCTCTAGTTTATGTAGAGTAGAATGTGGGAGGCCAGCCAGGAATGTGTAGGAATAGTCAGGTCTAGAGGTAACAAAGATATGGATGAGGGTTTCAGCAGCAGATGAGCTGAGGCAGGGGTGGAGGCAGGCAATGTTACAGAGGTGGAAATAGGCAGTTTTAGTTATGCTGTGGATACGTGGCTGGAAGCTCATTTCAGGGTCAAATATGACAGCTAATTTGTGAACAGTCTGGTTCAATCTCAGACAAATGCTAGGGAGCGGAATGGAGTCGGTGGCTAGGGAACGCAGTTTGTGGTTGTGATGTATGTAGCACTCAAATCACTGACTCCACACAGTCTGGTGTTGTTGTAACTGCTGTGACCTTAGTCCTTTATTGTGTAAATCCAGAGTGATCCTCAGGTGTGGTGGGCAGCCTTTTATACTCTGTCTCGCAGGTACTTTCGGGTCTCCCACCACAGTGCCCCTTGTGGCGCACCATTGTAACTATACATTTAATGTACATGGACAATACATAACATCTCACTCCCCCCACCCCCCCGCCCGTTCCAAAAGTAAATTGCTGGTAACCTCGGCCTTGTTCGTCCTGGTTGATTTGTGAGTGTGAGTCCATAACCATCCACTTCCCTCTCCCCCCCATGTAGAGATTATGCTTGCGATTTGGTGCAAGCATGTGGTGTTTGTAGTCCTTACACGGTGATATAAGTACACAAAGATAATCTCCAGTAGAAAGCAGGTACACATAGACAGTACATTTGTATGATACATATAGATGCATTGAAGAGTTATATTAAAAGGTTGCAGGTACACTGAACAGTTATTAAATCCCAGCTCCACTGGGTGAGGTATGGTGGAGGCATACTGCCCCTTTTTGCCCGAGGTAATGGGCTGCACTGAGACAGGGTATCGCAACTAGTGCGTTGCCTCTGTTCTCAGAAAATAGTTGCCTTTGTGGCTTGTCTGCAGCCGCTGAACAATTGCATAAATCACATAAAATCAGAAATTGCATTAATCGAAAAGTCATGTTAGTCACAGATCCATTAACCCTTGTAACTGTGCATTGTGATATTAACTTTTTTCACCACTCATATCAATCATTTTAATCACAGTAATCATTTTAGCATGAAAATATTAACTCTTGTCATAAATCACGTCATCATACAAATCACAGTAATTATTTTGACTCACTCTTGCTCTTACAAAAGTCTCTTTGTGGGGACCGCCAATGGTGTTTGGCCCCTTTAAGACTCCCGGGTACATTTCCCTTTTAAGACGTCATTTTGTTTTTCCCATGAGGTTTCTACTGGGCGCTGCCATTTTAGGTGCTCTGCTGATGCCTGCCTGCCTCTCTCTGCAGAACTCTGCTGCCACGAGGCTCGCTGCCATCTTGAACTCGCTGTGCTGTTGCCTGCTCTCCCTCTCTCTTGAGAGAGAGAGAGAGCCGCCACACTCTGAACGCACCCGGGGAGCCGCAACGCACCGGCCCCCGCACCGTCGCATCCTCCGGAGCACCCCATGCAGCTGACCTTTTTGCTCGGGAGCCGCCACACACACCCACACGTCCTCCGGAGTCGACCTCCTCACTGCCGCAGCCAATCCTGGATGAGCCCCGCTCCTCGGAGCACCGGCCCTCATGACGTCGCCGAGCGAGTACCGCTCCCGAAACTGCCGATTCACCGCTCCTCGCGCTGCAAGCCCCGCGAACGGCCGCCTCTGCCTGCGGGTCGACGGTGCCTGCTGGAGCAGCCCGTCGAAGTCTTTCTCTCTTCTCCAGCTCGGTCGGCGCTGCTGCTGGTTCCAGCGCCTCTTTCTCACTCTCAGACTTTGCAGGAGAGAGTCAACGGCCGCCGCTGCTCTGCCCAACCCCACACACGCTTCCTTCGCTGCCATCCTATCCGAAGTTGGAGACCTGCTCTGCCTGTGAACACAGGGGACAGTGGTCTGTGGAGGAATGAAGTCTTCCCAGCTCCCACGGACCTTCCCCATCCATCTCCTGCCGAGTAGCGTCGGCCCATCGCCTGCAATGATCCACAAAGGTAAACCGTGCGTCTCGCCACCGTGAGATACCTGCACATCCGCTCTGCCAAGAACACGTATCAGTTGCTTGGTGTAGGTACGCAGCTTCGCCGTGACTGTAGTAATCTCGGGATTGCTACCAGTGCCACGTGCTAGTCAGAGTAGGAATCGCAGGATAGCGCAGATGAATACGTGGCTTGAGCAGTGGTGCAGCAGGGAGGGATTCAAATTCCTGGGGCATTGGAACAGGTTCTGGAGGAGGTGGGACCAGTACAAACCGGACGGTCTGCACCTGGGCAGGACCGGAACCAATGTCCGAGGGGGAGTGTTTGCAAGTGCTGTTGGGGAGGAGTTAAACTAATATGGCAGGGGGATGGGAACCAATGCAGGGAGACAGAGGGAAACAAAAAGGAGACAAAAGCAAAAGGCAGAAAGGGGATGAGTAAAAGTGGAGGGCAGAGAAACCCAAGGCAAAAAACAAAAAGGGCCACTGAATATAAAGGGGCTGCAGGAGGGGTCAAAACTAAAAATCATGGTTTAAAAACTAGAATTAAAACACTCTACCTAAATGCACGCAGCATTCGAAATAAAGTAAATGAGTTGACGGCACAAATCATTACAAATGGGTATGATTTGGTGGCCATTACAGAAACATGGTTGCAGGGTGGCCAAGACTGGGAATTAAACATACAGGGGTATCTGACGATCCGGAAAGATAGACAAGAAGGGAAAGGAGGTGGGGTAGCTCTGTTAATAAAGGATGATATCAGGGCAGTTGTGAGAGACGATATTGGCTCTAATGAACAAAATGTTGAATCATTGTGGGTGGAGATTAGAGATAGTAAGGGGAAAAAGTCACTGGTGGACGTAGTTTATAGCCCCCAAATAATAACTTCACAGTGGGGCGGGCAATAATCAAGGGAATAATGGAGGCATGTGAAAAAGAAACGACAGTAGTCATGGGGGATTTTAACCTACATATCGATTGGTCAACTCAAATCGCACGGGGTAGCCTGGAGGAGGAATTCATAGAATGCATACGGGATTGTTTCTTAGAACAGTATGTAACAGAACCTACAAGGGAGCAAGCTATCTTAGATCTGGTCCTGTGTAATGAGACAGGAAAAATAAATGATCTCCTAGTAAAAGATCCTCTCAGAATGAGTGATCACAATATGGTAGAATTTGTAATACAGATTGAGGGTGAGGAAGTTGTGTCAGAAACGAGCGTACTATGCTTAAACAAAGGGGACTACAGTGGGATGAGGGCAGAGTTGGCTAAAGTAGACTGGAAACACAGACCAAATGGTGGCACAATTGAGGAACAGTGGAGAATTTTTAAGGAGCTCTTTCATAGTGCGCAACAAAAATATATTCCAGTGAAAACGAAGGGTGGTAAGAGAAGGGATAACCAGCCGTGGAAAACCAAGGAAATAAAGGAGAGTGTCAAATTAAAGACCAATGCGTATAAGGTGGCCAAGGTTAGTGGGAAACTAGAAGATTGGGAAAATTTTAAACAACAGCAAAGAATGACTAAGAAAATAATAAAGAAAGGTAAGATAGATTTCAAAGGTAAACTTGCACAAAACATAAAAACAGATAGTAAAAGCTTTTACAGATATATAAAACGGAAAAGAGTGACTAAAGTAAATGTTGGTCCCTTAGAAGATGAGAAGGGGGATTTAATAATGGGAAATGTGGAAATGGCTGAGACCTTAAACAATTATTTTGCTTCGGTCTTCACAGTGGAAGACACAAAAACCATGCCAAAAATTGCTGGTCACAGGAATGTGGGAAGGGAGGACCTTGAGACAATCACTATTACTAGGGGGATAGTGCTGGACAGGCTAATGGGACTCAAGGTAGACAAGTCCCCTGGTCCTGATGAAATGCATCCCAGGGTATTAAAAGAGATGGCGGAAGTTATAGCAGATGCATTCGTTATAATCCACCAAAATTCTCTGGACTCTGGGGAGGTACCAGTGGATTGGAAAGCAGCTAATGTAACGCCTCTGTTTAAAAAAGGGGGCAGACAAAAGGCAGGTATCTATAGGCCGGCTAGTTTAACATCTGTAGTGGGGAAAATGCTTGAAACTATCATTGAGGAAGAAATAGCGGGACATCTAGATAGGAATAGTGCAATCAAGCAGACGCAGCATGGATTCATGAAGGGGAAATCATGTTTAACTAATTTACTAGAATTCTTTGAGGATATAACGAGCATGGTGGATAGAGGTGTACCGATGGATGTGGTGTATTTAGATTTCCAAAAGGCATTCGATAAGGTGCCACACAAAAGGTTACTGCAGAAGATAGAGGTACGCGGAGTTAGAGGAAATGTATTAGCATGGATAGAGAATTGTCTGGCGAACAGAAAGCAGAGAGTCGGGATAAATGGGTCCTTTTCGGGTTGGAAATCGGTGGTTAGTGGTGTGCCACAGGGATCGGTGCTGGGACCACAACTGTTTACAATATACATAGAATGACCTGGAAGAGGGGACAGAGTGTAATGTAACAAAATTTGCAGATGACACTAAGATTAGTGGGAAAGCGGGTTGTGTAGAGGACACAGAGAGGCTGCAAAGAGATTTGGATAGGTTAAGCGAATGGGCGAAGGTTTGGCAGATGGAATACAATGTCGGAAAGTGTGAGGTCATCCACCTTGGGGAAAAAAAACAGTAAAATGGAATATTATTTGAATGGGGAGAAATTACAACATGCTTAAATGCAGAGGGACCTGGGGGTCCTTGTGCATGAAACTCTTTTAGAGTCTACCTATAAAACATAAGACATTAAACCGTGCCACCCGACCTGGGTGACACATCAGACATTTACAAGGCCCTTTTTTTCCGTTTTTTTTTGTTGTGTTTTTCTTTTTTTTTTGGTTTTTTTTTTTGGGCACTAAAATCACAATTTTTCCCCAGTGCCCCCTATAAAAGGGAAGGGGGACACTAAAAGCACCGGCAATTAAAACAAATTAAACTTTAAAACGTAAAATCAAATTAAAATTTGGTTGCCGGGCGTGATGATGCACTCCAGTCCCTCCGGTGCCCAACTCTCGCGGAAGGCCGTGAGCGTACTGGTGGACACCGCGTGCTCCATCTCCAAGGACACCCTGGACCGGATGTAAGAGCGGAAGAGAGGCAGGCAGTCAGGTTGAACGACCCCCTCGACCGCCCGCTGCCTGGACCGGCTGATGGCACCCTTGGCCGTGCCCAGGAGCAGTCCTACGAGGAGGCCTTCGGACCTACCCGCTCCCCTCCGCACAGGGTGCCAAAAGATCAGGAGAGTGGGACTGAAGTGCAGCCAGAATTTCAGGAGCAGCCCCTTCAAATAATAAAACAGGGGCTGCAACCTTGTGCATTCCATAAAAACATGGAACACGGACTCTTCCAGACCGCAGAAATTGCAGGCGGCCTGGGAGTCCGTGAACCGGCTTAAAAAATTTGTTGCACGGCACTGCTCCATGCACCACCCTCCAGGCCAAGTCCCCGATGAATAGTGGGAGGACCCCTGTGTAGAGTGCCCTCCATCGGGGACCCCCGCCTCCTCCGGACGGCAAGATGGTACGCCATGGCGTGTCCGGACGGCCGGCGAGGATGGCAAAGTTGAGAGTGTGCAGGAGCAGCCCGTACAGGAAACCCCTCCGCGCAGAACTGAAAGGCACGGAGGGGATTTCCCCGAGGCGGCTCAAGTTGTGAGGCGCCGGCCCCCGAGGGAGGTTCCGGGGTTTGGCGCCGATGAGGAATTCCATCCGGACGGGGGTCAGTTCGGACGGGATCTCCCCACGTGCTTGAGCCTCCTCGATGCACCGAACGGAGTCAGGGCCCAGAGCTGTTTTTAGCGATTCGATGGCATCGGCCGCGTGGCGGACGTTGGCAGAATTTAGGCGCCGCGCCAGCGTGTCTGGCGCCATCCAGCCCGCTCCTCCGCCATCGAGCAGGTCCCTGACCCTGGTCACCTCACCAGCCACAGCCCTCTCTTCCGACCGCCACATGAAACCTCGGTCGTGGAGGTACGGATTCCCGAGCAGCGGCTCCTGCAGGACGGCCGCCACTCCAGCCGGCGGAGAGCTGCGCTTGGTGGAGACTTTGTTCCAGACCCTGATGAGTTCCTTGTAAAAGACAGGCAGCTCCCGGAGGGCGGTTCTGACACCCCCCAAGTTCACAAACAGGAGCTGCGTGTCATAATTGAGGTCGCGCTGCTGGCGGAAGAAATACGTCGCCAGAGCACACCACCTAGGAGGGGGCTCGACGTAAAGGTATCTCTGCAGGGTCTGAAGATGGAAAGTCGCGAGCTGGGCGCTGACGCACACCAACGACTGACCGCCCTCCTCAAGTGGGAGACTCAAGACCGCAGCAGAGACCCAGTGCTTCCTGTTGTTCCAGAAGAAGTCCACCAGCTTCTTCTGTATCTTGGCGACAAACGCAGGGGGAGGGGTCAAAGTGACCAGCCGGTACCACAACATTGCGGCCACCAGCTGGTTTATGACTAGCGCTTGACCCCTGTAGGACAGCACTCGGAGCAGTCCTGTCCAGCGCCCTAGGCGAGCGGCGACCTTGGCCTCCAGCTCCTGCCAGTTCGCTGGCCAGGCTCCCTCGTCGGGGCTAAGGTAGACTCCCAGATAGAGGAGATGGGTCGTGCTCCAGGCAAAAGGCCTGAGCTCCTCCGGCAGGGAGTCCACCCGCCACTGACCCACCAGGAGTCCGGAACATTTCTCCCAGTTCATCCTGGCGGAGGACGCGGCCGAGTAAATCTCCTGGCACTCACGCATCCTCCGCAGGTCAGCGGGATCCTCTACCGCGAGGAGCACGTCATCGGCGTAAGCCGAGAGGACGACCCCCACGCCCGGCCCTTGCAGAGCCAGTCCCGTCAACCTCGTCCGCAAGAGGCGCAGGAAAGGCTCCACGCAAACGGCGTATAACTGGCCGGACATGGGGCATCCCTGGCGCACCCCTCTCCTAAAGCGAAGGGGCGCCGTCAAGGACCCATTAACCTTAATCAGACACTCCGCGGCGGCGTACAAAAGTCGGATCCGGGCGACGAAATGCGTCCCGAACCCGAAAGCGCGCAGAGTTCCGAGCAGATAGTCGTGATCCACCCTGTCGAACGCCTTCTCTTGGTCGAGGGATAGGAAGGCGACCGACAGACCAGCCTCCTGGGAACAATGGATGAGGTCCCGGACCAGATTGATGTTATCGTGGATTGTCCGGCCCGGGACCGTGTAGGACTGGTCGGGGTGGATCATGTGGTCCAGCACGGCACCAAGGCGAGCAGACATCGCCCTGGCGAAGATTTTGTAGTCCGTGCTGAGGAGGGAGACCGGGCGCCAGTTCTTAAGGAGGCGGAGATCGCCCTTCTTAGGCAGCAGGACGATGACTGCCCTGCGCCAAGAGAGGGGCATCTCCCCGGTCGCCAGACTTTCCCCCAGGACCCGCGCGTAGTCGCTCCCCAGGACGTTCACGGTCAGCCCGTCCAGCCCCGGGGATTTTGCCCTCGAGAGCCGGTCGAGGGCACCGGTCAGCTCCGCCAGGCTTAGCGGAGCTTGCAGATTTTCGGCGCCCTCCGGGCTGACCTTCGGCAGGTCCTCCCACAAAACTCTACGCGCTTCCTCGCTGGACGGATCCGGAGAGAACAGAGCCCCGTAATATTCACGGGCCCTGTTGTTGACACCCTCCGGATCCGAGACGAGAGAGCCGTCGTCGGCCAGCAGCGTCAAGAGCTGCTTACGGACACTCTGCCTTTTTTCCAGCGAGTAGAAGAAGGGGGAGCCGCGGTCCAGATCCCGCAGGAACCGGATCCGCGACCTCACGAACGCGCCTCGGGACCCGACGAGCTGCAGGTCCTTCAGCGCGGCCTTCTTCGCTTCGTACACCGTCCGCAGGGCCGGGTCCTGGACGACTTGACCGAGACGGGATTCCAGGTCGAGCACCTCTTTTTCTAGGCGCCCGACTCTGGCCGCCCGCCTCTTGGTCGACCCCCTCGCGTACTCTTGACAGAAGACGCGGACGTGAGCCTTGCCCACGTCCCACCATAGCCTCAAGGAGGGGAAGCCCCCCTGCTTCCTTCTCCAGTCGGACCAGAATCGACGGAACGAGTCCTGGAACCGCACGTCCTCCAGCAGCCGGTTGTTAAAGTGCCAGTACGCGGACCCCGTCCTCGCGCGGAGCGAAGCGAGCTCCGCCCACACCAGGTGGAGGCCGCCGGGACGCAGGAAACGTACGCCCGAGACACGTAAAGGCGGTCGACCCTGGACCATCCTACTCCAGGCCTCACCCAAGTAAAGGCGCTGGAGTCGGGGTGGAGATTTCGCCAGACGTCCACCAAGTCGAAGGACCCGACCAGGTCCCTCAACTTCTCCATCGCCGTCATGCACTGCGGGGCACCGGAGCGGTCCCTCGCCTCGAGGGTGCAGTTAAAATCCCCCCCGAGGACAATGCAGTCGCCGACGTCGACGGAGCCAAGAAGAGCGGACACCTCTTCAAAGAAGCGCGTCTGCTGCGGGCCGGGCTGAGGGGCGTACACGTTCACGAGATGGAGCGGCACGTCCCCCAGGCGAACCGTTACATGCAGCAAGCGGCCTGGCACGGGCTCCTCGACCCCCAAGATCTCCGGCTGAACATGCGGGCCCAGCAAGATGGCCACCCCACTAGAAATGGCGGTGAGGTGGCTCATGCGGACCTCTCCTTGCCATTCCAGGAGCCACGTGGCTTCGTCTCCCGGAACGGTGTGGGTTTCTTGCAGGAAGCACACCGCATATTTCCCCTCCCGCAGGAGCGAAAAATTGTCAAATCTACGGCGTGCCCCTCTGCCGCCGTTGATGTTGAGGCTGGCTATGGTTATCTTCATGGCAAAAGCATAGTGCAACCTCTACCTTAACCTATTGTGGGGGAGGCAGCGGAGTCTTTTGTTGAACTCCACTCCCTCCGCTGCCCAGCGAGGAGTCCCTCGAGCTCGCGCAGCTCAAGGTGTTGCGCCTTTGTCAAGGGCCCGCCCGCGGCCAAGGTTTTAACGGCGGCGCGGACGGACCCCTTGATCAGCTCTGGCTCGGACCATTTTTCCAGGGCCAGTCGGGCTTGGTTGCAGCGACCCCGGCTCTGGGCCAAAAAGTCCCGGAGTTCCTTTGCAAGAATGAGGATGGTCTCGGCGGCGGCCGCGAGCAGATCCACCGCCTCGCTGGCGGTGGTCTCTAGATTTTCTCCCGCGTCCCCCACCGAGTCCCCGTCCTCCTCCGGGAGGTGGCCGCCAGCAGCCGGCCCATCGACCGCACAAGGTACGACAAATGACCCGGCCGCTCCAACCGGCCCTGGCTCTGCCCCGATCCCACCCCCAGGATCGTCGGCAGAGGAGTCCCCACTGGGCTCTTTTAAAAATGGTACTGGGTCGGGAAATGACAGCGGAAGGGGTTCCCCCTCCGCCCCAGGAACCGGGGAACAAGGAGAGACCCGGCCATAGGAAATCCCCAGACTCCCCAAGTGCTCCAGCTCCAAAGTGAGGGGCGAGGGTGGGTGTTCCTCCCCCTCCCCGCTGCCACCCCCCGGCCCAGCATCTACAGTATTATTAAAATTATTAATTTCATTTTCTGCCGGGTCGAGCGACTCCTGGGGGAAGTTGGATATTGGCTGGGCGGGCTCAGGTTCGGCCTTTTCGGCCTCGCCCGCCTCAGTCCCCAGGACACCCGGCCCGGCGGCAATGCATTCCTCCGCGGTCCCCATGCCCCCCACGACAGGCAGATCTTCCACGCCATCCCCGGGAGGCAGAGGCTGGGCAGCCTCGACTGTCTCACCCTCCCCGGGGACAGACTCCTCCCGCCTACGGCGCTGCTTGGGGGCGCTGGTGGGGGACGCGGGACACGCGGCGGGCACCGACTCCTCCGCGGAGGGATGTTGCACCCCCTCCGCCTCAACGGAGTGGCGCCTCCTTTTGTTGCTGGAGGTGCGCTGAGGCAGGGAGACCTCCATGTCTGCCGAGGCCTCCCGCTCCACCCCCCCCTTTTCCTTATCTTGCCCTCGCCCGAGCCCCTCTGCGGTATTGGTCAAGGGCTCGGGCACGGGCTCAGGGCACCCCGCGCTCGCCGGTGACTGGGTTGGGCTGAGCGCGGTGGTCAAACTTTCCGGCGCAGTGAGGGGACCCGCCTCTAGATGTCTCGTCTTCTTCCGCGCCTTCTTTCCGGTCGGACGCTCTCCCTCCCCCCCGCCGGAGGCCGTGAAAACAAAGGCCCCCGACGATGCCCGTGCACCTACGGCTCCCGGCACGCGGACGCAACTAGGGGGAGGGGTGGCGGCGGCGCCTGCCTTGGCCGCCCTCGGTGGTTTGGCGGCCTTGGACGCTGGGCAGTTCTTACGAACATGCCCCACCTCCCTACAGGCATGGCACCGCACGCCGTCCGACGTCCAGAAGACGCGGTAGGCAGTCCCCTCGTGCACCACATTGAAATTTCCTCCCGTCGTCTCCTCCCGCGCCAACCGGACAAAGAGCTGGCGGCGGAAGGAGAACACGTGGCGCAGGCTGTTCTCCCTGAGGCCGAGCGGTATGGGGTTGATCCCCGACCTTACCTCCCCCAGTTGGTTTAGGTGAGGGAGGAGGAGCCCAGCGGGAACAAAGGGCGGGACGTTTGAAATGATGACACTCTGCGCGGTGGCCTCGAGAGGGTCCACCGGCAGGAACGTCCCGCCCACCGTGAGCCCCTTTTCAAGGGCCAGGGACACCGCCCGCTCCGACCCCAGGAAGAACACGGCCTTCCCAGACATCTTGGAGGCTGCGACAATGGCCGAGGGGCCGACTACCCCAGCCATCGCCCGCACGCACTCCTCGATGCTCATTGTGGGGTGAGTGTAGCTCTTGACCCTGTGTTTTTTTGTAATAAGTCTGAATGGTGGCAGGGCAGCGGGTGGCGCAGGAGGTGCCGTGGAAGCGGTTGCCACCTGCGCATATGTCTTCGCTGGCCTTGCCACCGGCGTGGATGGGGTCGCCATCACGGGGTCCCTTTAAGGGCTACACCCACCCCAAAGTCACAGGCCTTAATGGTCTTAATTAGGCCTCTTATCTAAAAGACTGAGCAGAGGAGCTCTTAACGAGGCACACCTCTCCCCTAGTTGGCAATTGGGGAGGGGCCTTGCTCCCTCTGCTCAGTTGTCTTAATTGTTTTATCTTTTATTTTTCCCTAAATTAGGAGGAAGGGGTCTCAGAGAGAGAGGGGAGAAACAGAGTAACAGAGAAAGAGAGAGGGGGGGTGGGAAGGGGGGGGGGAACTGCGAGGGCAGGTCTCCCCTCGCAGCTGTGGGTGGGTGCAATCCCCAGATGGCAAAGCACAAAAATAGTCTTTGGGGTGGTCTTCAGATGGGGGGAGAAGATGTCTTTACCTGGCGCAGCTAGAGCCACCAGGCACGCACTCCTAACGATGTTAAAATTGGTGGTTAAAGATTCTTCAGCCTGGTAGCTCCAGCTATCCCAGGCTAGGCAATTAGGGGGGGGGGGTTCAATTGTGTGTGGGGCCTAGTTGTAGGCAAGACCCCCACACACACTTTCCACACACACACACCCCCCGCGATGTTCCGGCCCTCAGTGGTCTTCTTTCCTCCCCCCACCGATATAACAAAGTCTTTTTGGGAAATGCACCCACACCCACCTGTAGAAGATGTAGAGTCTCCCTCCTTCCACACTGGATGTTGTTGTTGTTGGTCTTTCCCCCTCTCTCCAACTCTTTGTAGAAATGGTAGAATTGTACAAAGTTTTCTGCCTTCCTCCTCTCCCTCTGGGTGAAAGTTGGTGGTGAAGCCCCTTCCTTCCTTCTCTTCCTGGGCTGGTCTCAGGGCTCACTCCAGGCCTTCCAAACAGGAGCTAAGGTTGGTAGCTGCTCCTCTCTCAGCAGCAGGGCTCCAATTGAATAGGCCACGCCTCCACTGCTCCACAATTGGCCCTTGTGCATGAAACTCTTTTTGGAGTTTCATGCACAAGGGCCAATTGTGGAGCAGTGGAGAAACACAGAAGGATAGTTTGCAGGTGCAGCAGGTAATCAGGAAGGCAAATGGAATGTTGGCCTTCATTGCGAGAGGGATGGAATACAAAAGCAGGGAGGTCCTGCTGCAACTGTATAGGGTATTGGTAAGGCCGCACCTGGAGTACTGCGTGCAGTTTTGGTCACCTTACTTAAGGAAGGATATACTGGCTTTGGAGGGGGTACAGAGACGATTCACTAGGCTGATTCCGGAGATGAGGGGGTTACCTTATGATGATAGATTGAGTAGACTGGGTCTTTACTCGTTGGAGTTCAGAAGGATGAGGGGTGATCTTATAGAAACATTTAAAATAATGAAAGGGATAGACAAGATAGAGGCAGAGTGGTTGTTTCCACTGGTAGGGGAGACTAGAACTAGGGGGCACAGCCTCAAAATACAGGGGAGCCAATTTAAAACCGAGTTGAGAAGGAATTTCTTCTCCCAGAGGGTTGTGAATCTGTGGAATTCTCTGCCCAAGTAAGCAGTTGAGGCTAGCTCATTGAATGTCTTCAAATCACAGATAGATAGATTTTTAACCAATAAGGGAATTAAGGGTTATGGGGAGAGGGCGGGTAAGTGGAGCTGAGTCCACGGCCAGATCAGCCATGATCTTATTCAATGGCGGAGCAGGCTCGAGGGGCTAGATGGCCTACTCCTGTTCCTAATTCTTATGTTCTTATGTTTTTATGTTCTTATGACTGGGACCAGCTTGGATCGTGCAGCTGGGTTGACCCACAGTTTATCAAAAGTTTCCTGACTCATCAGCGACTGACCCTGTGGTGTATGTTGCACACAAATCACTGACTCCACACGGTCTGGTGTTAATCTAACTGCTATGACCTTAGTCCTTTATTGAACAGCTCCAGAGTGGCTCCAAGTGTGGTGGGCAGCTGTTTATACTGTCTCGTGCAGGTACTTTCAGGTCTCCCACTACAGCACCCTCTGTGGTGCACCATTGTACTTATATATACATTTAATGTACCAGAGCAATACACAACATCTCACTCCCCCCGCTGTTCAAAAAGCCATTGCTTGAATCCCCGAAATCAAACAGCGCATTAGCCCACTTAGTTACGGATCCATGTCCCTTTTTCTTGAATCTTGTGGTGTCAACTCTTCCCGTGATTCATATCCATGATTTCAAGCACAGTGACCATTCAGCATTGAAATATTAGCTCTTGTTATATTTCGTAATTCATATCCATTATTTTAAACACAGTAACCATTCAGCATTGAAATATTAACTCTTGTTGTAATTTGCAACTCATATCCATTATTTTAAACACGGTAACCATCCAGCATTAAAATATTAATTCTTAGCATAAATCCATCATCCAACATTCACAGAGCACATTTAGACTCGCTCTTGCCTTAAAAAGTCTTTACGTAGGGACCGCCAATGGTGTAAGGCCCTTTTAAGACTCCCGGGAGCATTTCCCTTTTAAGACGCCATCTTGTGGCTTCCCATGAGGCGCCGCCATCTTCGGTGTTCTGCTGGCCTTTGTCTGCAGGGCTCTGTTGCCACGAGGCTCACTGCCATCTTGAGCTCGCTGGCGAAGAAAGAAGAGGGGACAAGGAAGCAGGGAAGGGGAAAAAGAGAAAAACAAACAGCCCATCTTGCAGAAGTCGGTCTAGACTCGATCAGTCACAGTCTCTGTGAGGCGCTCTGTGCTTGCTGCAGCATTCGCTGCTCTGGCTCACGTTCCCCCGAGTCATGCCCGCCGCCGCCGCAGCCTCCGCCCCCGTCGTTGTCTCCACACTTGCCCGGTGCAAACTCCAGCTGTTGATCCCCCCATTTGTCGCCCCTCCTGCGACCGCCGTGGCTGCCACCATCACAGCCGCTGCCGTCGCCCGACTGTTCCGCTGCGTGGGCCCCCCGGATCCGCCGGCCACCAATGGGCCTCCCGCTTCTCGCCCGCAGTGCCCTTCCGGCCCGCAGCCCAGCAATAGGCCCGCACCTGCAACTTGTTCTACCAGGGTCTGCTCATCTGTGGAGGCAGGATTGTTTGGGGTCAGGAGTTCTGGGCTGCTGTCGCCTGTGTGTGGATTTAGGCTGCAGCTCCAGCTCGGTTGGGAACCCGGGGAGCAGCAGTCTGTGGAGGAATGAAGTCTTCCCAGCTCCCACGGACCTTTCCCATCCATCTTCTGCCGAGGAGCGTTGGCCCATCGCCTGCAATGACCCACAAAGGTAAACCGTGCGTCTCGACCCTGTAAGATACCTGCACATCCGCTCTGCTGAGAACAGGTATCAGTTCCTTGGTGTAGGTACGCAGCTTTGTCATGATCGGGACCAGCTTGGGTCGTGCAGCCGGGTTGTCCCACAGTTTCTCAAAAGTTCTCTGACTCATCAACGACGGACCCGATCCCGTATCCACTGCCATACTCACTGGGACTCCGTCAATTTTTACTTCCATTATCACTGGGGGCGAATCGTCGGTACACGTATACAGTCCCAACACCTCATCTTCTTCTGCCTGCTCCTCGCTGAACAGTGGATCATCCTCCCATCTCCTCAGCCACATGATGAGTCTGATTTCTTTTACACATACGCTGAAGGTGGCTTTTCAGGTGGCAGGTATTGCACGTGTACTCCGCAAACCTGCACCGCTGGGCCCCATGGCTTCCTGCACAACGCCAGCATGGTGCTGCTTGATTGGCTCCCCTCAGCGGACTCTGAGTTCTAGGACCCCGAGGTCCGTGCCCTCTGCCCCGGGCAGAGCCACGTTCTGCAGTTTTTTTCATGGTGGGCGCTATCCTGTGGACAGTGCCTGCCGGGTTCGAGACTGTGTGGATAATTTGCTTTGTGCTGCAAGTCGAGGTCATATGTGCCTGGCTGATGGTGATGGCCTTTGTCAGGGTGACTGTGGGTTCCGTGGCTAGCAGCTTGTGAAGGAGGTCCTCGTGGCCAATTCCCATGATGAAACGTCCCGCAACGCCTCGTCAAGGTGTGCGCCAAAATCACACGGCGCCGCGAGTCTCCTGAGGTCCGCAGCATATTTGGTGATATCCTGGCCCTCGGGTCTGCAGTGATGGTAAAATTTGTATCTGGCCGTGAGGATGCTCTCATTCGGTTTCAACTGGTCACGAATGAGTTCAGTCAGCTCCTCGTATGACTTGTCCCTGGCGCTCGCGGGTGCCAGAAAATCCCTGACGAGACAGTAAGCCTCATCACCACAACTGGAGAGCAATATCGCCTTGCGCTTGTCTCTCATTGCGTCTGTGTCCCCCGTCAGGTCGTTTGCTGTGAAGTAGTACTCAAGCCTTTCCATAAAGGCCTCCCAATCATTGCCCATGGTAAAATCCTTTAGCGAGCCCAGAGTAGCCATGGTTGCGTGGAGTTCGTCCGCTTCCTCGTTGCCAATGTGGTGTATGTAGCACACAAATCACTGACTCCACACGGTCTGGTGTAAATCTAACTGCTGTGACCTTCGTCCTTTATTGTTCAGCTCCAGAATGGCCTCCAGGTGTGGTGGGCAGCCTTTTATACTGCCTCGTGCAAGTACTTTCAGGTCTCCCCCCACAGCGCCCTTTGTGGTGCACCATTGTACTTATATATACATTTAATGTACCAGAGCAATACACAACAGACCCGTGTCCACTTCCATACTCACTGGGACTCCGTTAATCTTGACTTCCATAATCACTGAGGCCGAATTGTCGGTACACATATACAGTCCAAACGCATCATCTTCTTCTACCTGGGGCTGGGATGCCCATCGAGCCAAACCGCAATGCTCCTCGCTGGATAGCAGATCATCTACCATCTCCTCAGCCACACGGTGAGTCGTGTTTCTTTTGCACATACGCTGAAGGTGGCCTTTCGTGTGGCAAGTATTGCACGTATACTCCGCAAACCTGCACCGGTGAGCCCCATGGCTTCCTCCGCAGCGCCAGCATGGTGCTACTCGATTGGACTCTGAGTTCCAGGACCCTGAGGCCCGTGCTCTCTGCCCTGGGCAGAGCCACGTTCTGCAGTTTTGTCCGTGACGGGTGCTATTCTGTGAATAGTACCTGCCGGGTTCGAGACTGTGTGGATCATCTGCCTGGTGCTGCAAGTTGAGGTCATAAATGCCCGGTTGATGTTCATGGCTTGCTGCAGGCTGACTGTAGGTTCAGTAGATAGCAGCTTGTGAAGGAGGCCCTCATGGCCAATCCCCATAACAAAGACGTCTCACAACGCCTCGTCAAGGTGTGTGCAAAAATCGCACGGCGCCGCAAGTCTCCTGATGTCCGCAGCATATTTTGTGACATCCTGGCCCTCAGGTCTGCAGTGGTGGTAGAATGTGTGCCTGGCCATGAGGATGCTCTCCTTCGGTTTCAGTTGGTTACGAATGAGTTCAATCAGCTGCTCATATGACTTGTCCTTGGCGCTTGCGGGTGCCAGCAAACCCCTGACGAGACGGCAAACCTCATCGCCACAACTGGACAGCAATACGCTTCTCTATGAGTGCGTTCGTGTTCCCTGTCAGGTCGTTTGCTATAAAATATTACTTGAGCCTTTCCGTAAAGGCATCCCAGTCATTACCCTCTGTGAAATCCTTTAGCGTGCCCAAAGTAGCCATGGTTGTGTGAAGAGCTCGTCCGGGTCCTCGTCGCCAATTTGTGATGTATGTAGCACTCAAATAACTGACTCCACACAGTCTGGCATTGTAGTAACTGCTGTGACCTTGGTCCTTTATTGTGTAACTCCAGAGTGCCCTTCAGCTGTGATGGGCAGCCTTTTAAACTCTGTCTCGCAGGTACTTTTGGATCTCCCACCACAGTGCCCCTTGTGGCGCACCATTGTAACCAAACATTTAATGTACATGGACAATACATAACAGTGATGGGAACCAAAGACAATGGCTTCGGTCTTCCCAATATTTAATTGGAGAAAATTTCTGCTCATCCAGTACTGGATATTGGACAAGCAGTCTGACAATTTAGATACCATGGAGGGGTCGAGAGAAGTGGTGGTGAGGTAGAGCTTGGTGTCTTCAGCGTACATGTGGAAACTGACACAGGGAATATGAGATGGGAGGTCAACAGCTAAATCCCTGCAATTAAATCCTGTATTGGAAGTTTTCCTCCTTTACCTCTTCCAAGTAGGGATCTTCACAGCCCGCCATATTTAACTGACGATGAAGGCAGGCCTAATGAAACCAGTAAGAACAGAACAGGGGTGGCATTACAGACTCTGCAATGGCAGGTAGGTGGCTGAATCCAGTGAAGGAGGAAGCAGACCTGGCCCTTGCCTCCTCTTCTGTTTCTATATCCTCTAAGGGTCGAATGTCCTATTCCTGCTCCTATTAATTTTGTTATTATCCTCCTCGTGTCGGCTGTCACTATACAGTGCTCATTTCGAGCCATTTCAGCAAAATGGTATGCTACTCTTCAGGGGGCTTCTGCTCTTTTGAAATAACATTCCTCTTTCTTCTGGTGCTCATTGAGTATCCCACTGCAGCACCATTGGCTTTTACTTCTGTGTAGCGACGGAGCCCATTTTCCGTGTATAACTGACCCTAAACTGGGAACATGGGTTGGTGCCAGGGTGAGTAGTGGATGTTCCAACCTGACTCACCTCCAGCAATAACGTCCCAGAGGAAAGTCCAGCAGAAAGTGTGTTTTTATTGTATTATGACCCTTGGGTTTTCGGACCTTTGTCACATTTTTTTTCTTTTGGAGAGTTTCTTTTCAGTTGAAGATTCCAAATGTTTAGTTCTCAGTGATGTGGTACTTTTCTTTAAAGATGTCGCTGCAAAAACACTGATCATCCTGAACAGTTATTTGATTTTTATGTTTACCTTTTCTTCTGCATTGCTTGAAAGTGATTGCTTTTCCTCCAAAACGTGGGGTTTCTTGGATTATAGTTGAATTTCAAGACACCAATATTTCACCATATGAGAGTTTTCACACAGCAGGATATCAATGGCTTTTCTGATGAGGATTCTGTGCCTGTTGTGATGCTATCGATTTGATGGGAACATTAGGGCTTTTAGGCTTTTCTGTTTTCGGGGCGGGGCGAGAAAGTTACCGGCCAGGAATAGTTTGCGCTCTAGTTTTGGCTAAGGGAAGTGTTGTACACTTTTCGTGGTGCCAGGATGGGAAACTCGCGAACTAAAGAGCCAGACTGTGTGCGCTCCGAGAGAGGCCTGGGGGGGGGAAACCTTAAAAACACCCACAAAAACATTCCTCAAACATTGCCCACGCCATCACAACACAAATCGTTAAAAAATTTAAAAGAACAAACATTCGCACTTACCTTTGGAGCACTTTACCTTCCTCTATGCCACCGGCTATGCTGGACCTCTCGGATTTCCCAGGCGGTCATTGCGGGCGCAATTCCAGGTGGACGGATTGGGCAAAAGTCAAAATTCCTGCCGGTGTCGCAATGAGAAGTGTTGCACACTCGGTGCAGCTCTTCCTGGCGGTACTGCTTAACACCACCGCAAAATCCGACCAGAGGATCGCAGCGGGGGCTGCACTCCTGAATGCCGCTGCCTTTCACGCCGCTCCGGGGCGAAAGCCGGAACGTAAAGGAGTGGAAATGCAGCCTTGAGTATTTTCCACTTTGAGCTCAGTTCTGGCTTCCATTAATACCTGCTTCATCCAAGCTTGTAAGTCTTGGGCTGAATAACGTGTCGGCCAGTGGGGCAAAGTGAACAACTGTCCTAATATTTTTTGAAGATCATTTATAAATCCACTGGGACCTGTTAGCTGGGATCTGATCTGTGGTGTCAGGACTCTCTTTCAATTTTGGCATTGGTTCAGAGACCACGTAGGACATTCCACACCTCTATGCCTGAATTTGCTTCAGGAACAAAAATTGTTCATCATGGGTTTTATACACACACATATATATATAGAAAGGTCAGAAAAAGAAAATAAGAGGGACAATGAGAAGGAATGAGAATAGAATGGCAGCCAACATAAAAGGTCATCCAATAGTCTTCTATAGGTATATAAGGTATATAAATAGTAAAAGGGTAGTAAGAGAGGTGGGGCTGATTAGGGACCAAAAAGGAGACCTATGCATGGAGGCAGAGGGTATGGCAAAAATTAAATGAGTACTTTGCATCTGTCATCACCAAAGAAGAAGATGCTGCCATAGACATAGTGAAGGAGGAGGTAGTGGAGACACTTGATAGGATAAAAATTGATAAAGAAGAGGTATCAGAAAGGCTGACTGTACTTAAAGTAGATAAATCACCAGGAGTGGATGGGATGCATCCTAGGATGCTGAGGGAATTGAGGGCTAAAATCGTGGAGGTACTGAGCATGATCTTCCAATCTTCCATAGATACGGGGGTGGTGCCAGAGAACGGGAGAATTGCAAATATTACACCATTGTTCAAAAAAGCGTGTAAAGATAAACCCAGAAACTACAGGCCAGTCAGTTTAACCTCAGTAGTGAGGAAGCTTTTAGAAATAGTAATCAGGGACAAAATTAACAGTCACTTGGATACGGGTGGATTAATTTAGGAAAGCTAGCACAAATTTGTTAAAGGCAAATCGTGTTTAACCAACTTGATCGAGTTTTTTGATGAGGTAACAGAGAGGGCTGATGAGGTTAATGCGGTTGATGTATTGTACGTGGATTTCCAAAAGGCGTTTGATAAGGTGCCACATAATAGGCTTGCCAGCAAAATTGAAGCCCATGGAATAAAATGGACAGTGGCAGCTTGGATACAAAATTGGCTAAGTGGCAGAAAAGAGAGCAGTGGTGAACGGTTGTTTTTCAGACTGGAGGAAGGTATAGTGGTGTTTCCCAGGGAACGGTTCAAGGACCACTGCTTTTCTTAATATATATTAATGACTTGCACGTAGGTGCACAGGGCTCAAGTTCAAAAATTGAACTTCTTCACTGCCTGCTGTACCTGTATGCCATCTTTCAATGACTGATGTACCATGACACCCAGGTCTCGTTGCACCTCCCCTTTTACTATCTGTCACCATTCAGATAATAATCTGCCTTCCTGTTTTTACCACCAAAGTGGATAACCTCACATTTATCTACATTATGCCGCATCTGTCATGTATTTACCGCTCACCTAACCTGCCCAAGTCACCCTGCAGCCTCTTAGCATCCTCCTCACAGCTGCCACCCAGCTTAGTGTCATCTGCAAACTTGGAGATATTACATTCAATTCCTTCATCTAAATCATTAATGTATATTGTAAATAGCTGGGGTCCCAGCACTAAACCTGGAGGTACCCCACTAGTCACTGCCTGCCATTCTGAAAAGGACCCATTTATTCCTACTCTTTGCTTCCTGTCTGCCAACCAGTTCTCTATCCACATCAATACATTACCCCCAATGCCATGGGCTTTAATTTTGCACACTAATCTCTTGTGTGGACCTTGTCAAAAACCTTTTGAAAGTCTAAATACACCACATCCACTGGTTCTCCCTTATCCACTCTACGAGTTACATCCTCAAAAAATTCTAGAAGATTTGTCAAACATGATTTCTCTTTCATAAATCCATGCTGACTTGGACCGATCCTGTTACTGCTTTCCAAATATGCTGCTATTACATCTTTAATAATTGATTCCAACATTTTCCCTAATACCGATGTCAGCCTAAGCAGTCTATAATTCCCTGTTTTCTCTCTCCCTCCTTTTTTAAAAAGTGGGGTTACATTAGCTACCCTCCAATCCAAAAGAACTGATCCAGAGTCTACAGAATGTTGGAAAATGACCACCAATGCATCCACTATTTCTAGGACAACTTCCTTAAGTACTCTGGGATGCAGACTATCGGGCCCTGGGGATTTATCGGCCTTCAATCCCATCAATTTCCCTAACACAATTTGGTGACTAATAAGGATTTCCTTTAGTTCCTCCTCCTCACTAGACCCTTGGTCCCCTGGTATTTCCGGAAGGTTAATTGTGTCTTCCTTAGTGAAGACAGAACCAAAGTATTTGTTCAATTGGTCTGCCATTTCTTTGTTCCCCATTATAAATTCACCTGATTCTTACTGTAAAGGACCTACATTTGTCTTCACTAATTTTTCTCTCTTCACGTATCTGTAGAAGCTTTTGCAGTCATTTTTTATGTTCCCTGCAAGCTTACTCTCATATTCTATTTCCCCCCTTCTAATTAAACCCTTTGTCCTCCTCTGCTGAATTCTAAATTTCTCCCAGTTCTCAGGTTTGCTGCTTTTTTTGGCCAATTTATATGCCTCTTCCTTGGATTTAACACTATCCCTAATTTCCCTTGTTAGCCATGGTTGAGCCACCTTCCCTGTTTTATTTTTACGCCAGACAGGGATGTACAATTGGTGAAGTTCATCCATGTGATCTTTAAATGTCTGCCATTGCCTATCCATCGTCAACCCTTTAAGTATCATTCGCCAGTCTATCCTAGCCAATTCACGTCTCATACCATCGAAGTTACCTTTCCTTAAGTTCAGGACCCTAATTTCTGAATTAACTGTGTCACTCTCCATCTTAATGAAGAATTCTACCATATTATGGTCGCTCTTCCCCAAAGGGCCTCGGACAACAAGATTGCTAATTAATCCTCTCTCATTACCCAACACCCATTCTAGGATGGCCAGCTCTCTCGTTGGTTCCTCGACATACTGGTCTGGAAAACCATCCCTTATACACTCCAGGAAATCCTCCTCCACCGTATTGCTACCAGTTTGTTTAGCCCACTCTATATGTAGATTAAAGTCACCCATGATAACTGCTGTACCTTTATTGCATGCATCCCTAATTTCCTGTTTGATGCCATCCCCAACCTCACTATGACTGTTTGGTGGTCTGTACACAACTCCCACTAGCGTTTTATGTCCTTTGATGTTCCGCAGCTCTACTCATACAGATTCCACCTCATCCATGCTAATGTCCTTCCTTACTATTGCGTTAATCTCCTCTTTAACCAGCAATGCTATCCCACCTCTTTTTCTTTTCTGTCTATCTTTCCTGAATATTGAATACCCCTGGATGTTCAGTTCCCAGCCTTGGACATCCTGGACTCATCTCTCGTAATCCCAATTACATCATATCTGTTAACAGCTAACTGCGCAGTTAATTTATCCACCTTATTACGAATGCTCCTCGCATTGAGACACAGAGTGTTTAGGCTTGTTTTTTTAACACTCTTTGTCCTTTTAAAATGATGTCCTTTTAGAAGGGGAGGTGCAACGAGACCTGGGTGTCATGGTACATCAGTCATTGAAAGTTGGCATACAGGTACAACAGGCGGTGAAGAAGGCAATGGCATGTTGGCCTTCATAGTGAGAGGATTTGAGTATCGGAGCAGGGAAGTCATACTACAATTGTACAGGGCCTTGGTGAGGCCACACCTTGAATATTGTGGACAGTTTTCGTCTCCTAACCTGAGGAAGAACATTTGTGCTATTGAGGGAGTGCAGCGAAGGTTAACCAGACTGATTCCCGGGATGACAGGACTGACATATGAAGAAAGACTGGATCGACTCGGCTTATATTCACTGGAGTTTAGAAGAATGAGAGAGGATCTTATAGAAATATGTAAAATTCTGACGGGATTGGACAGGTTAGATGCAGGAAGAATGTTCCCTATGTTGGGGAAGTCCAGAACCAGGGGTCACAGTCTAAGGATAAGGGGTAAGCTATTTAGGACCAAGATGAGAAGAAACTTCTTCACTCAGAGAGTTGTGAGCATGTGGAATTCTCTACCAAAGAAAGTTGTTGAGGCCAATTTGTTAGATATATTCAAAAGGGAGTTAGATATGGCCCTTATGGCTCAAGGGATCAAGGGGTATGGAGAGAAAGCAGGAATGGGGTACTGAAGTGCATGATCAGCCATGATCATATTCAATTGTGGTGCAGGCTTGAAGAGCCGAATGGCCTACTCCTGCACCTATTTTCTATGTTTCTATGCTTCTATGTTGTAATATGGCTCTTTTTGATTTTTGCCTTTGATTTTTCTGCCCTCCACTTTTACTTTTCTCCTTTATACCTTTTGCTTCTGACCCCATTTTACTTCCCTCTGTCTCCCTGCATAGGTTCTCATACCTCTGCCCTATTAGTTTAAATCCTCCCCAACAGCACTAGCAAACACTCCCCCTAGGACATCGGTTCCAGTGCTGCCCAGGTGCAGACCATCCAATTTGTACTGGTTCCACCTCCCCCAGAACCGGTTCCAATGTCCCAGGAATTTGAATCCCTCCCTCTTGAATTATTCCTCAAGCCACGTATTCATCTTAACTATCCTGCTATTTCTACTCTGACTAGCACGTGGCACTGGTAACAATCCTGAGATTACTACTTTTGACTCCTTTTTAATTTAACTCCTAGCCATCTAAATTCAACTTACAGGACCTCATCCCGCTTTTTACCTATATCGTTGATACCTATATGCACCACGACAACTGGCTGTTCACCCTCTCCCTCCAGAATGCCCTGCAGCCGCTCCGAGACATCCTTGATCCTTGCACCAGGGAGGCAACATACCATCCTGGAGTCTCGTTTGCGGCCGCAGAAACGCCTATCTATTCCCTTTACAATAGAATCCTCTACCACTATAGCTCTCCCACTTTTTTTCCTGCCTTCCTGCGCAACAGAGCCACCCACGGTGCCATGAACTTGGCTGCTGCTGACTTCCCCTGATGAGTCATCTCCCCCAACAGTACCCAAAGTGGTGTATCTGTTTTGGAGGGAGATGACCACAGGGGACTCCTGCACTACCTTCCTTCCACTGCTCTTCCTGCTGGTCACCCATTCCCTATCTGCCTGTGTAACCTTTACCTGCGGTGTGATCAACTCACTAAACACGCTATTCACGACATCTTCAGTGTCACGAATGCTCCAGAGTGAATCCATGCGCAGCTCCAGTGCCGCAATGCGATCTGTCAGGAGCTGCAGCTGGATAAACTTCCTGCACACATAGCAGTCAGGGATACTGGAAGCGTCCCTGATTTCCCACATAGCACAGGAGGAGCATGACACGGGTGTGGGTTCTCCTGCCATGACTTTACCCTTAAATTACTTAATTTGACAACAATGCCAAAGGTTTCTTACTGATAAGAAAAAGAAAAAAGATAAAGAAAAATAAAACTACTCATCAATCAACCAACCAATCACTTACCCTCTTGGCTGTGACATGTCACTTCGATTACTTTTTCTTTCTTTCTTACTTTTGACCCCACTGCAGCTGCAGCTAGCTGCTCCTCCGACTGTTTCTCCCCGACTGCCGCCGACCCCGGACTGCCGCTGGGCTTTTATAGGCCTCCACTGCTCCTCCGACTGCTCCTCCCCGAAATTATGATGAACCTGTATAAACTAATTGGTACAATCCTAAAGGGGGTGCACAAATAGAGACACCTGGGGATAAGTGCATAAATCGTTGAAGGTGGAAGGACAGGTTGAGAAAGTGGTTAAAAAGACTTACGAGATCCTGGGCTTCGTAAATAGAGGTATTCAGTTCAAAAATTTGTACATTATGATGAACCTGTATAAAACACTGGTTCAGTCCCAACTGGAGTACTGTGTTCAATTCTGGGCACTGCACTTTTGGAAGGATGTGAAGGTCTTAGAGAAGGTGCAGAAGAAACTTACGAGAATGATTCCAGGAATGAGGGACTTCTGTTATGTGGATAGACTGGAGAAGCTGGGGTTGTTCTGCTTAGAGCAGCGAAGATTGAGAGGAGATTTGATAAAGGTGTTCAAAATTATGAGGGGTCTGGACAAAGTAGATAAAGAGACACTGTTCCCAGTGGCAGGAGGGTCGAGAACCAGAGGACACAGAATTAAGGTGATTGGCAAAAGAACCAAAGGCGACTTAAGAAAACAAAAGCAAAATACTGCGTATGCTAGAATCTGAAATAAAAACAAAAAATGCTGGAAATCTTAGCGGGTCAGGTACCATCTGTGGAGAGAAACAGAGTTAACGTTTCAGGTTGATGAACTGGTGAAAGTTCGAAATTAACAGATACTTAAGGAGCACTGAAAGGGGCAGGGGAGGAAAGAACAAAAGGGAAGTTTTGTGATAGGGTGGAAGACAGGAGAGATTTGAGAGACAAAAGGATGATGGGCCAACTTGAGATGGTAATGGCACTCAACAGATGGCAGATGGGGTATAATGTTGGAAAGTGTGAGGTCATGCACTTTGGCAAAAAAAGTCAAAGAACAAGTTATTATTTAAATGGAGAAAGATTGCAAAGTGCTGCAGTACAGCGGGACCTGAGAGTACTTGTGCATGAAACACAAATGGATAGTATGCAGGTACAGCAAGTGATCAGGAAGGCCAATGATATCTTGGCCTTTATTGCAAAGGGGATGGAGTATAAAAGCAGGGACGTCTTGTTACAGCTATATAAGGTATTGGTTAGGCCACACCTGGAATACTGCGTGCAGTTTTGGTTTCCATATTTACGAAAGGATATACTTGCTTTGGAGGCAGTTCAGAGAAGGTTCACTAGGTTGATTCCGGAGATGAGGGGTTTGACTTATGAGGGAAGGTTGAGTAGGTTGGGCCTCTACTCATTGGAATTCAGAAGAATGAGAGGTGATCTTATCAAAACGTATAAAATTATGAAGGGGTTTGACAAGGTGGATGCAGAGAGGATATTTCCACTGATGGGGGAGACTAGAACTAGAGGGCATGATAGAATAAGGGGCCACCCATTTAAAACAGAGATGAGGAGAAATTTCTTCTCTCAGAGGATTGTAAACCTGCGGAATTCTCTGCCTCAGAGAGCTGAGGAACCTGGGACATTGAATAAATTTAAGACAGAAGTAGGCAGTTTCTTAAATGCTAAGGGGGTAAGGGGTTATGGGGAGTGGGCGAGAAAGTGGAGCTGAGTCCATGATCAGATCAGCCATGATCTTATTGAATGGCGGAACAGGCTCGAGGGGCCGTATGGCCCACTCCTGTTGCTATTTCTTATGTTCTTATGTAACGTCTAGCTGATGTGCAATCACCAGCTCAGGATTATGGTAGTTGATGTCCGGTATCCAGGCAGCAGCCACGATGCCTTCATCCTGCATCAGAGCCGTGTTCTTTGGCCCAAACCAGGATTGTGGATGGCTGCTAGGTGATGAGGGATATCCCCTGTGCACTTGGCTGCTGACTCCCCTTCGTAACCTGTAAGAAATTGTGAATTGGAAAAAATAACTTGAAACCAAAAAGTGATTAGAATTGAAGGATTCATTCCATGGTACAATAGCTAAAGCAACTTGAACAGCATGAACATAAATAACTGATAACAGGCAGCTCCAAATAAGTGAAGGCCAAGAATGTCGTGTCTGCCTCCAACCTTGGGAGGATAAATATGAAGAGGAGGGTTTCACCTAAGAGGTGAGAAAAAGAACCCGACATATCATAGGTTAAATGGTTCTGTCAATGTCCGACACCAGGCCCACCCCTAAAAAGAGAATTAAAGAAAGTCTCAAAAGATCTTTCAGGGCAGACGGTGAAGATACCACCAGCCACCTGTCCGATCGGGACGAATAACAGCTACTTGTCATGGTTGTACTATGTTTATCCTGATTGTATGTTGTGTTTGATTATGTTTGAACTATCGCTCCCTTAATAAAATGTCTTATAACTCCTAAGACCCTTTAGGTATCTGTGTGTGACCTGTGATCCTAAATCTTACAAACCCCAGGATTGCCGCCGAACATGCTTACAATGCTGCTCATTCCAGCACTAAGTGCATAATTGAGCACTACATCGGGATCCTCAAGCAGAGGTTCCATTGCCTGGACCGCTCTGATGGAGTTCTGCAGTTCTTTCCTGAGTGGGTCTCCCTATTCGTGGTCGTCTGCTGCATGCTTCACAACCTGGCAATCATGAGGGGCCAGTCGCTGGAGGTCGATCCAGCAGTAGCACCTCAGGAGGAGGTGGAGGAGGAGGAGGAGGAGGACCAGGATGTGCGTCACCAGCCACCCAGGAGGCGGCGTCGCGATCCCAACTCTGCAAGGGAGGTGCAGAACCGTCTCATCGCTGCTCGTTTCTGCTTCCCCTCTCAGTCTCCAGGTAATCCCCTTCCTGGCCTCGGCTGTCACTGCCTTCAAGGCTGTTGTCCACGGCTCGCATCTCACTGTCTAGGCCATCCTTTCCCTTGTCTCTGCTCCCACTGCCTTCAAGGCTGTCATCTTGCATTGCCCTCCCACTTGCATCAGCACTAGGACCCTCACTTTGGCTCTCACTCGACCTCTCATCTGCAAGCATAAATGGCACAAGGGCTGACGTGAGGGGGAGATAGGGAATTGGCACACGGAGGCTGCAAGTTGTACACTTTCGGAAGGAATGGCACAACAGGCGCTATTGCTTTCAGGGAGATAGCATTCAAGGAGGGCCTTCACTTACCCACGTTGGCCACAGTGGCATCGGCTGTACCGGAGGCCACAGGGAAGGCAGCATGCCTGCCCACTAGCACTTCCACCCTCTCCTCCAGAGGCGTCAGGAGCTGAAGCTGAGGCTCGCCCCACCAGTCCTCCTTTGCTCCATGCGGTTGTATGCAACCTTGGCCTGCAAAACAATGATGCTCAATTTCCCGGGTTACTTGCGCCGTATTTTTGGCGCGCACCGGTTTTTCTGGCGTATTTACTTTTTTCAAAGTTTTCCCCAGCGATCTGCACCGGCGTAACTGAGTTAGTTACAATTTTTCTGGATGAGTTTTTTTTTGACGGAATGGCGTTCCCTCATGTCTGCGGCGGATTTCATAAATTTTCGCAGCTTGGCCAAAATATTTCCTCCTAGGTCGGCATTTCTGGCCACTCCCGAAAAACCTTCTGATGAGTTATCAGAAAGCAGCGCACATTGACAAATCAGTGCTGAAAGATGCCATTGTTTTTAATCGAAGATTTTGGAGGGAGTCAAGAACACTCTAAAAATCAATACTAAGTTCAACTTTTTTTACCTGTCAATGTAGTAAATGGAAGTTTGTTGGATTTCCGAAGTTGTAATTTTTTTTCTTACTCACACGCACCACTGATCGTGTTCAAGCAGGGCTGGAGGATCGTAGCAATGGCTGGCAGAATCGGCCCTGCGCTCGGAGACAGGGGCTTGGGGCTAGGCTGGAAAACAAGCCTGGGGGTGGCGTGGTGGGGGGGGGAGAGAGGGAGGTGCCGATCGATCAGAAGGCTTATGGACTGAGCCCGGGGAACAAGGTGCCGATCGGACGGCTTCTGAAGACTGCAATGAGTTTGGGGGAGGTGAGGTCGGGGGGAGGGGGTGGGGGGTGGGAGAGAGAAGGGGAGAAGTCACAAGACTGCAATTAGTTGGGGGGGGCAGAGAGGAGAAGTTTTAATAATTGAAAAAATAATGGAAATGATTCAGTTTTAATGTAAAATATATTTTATTCAAAAGTTTAACAAACAGTTTGTACTTAATTTAACTTTAATAAAATTATTCTTGTATCAAACTTTAAAGTTTTCAGTTACGATCACTTAAAAACTTTAAGATCACTTACTAATAAATGTATAAATTTACATAACTTACAAAAGACATTTAATTTGAAAACAACAGTTACAACAGTAACAATAGTAACAACAACAACAACAACAACAGCCCGCAGGCGGTGGCGCAATGTTTCTGGGCTTGGGACCAAACTTATTCTTTCTAAGATCTTGGGTAGTGCGCACCTGTTGGGTCGGGGGTGGGGTGGGGGGGAGGTGGTGTGGCGGCAATGTGGAGGGCCCAGGCGGCAATGTGGAGGGCCCAGTTTGGGGCTCTTCAGAAGCTGGTGTGGGGATTGGAGTGGGAGTGACAGTTGATTCTGTCAATGCATGCAAGGTCTGGGCGTGTTCCCTTCTTGCAGCAGCTAACTCCAACATGCCGTCCCTCATGCGCCCTGACAGTGTCTCAACAGCCTGCAACATTCACTCCCTCATGTTGAGCAAACTTTCTCATCTGTGACATTCACTCCTTCATGTTCAGTGATGGTATTTGCACCATGTCTGACATTCCCTCCCTGATATTCACTGACAGTGCATTAGCTACCTGTGACATTCCCTCCCTCATGGTCACTGACATCATTCCCATTTCTCGTGTGATTGCTGTTACTTCTCCCGACAGTCCCGCTACCTCATCACTCACCCCACTGATGGTGTCCAGGAGTGAAACATAGAAACATAGACATAGAAAATAGGTGCAGGAGTAGGCCATTCGGCCCTTCTAGCCTGCACCGCCATTCAATGAGTTCATGGCTGAACATTCAACTTCAGTACCCCATTCCTGCTTTCTCGCCATACCCCTTGATCCCCCTAGTAGTAAGGACCTCATCTAACTCCTTTTTGAATATATTTAGTGAATTGGCCTCAACAACTTTCTGTGGTAGAGAATTCCACAGGTTCACCACTCTCTGGGTGAAGAAGTTCCTCCGCATCTCGGTCCTAAATGGCTTACCCCTTATCCTTAGACTGTGACCTCTGGTTCTGGACTTCCCCAACATTGGGAACATTCTTCCTGCATCTAACCTGTCTAACCCCGTCAGAATTTTAAATGTTTCTATGAGGTCCCCTCTCATTCTTCTGAACTCCAGTGAATACAAGCCCAATTGATCCAGTCTTTCTTGATAGGTCAGTCCCGCCATCCCGGGAATCAGTCTGGTGAACCTTCGCTGCACTCCCTCAATAGCAAGAATGTCCTTCCTCAGGTTAGGAGACCAAAACTGTACACAATACTCCAGGTGTGGCCTCACCAATGCCCTGTACAACTGTAGCAACACCTCCCTGCCCCTGTACTCAAATCCCCTTGCTATGAAGGCCAACATGCCATTTGCTTTCTTAACCGCCTGCTGCACCTGCATGCCAACCTTCAATGACTGATGTACCATGACACCCAGGTCTCTTTGCACCTCCCCTTTTCCTAATCTGTCACCATTCAGATAATAGTCTGTCTCTCTGTTTTTACCACCAAAGTGGATAACCTCACATTTATCCACATTATACTTCATCTGCCATGCATTTGCCCACTCACCTAACCTATCCAAGTCGCTCTGCAGCCTCATAGAATCCTCCTTGCAGCTCACACTGCCACCCAACTTAGTGTCATCCGCAAATTTGGAGATACTACATTTAATCCCCTCATCTAAATCATTAATGTACAGTGTAAACAGCTGGGGCCCCAGCACAGAACCTTGCGGTACCCCACTAGTCACTGCCTGCCATTCTGAAAAGTACCCATTTACTCCTACTCTTTGCTTCCTGTCTGACAACCAGTTCTCAATCCATGTCAGTACACTACCCCCAATCCCATGTGCTCTAACTTTGCACATCAATCTCTTGTGTGGGACCTTGTCGAACGCCTTCTGAAAGTCCAAATATACCACATCAACTGGTTCTCCCTTGTCCACTCTACTGGAAACATCCTCAAAAAATTCCAGAAGATTTGTCAAGCATGATTTCCCTTTCACAAATCCATGCTGACTTGGACCTATCATGTCACCTCTTTCCAAATGCACTGCTATGACATCCTTAATAATTGATTCCATCATTTTACCCACTACCGATGTCAGGCTGACCGGTCTATAATTCCCTGTTTTCTCTCTCCCTCCTTTTTTAAAAAGTGGGGTTACATTGGCTACCCTCCACTCCATAGGAACTGATCCAAAGTCAATGGAATGTTGGAAAATGACTGTCAACGCATCCACTATTTCCTAGGCCACCTCCTTAAGTACTCTGGGATGCAGTCCATCAGGCCCTGGGGATTTATCGGCCTTCAATCCCATCAATTTCCCCAACACAATTTCCCGGCTAATAAGGATTTCCCTCAGTTCCTCCTCCTTACTAGACCCCCCGACCCCTTTTATAACCGGAAGGTTGTTCGTGTCCTCCTTCGTGAATACCGAACCAAAGTACTTGTTCAATTGGTCCGCCATTTCTTTGTTCCCCGTTATGACTTCCCCTGATTCTGACTGCAGGGGACCTACGTTTGTCTTTACTAACCTTTTTCTCTTTACATATCTATAGAAACTTTTGCAATCCGTCTTAATGTTCCCTGCAAGCTTCTTCTCATACTCCATTTTCCCTGCCCTAATCAAACCCTTTGTCCTCCTCTGCTGAGTTCTAAATTTCTCCCAGTCCCCAGGTTCACTGCAATTTCTGGCCAATTTGTATGCCACTTCCTTGGCTTTAATGCTATCCCTGATTTCCCTTGATAGCCACGGTTGAGCCACCTTCCCTTTTTTATTTCTATGCCAGACAGGAATGTACAATTGTTGTAGTTCATCCATGCGGTCTCTAAATGTCTGCCATTGCCCATCCACAGTCAACCCCTTAAGTATAATTCGCCAATCCATCCCAGCCAATTCACGCCTCATACCTTCAAAGTTAGCCTTCTTTAAGTTCTGGACCATGGTCTCTGAATTAACTGTTTCATTCTCCATCCCAATGCAGAATTCCACCATATTATGGTCACTCTTCCCCAAGGGGCCTCGCACAATGAGATTGCTAATTAATCCTCTCTCATTACATAACAACCAGTCTAAGATGGCCTCCCCCCTAGTTGGTTCCTCGACATATTGGTCTAAAAAACCATCCCTTATGCACTCCAGAAAATCCTCCTCCACTGTATTGCTTCCAGTTTGGTTAGCCCAATCTATGTGCATATTAAAGTCACCCATTATAACTGCTGCACCTTTATTGCACGCACCCCTAATTTCCTGTTTGATGCCCTCCCCAACATCACTACTACTGTTTGGAGGTCTGTACACAACTCCCACTAACGTTTTTTGCCCTTTGGTGTTCTGCAGCTCTACCCATATAGATTCCACATCATCCAAGCTAATGTCCTTCCTAACTATTGCCTTAATCTCCTCCTTAACCAGCAATGCTACCCCACCTCCTTTTCCTTTTATTCTATCCTTCCTGAATGTTGAATACCCCTGGATGTTGAGTTCCCAGCCCTGCTCATCCTGGAGCCACGTCTCCGTAATCCCAATCACATCATATTTGTTAACATCTATTTGCACAGTTAATTCATCCACCTTATTGCGGATACTCCTTGCATTAAGACACAAAGCCTTTAGGCTTGCTTTTTTAACACCCTCTGTCCTTTTAGAATTTTGCTGTACAATGGCCCTTTTTGTTCTTTGCCTTGGGTTTCTCTGCCCTCCACTTTTCCTCATCTCCTTTCTGTCTTTTGTTTTTGCCTCCTTTTTGTTTCCCTCTATCTCCCTGCATTGGTTCCCATCCCCCTGCCATATTAGTTTAACTCCTCCCCAACAGCACTAGCAAACACTCCCCCGAGGACATTGGTTCCGATTCTGCCCAGGTGATCGGGTAAGGTCAATGCTCTCCCCACTCAATAACATCATCTGAATCATATCTGTTAGATCCTGCACCTCAGGAGAGTGCGGTCGAGCTCTCCTTCTCCTCCTCCCCATGGGTGCGGCACGCACCCCAACACTGGGACCTGCAGCCTGGGAAGGTGGGGTCCTGGGTGTGCCACACTTCTCCCCCCCTCCCCCCCCCCTCCCCCCCCCCCCCAATGGGACCTGCAGCCTGGGAAGGTAGGGCCCTGGGTGTGCCTCACTGCTCCCCCCTCCCCCCCTCTGCCCCCCCCCACAATGGGACCTGCAGCCTGGGAAGGTGGGGCCCTGGGTGTGCCTCACTGCTCCCCCCTCCCCCCCTCTGCCCCCACCCCCAATGGGACCTGCAGCCTGGGAAGGTGGGCCCTGGGTGTGCCTCACTGCTCCCCCCTCACCTCCCACGCTCCCCGCAATGGGACCTGCAGCCTGGGAAGGTGGGGCCCTGGGTGTGCCTCACTGCACCTCCCCACTGGGACATGCAGCCTCAGACGTCAGGAAACCATGGAATGTCCCACCAACACTCAAACCACTAGTCACTGAAGGGGCCGTCACCGCAATGAGCGGCACCTCCTCCACAATCAGTAACACAGTGGGGGCTTCATCCAGCTCCATCCCCTTCCCCTCCCGCTCGCTCCCATGTTCTTGGTCTTTTTGGTTCGATTTGAAGATGTTATTCTGTTCAGGCTGGTCTTTGTCTGAATTTTCTTCTACATTGCAAAATATAAAAGAACACAGACAAATGGTTAGCATCAGAAGAGGGTGGGTGGCATGAGTAGATTCACACAGCGCAGGCCAGGCAGCAGGCTGATTTGAAGGACCACGATGAGTGATAGTACGTTGCATCAACCAAAATGTAGCTGATGGAGATATCCCCAGGAATTGAAGCATAGCTAGCCCGCGCAGTACTTAACAGTTAGCAAAGCTAGACTGTGGAATTTGCAGGACTTACCCTCTCCTCGAGTGTGGGCCCAGCTTGTGCAGTGGTGATTGCTTTTCTCCAGGTAGGACCCATCAAAGCAGCGACCCTCTCTTCCAAGGACGTCAGTGGGTGCAGGTTTGCTGGGCCTCCTTCTGTTCGGGTTCTTTTTCATTTGTTGTGTGCTACTTTCCTCTGCAAAGATGAAAACATAACTTTTCAGAGAGGGTGTCTTTCTGCTGGGTGGGACATATACAGCTCGTCACATTTATAATTGCAATTGCATTGAATAAATGAAAATATTACTTACACTAACTACTTGACCAAGATCCTGCCACTTCTTTTTACACTGGCCTCCAAATCTTGTGGTCACCACTGCGCTGTAATCTTTTGCAACTTGGTTCCAGCGTTTCTTCATTTCTTTGGGTGGAACTTTTATGTGACCTCTGCTGGTGTCCAGCTCCTGCCATCTGGTCTCAATCACAGTAACTAGTGTCTCCACTTAATCCTGCAAGAAATGTTTGGTCCTTGCACCACATTGCATCTTGTATTGCTGCAGCTGCGATTTTTCTAATGTGCTCATGCAGCACTTGTAACTCACACAACTGGCTCTTTAAAAATGACCGATTGCCAACTCAGAGCTGTACGTACTGCACATGTGCATCCATTGCAACAACGTCAACAACATAACTTTTTTTGTCGCGCATGTGCAGAAGATGCAGCATCATTTTTCGTGCAGACAGCAGGCTCCATCCCCCGCCCCCCCCTGCCCTCCCGAGGCGACTGGACAGGCTGTGCGGCGCCAAATTTGAATTATAGATCGGAGAAACTTTGGCAAAATATTTCCAGCGCATTTCTGGCCTAGAAAAACGGGCGTAACTCTGGCAATACGCCAGAAAATGGGCTTGGGCAAAATTGAGCGCATTGAATGGTTGCTGAGTAGCAGCGTAATGAAGCATCAGAAATGAGTGCACAAGTGTGTGTCCCTGACATGCAGCTGTAACTGTGACATGAGCGGGAGCCTCCATTGCACAAACCCACACATATATATCGAGACCTCAACAATGAAATGCTGATTCAGTGATTATATAGTGAAGGTGGGAAATGAGAGAAGGATGAAGGAGAGGCTCACAGATGGAAAGTCAGCAGTTGGTGGAATAGGTAATCACTTTCATCAGACGAATGATGTCGTTCATCCTTTTTCCACATTGGGTGGTGGTCAGATCATGAATGAGGTCCCTGACACCTCCATAGCTATCTCTCTCCAGGCATTAGTAAAAAGCTCCCGAGTAGGTCTCCTTGCATAAGGGTACAGGAATAGCCTCCTTCCCTCCACAGCCTGAATCGGTGTCTCGAGTTCTGCATCAAAAAAACGGGTTGCCCTCCTTGGTACAGGTGCAACAGCAATGGCTTTCACTCAAACGCCTTCCCTCCTCAGGGCCTAGCTGCAACCCCTGGCCTTTAAGAAGGCCAGGAAGCAGTTGGCTCATTAAGGCCAAATCAAGAGAAGGTGAATTTCCCTGTGGAAACTCCGCCCCCAACTCCCCACCCACACCGCTGCAAAGTGGCAATTCCCGCTGGCCAATACCGCTGGGCGCCATTTTTTTTTGAAAAATTGGTGAATTTCGATCTATTGGCTGCCACAACCATTGCGGCGGTAATGGCGGCCAAAAGGCGGTAGGTGCACCCGTTTCGGGCGAACCTGAATTTCGGCCCCAAAATCTGCGCTCTAGATAAAACTTTGTGGGCAGCTTTTTTTAAGGTGAATAGCAAGCGCTGTTCCTTTGCTGCTGATCACGAAATCCAGGCCCATAATTTGGGTTTGAAATAAAACTAGTCATTTACAGTGATGCCTCGCTAGTTGTTTGGAGATTTGATTCAAAAATACCAGTCCTGCCAGTGTGGGGGAAAGATTAAATCAGTATTTCTTTAAAAGGCAAAGTATATATTTTTTCATGAAATTGTCCAGGCAGCGCCTGGACTTAAAAGCTATGGGACAAGAACCTCCACTTTTTTTGCATGCTTACCGTCCACTTAATGCCCATTTTACCACTGAAATGCTGAATAACGCCCATATATCGCCCATTTTGCCACAAAATGGAAACTGACGGGCATTTTTCAGAAACTTATCAGTGAGCGTTACTTTCCTCATGTGCTTAATGTCGGGAAGAAATATTATCACCCGCCCACTTTTTTTGGGCAGAATCAGCGGAGTGGGCGAAATCAACGCCCATAATATCGGCCAGTGTTAATTTGTGCACTAATTTAACGCCGAGATTCAACATTAACGCCCGTCCACTTTTTTTGTCGTAAAGAGCATATTTACTGAAACTAGCGGCCATTAGATCACCCAGTGTCAATTTCACCACCTCGCACACATATCGCCCACAATATCGCTTGCCCAAAAAAACGTCCAGAAAAAGTGGAACTAACCGAAACTAATCAGAGCATTATGGATGCCATGTTCCAGATCAAATGTCACATCCTTTAAAAGGCTGCTGTGCTTCAACCTCGGCGGAGTACGGATGTACTCTGCAGGTCGTTGGAGTTGATGTGAACATCTCTAAAAACATCTTGACCATACAGTGACTGATTGGAATTGAACAGGTGTCTTCGTCGGGACATTCCTTGTTTGTGACCGATCGGTGGAAAACAGAGAGCTACTGCAATGGGGCCTGTCCTTTCTCACCCTCTCTTGGTGACCAATTACATGCAGCAGACTTAACATCGCCGAAGGAATGCTCCACTGCACTCCAATGTAAGATGTGACAGACTGATGAGGAGGAACAGACGTTACACCCCCCGCAAGTACAAGGAGAAGCATTCTTACCTCGACTTGCCCGACACCACCTGCCTTCGGAGATTGTGCTTCCACAAAAAGGTTATCACTGAGGTATGCCAGCTGATAAGAGCAGATCTGCAGCCTGCCAGCACCATCAGTACTGCACTGTCCGTCGAGGTCAAAGTCACTGTGGCACTGTCATTCTATGCCTCGGGTTCTTTTCAGGCCACAGCTGGAGATATTTGCGGACTTTCTCAACATGTCACACATCGCTGCATTAGACAGCACTGAAGCCCTGTGTGCATGCAGGAGGGACTTGATCAGCTTCCCTATGACCAGGGAGGTACAGAGTGAGAAGGCTCTAGGATTCTCCAGAATTGCAAACATCCCCAAGATGCAGGGAACACACATTGTACACACATAGCGATGCGGGCACCTTTTCAGGATGCAGAGGTTTTCAGGAACTGCAAGGGATTCCACTCCCTGAATGTCTAGTTGTCGACCACCAGCAAATTATACTGTCAGTGAATGCTCAATTTCCAGGCAGCATCCATGATGCTCACATCCTGTGTGAGAGCATTGTATCTGACTTGTTCAACAATCAGCCACAAGGTCAATGCTGGATGCTTGGTGACAAAGGATATGGCCTCGCTACCTGGAGGGAGAACAGCCAGTTGTCGTGGTGCACATTGGTACCAACGACATAGGTAAAAAAAGGGATGAGGTCCTACGAAACAAATTTAAGGAGCTAGGAGCTAAATTAAAAAGTAGGACCTCAAAAGTAGTAATCTTGGGATTGCTACCAGTGCCACGTGCTAGTCAGAGTAGGAATCGCAGGATAGCGCAGATGAATACGTGGCTTGAGCAGTGGTGCAGCAGGGAGGGATTCAAATTCCTGGGGCATTGGAACCGGTTCTGGGGGAGGTGGGACCAGTACAAACCGGACGGTCTGCACCTGGGCAGGAGCGGAACCAATGTCCTAGGTGGAGTGTTTGCTAGTGCTGTTGGGGAGGAGTTAAACTAATATGGCAGGGGGATGGGAACCAATGCAGGGAGACAGAGGGAGATAAAAAGGAGGCAAAAGCAAAAGACAGAAAGGAGATGAGGAAAAGTGGAGGGCAGAGAAACCCAAGGCAAAGAACAAAAAGGGCCACTGTACAGCAAAATTCTAAAAGGACAAAGGGTGTTAAAAAAACAAGCCTGAAGGCTTTGTGTCTTAATGCAAGGAGTAACCGCAATAAGGTGGATGAATTAACTGTGCAAATAGATGTGAACAAATATGATGTGATTGGGATTACGGAGACGTGGCTCCAGGATGATCAGGGCTGGGAACTCAACATCCAGGGGTATTCAACATTCAGGAAGGATAGAATAAAAGGAAAAGGAGGGGGGGGGGTAGCATTGCTGGTTAAAGAGGAGATTAATGCAATAGTTAGGAAAGACATTAGCTTGGATGATGTGGAATCTATATGGGTAGAGCTGCAGAACACCAAAGGGCAAAAAACGTTAGTGGGAGTTGTGTACAGACCTCCAAACAGTAGTAGTGATGTTGGGGAGGGCATCAAACAGGAAATTAGGGGTGCATGCAATAAAGGTGCAGCAGTTATAATGGGTGACTTTAATATGCACATAGATTGGGCTAGCCAAACTGGAAGCAATACGGTAGAGGAGGATTTCCTGGAGTGCATAAGGGATGGTTTTCTTGACCAATATGTCGAGGAACCAACTAGCGGGGAGGCCATCTTAGACTGGGTGTTGTGTAATGAGAGAGGATTAATTAGCAATCTCATTGTGCGAGGCCCCTTGGGGAAGAGTGACCATAATATGGTGGAATTCTGCATTAGAATGGAGAATGAAACAGTTGATTCAGAGACCATGGTCCAGAACTTAAAGAAGGGTAACTTTGAAGGTATGAGGCGTGAATTGGCTAGGATAGATTGGCGAATGATACTTAAGGGGTTGACTGTGGATGGGCAATGGCAGACATTTAGAGGCCGCATGGATGAATTACAACAATTGTACATTCCTGTCTGGCGTAAAAATAAAAAAGGGAAGATGGCTCAACCGTGGCTATCTCGGGAAATCAGGGATAGTATTAAAGCCAAGGAAGTGACATACAAATTGGCCAGAAATTGCAGCGAACCTGGGGACTGGGAGAAATTTAGAACTCAGCAGAGGAGGACAAAGGGTTTGATTAGGGCAGGGAAAATGGAGTACGAGAAGAAGCTTGCAGGGAACATTAAGGCGGATTGCAAAAGTTTCTACAGGTATGTAAAGAGAAAAAGGCTAGTAAAGACAAATGTAGGTCCCCTGCAGTCAGAATCAGGGGAAGTCATAACGGGGAACAAAGAAATGGCAGACCAATTGAACAAGTACTTTGGTTCGGTATTCACTAAGGAGAACACAAACAACCTTCTGGATATAAAAGGGGTTAGAGAGTCGAGTAAGGAGGAGGAACTGAGGGAAATCCTTATTAGTCGGGAAATTGTGTTGGGGAAATTGATGGGATTGAAGGCCGATAAATCCCAGGGCCTGATGGACTGCATCCCAGAGTACTTAAAGAGGTGGCCTTGGAAATAGCGGATGCATTGACAGTCATTTTCCAACATTCCATTGACTCTGGATCAGTTCCTATCGAGTGGAGGGTAGCCAATGTAACCCCACTTTTTAAAAAAGGAGGGAGAGAGAAAACAGGGAATTATAGACCGGTCAGCCTGACCTCAGTAGTGGGTAAAATGATGGAATCAATTATTAAGGATGTCATAGCAGCGCATTTGGAAAATGGTGACATGATAGGTCCAAGTCAGCATGGATTTGTGAAAGGGAAATCATGCTTGACAAATCTTCTGGAATTTTTTGAGGATGTTTCCAGTAAAGTGGACAAAGGAGAACCAGTTGATGTGGTATATTTGGACTTTCAGAAGGCTTTCGACAAGGTCCCACACAAGAGATTAATGTGCAAAGTTAAAGCACATGGGATTGGGGGTAGTGTGCTGACGTGGATTGAGAACTGGTTGTCAGACAGGAAGCAAAGAGTAGGAGTAAATGGGTACTTTTCAGAATGGCAGGCAGTGACTAGTGGGGTACCGCAAGGTTCTGTGCTGGGGCCCCCAGCTGTTTACATTGTACATTAATGATTTAGACGAGGGGATTAAATGTAGTATCTCCAAATTTGCGGATGACACTAAGTTGGGTGGCAGTGTGAGCTGCGAGGAGAATGCTATGAGGCTGCAGAGTGACTTGGATAGGTTAGGTGAGTGGGCAAATGCATGGCAGATGAAGTATAATGTGGATAAATGTGAGGTTATCCACTTTGGTGGTAAAAACAGAGAGACAGACTATTATCTGAATGGTAACAGATTAGGAAAAGGGAAGGTGCAATGAGACCTGGGTGTCATGGTACATCAGTCATTGAAGGTTGGCATGCAGGTACAGCAGGCGGTTAAGAAAGCAAATGGCATGTTGGCCTTCATAGCAAGGGGATTTGAGTACAGGGGCAGGGAGATGTTGCTGCAGTTGTACAGGGCCATGGTGAGACCACACCTGGAGTATTGTGTACAGTTTTGGTCTCCTAACTTGAGGAAGGACATTCTTGCTATTGAGGGAGTGCAGCGAAGATTCACCAGACTGATTCCCGGGATGGTGGGACTGACCTATCAAGAAAGACTGGATCAACTGGGCTTGTATTCACTGGAGTTCAGAAGAATGAGAGGGGACCTCATAGAAACGTTTAAAATTCTGACGGGTTTAGACAGGTTAGATGCAGGAAGAATGTTCCCAATGCTGGGGAAGTCCAGAACCAGGGGTCACAGTCTAAGGATAAGGGGTAAGCCATTTAGGACCGAGATGAGGAGAAACTTCTTCACCCAGAGAGTGGTGAACCTGTGGAATTCTCTACCACAGAAAGTAGTTGAGGCCAATTCACTAAATATATTCAAAAGGGAGTTAGATGAAGTCCTTACTACTTGGGGGATCAAGGGGTATGGCGAGAAAGCAGGAAGGGGGTACTGAAGTTTCATGTTCAGCCATGAACTCATTGAATGGCGGTGCAGGCTAGAAGGGCTGAATGGCCTGCTCCTGCACCTATTTTCTATGTTTCTATGTTTCTATGAACCCCCTGCGTAACACTCACACCAAAGCCGAGAAGCGATGCAACGAGAACCATAGAGCAAATCGCAATATCGTGGAGAAAACCATTGGAGTGCTGAAGCAGCGCTTTAGATGCCTGGACCACTCAGGAGGTGAGCTCCAATACCATCCTGAGCAGGTGGCTCAATTCGTGGTGGTGTGCTCCATGCTGCACAACTTGGCTATCAGGAAGGGACAAGAATTGCCTGATGAGTCTGACAGTCCACCTCACCAGAGAGAGGAAGAGGAGGACAAGGAGGCGGACGCTGACATCGGTCCAGACAATCAGGCTGATGCTGAACCCATGCCCCTGCCCCCATGTAGACCGCATGAAAGGGCCCGTGGTGACATGATATCTGCAAGAACCTTACGTCAGGAGCTCATCAATGATCGCTTTGCCTGAAAGAACATTGGTGTTATTTACAAGGCTGACACACTGCTGGGTGTACAGGTCGTACTTCAATGGTGGGCATCATCTTGGTGACAGTTAAAGTTTAAATTGATTGAAGTTAAGTGTAATTATACCCTTCGATGTGAAGGAACCACCAGCGTGTAATGGTGCAGCTATCTGAGCCAATGCGCGACAAGGTTTTGTTTGATAAAAAACATTTAAACCGAACATTAGTCTGAAATCATCAATATTTCTGTACAAACCAACCCTTCCCCCCCCCCACCCAGTTCTCCTCCCCACCTCTACCCCTTCCCCTTCCCCTCCTGACTCCAAGCCGCCTGGCCGAGGAGCTCCTCAGGCGATACTTCATTGGGGGGGTGGGGTGATGACCGAAACGCTGCTTGGGCGGATATGGGAAAGGACGGTCCCGTGGTGGGAACGTGCTCCGAGCCAGAAGCAAGATGTTGCCGCTGGCTCTCGTGTGGTTGGCAATGCGGGTGCAGCACCTTGGGTTGCAGGTGCAGTGCCGTGCTCCGGGACCACTGGGAGCCTTCTGCTACCAGTGTTCCTGGCTACCAGCTCTCCTGGCTACCAGCTCCAGGGCTTCCTCCATCACTTCCATGTTATATCTTATTTGTTGGACATAAACTCGGTGCCAACTATGTTCTTGGTGCTTAGTAGGCATTTTGCTACTGGTGAATCTCCCTCATGCCTCCCACAACAGCCAGAGAAGCACATACCACAGCCACACACGCTTTCAGTGCCTCTGAGCACCTTCTCTCTCTGACTCCTCTTCGGCGCCTGTCATGATGACCCTTGACCTCCTCAATCGCGGGAATCGAGCGTTGCCATGCCGTTGCTAAGGACGGCCACACTTTACGGCAGAAGGTCAAAAGAATGTTACCCCACCGCCCATTTCATATCGCTCGCGGTAACACCCATTTTCAAAAATGGAGACTACGTGCTTTGAGAATGGGTGAGAAGTCGGCGATCTGAAAACCCTTTTTTACTGCGCACGCCGGAAATAATGCCCATTTTTGGGCAATAAGCACAAAAGTGGAGGTTCTAGCCCAAAGTATGGATATAAATACGTTTTTGTGATTTTATTTATAGCATACAACTCCTTTAAAAAGATATCTTGTAAAGTGCCATTTACTTCATTCTAAATGCAATTGATTCTTACTGTAGTGTTGTTATGGTATTAACTTGGTTATGTGCAGAACAATGCATGGCAGTGAGTGAGTGCAAGGTTGTGTCATAGTCGCGTGATACAGCTAAAATCAAAATTCATAAAGAGTAGTTAATAAATGTTACAGAAACTCCAATCTCGGATTATAATCTTGAAAAATCACTCCTCCTACCCGCTATTATTTATAAAATATACTAGACACTTTGGTTTGTCTTTACATTTGTTGGTCTTATTTTCCAGCCACGATCCTTTGTGGGGAGGTTTCAGTCAGCAAGTTGTTTTAGTGAGTAGCATTTCTCACATGAATAAAAACATCTGCTTCCTTGTCACTGGGAATGATGATGAAAAGGGCTGACAGTAGCTGAAGTTTGTTTATAATGCTTAATTTGAGCGAGTACATTTCTGGCCCCTTAATGGACTCAATTATAGGAGAGAACTGGACTCCCAACCAGTCAATCAGTTTAAGTCCCATCGCTGTGGCTCTGACAGTTGTATTGTCAATTCTTAGGTACCTTGGTGTTAGCTGGAGTTAAGCTCAACTATGATCTAATTGATTGGAGGAGCAGGCTCAAGGGGGTGAATGGCCTGCTCCTGTTCCTGATGTGAGGCCCAAAATGTGCATTTCACTGGGATTGAAAAAGTGGATCTCCAAAATAGCTCCTGCTGCTCCTGAGATTTGCTGCCAACAACTCTGGAGACTACTGCAGCTCCAGGTTAACCTTCCGTGCTAGAGAACCAGGGCCACCTACAAGGAAAACTATAGTTGCAAATGGGGAAAAGTTACAATAAAAAGTTATCATGGTCTAATTTCCAATTATATCTGCCAATTAAAAAAATTTATGCCAATTATACAAGTATTGTTAATAGTCCCGTGAAAAGGTGCTTTTCACTGTAACATGTTGCCACTGAATCTCCATTTAGCTCTAAATGCAGAAAGCAAGGTTCCAGTGCCTTGCAGTGATCAATTGTGGATATCCAGCCTTCAGCAGGCTTTGACCTGGAGCTTTGGCAGGAAGAAAGGCAAGTAGGGGAGAGAAGTACATGGAGACTGAGGGTCTCCATTTGAGCACTGGTTTTCAGGATATCAACTTAAATGTCTCTTAAGTCATTCAAACATAGTTAAATGCAACAACTATAACAAATAATGGAGAGATACTGAACATAGAAACATGTAGTTGGACAATTTTATAAAATGTATCTTGCTTTGCTTTAAAGGTGTTACAGAATTCAATAAATCTAACTCTGCAATAGAAGTAATATATAGGGGTTCCGTCTTCAGACTTTTATTACACTTAAATTTACTCAACTTTTATTGGGGGAGGCCAGGAGGAGAGGTGAGGATTAAGAAGCATCCATTATTTTAGTTTCCTTGTCCCTTTGCATTATTTGGTGTGATGTGCTTTGAAAGCAAATGAGAAAAAGGTTTGCCAAGCATTTATTTCATAAGGGCACTGCCCCTTTAATACAAATTATAGTATGATTGAGTGCTTGCATTCAAAGCAGACACTACTAAATCCTAATTGTTACACACTGTTGATTCAGAATTCCTTTTGTCCAAGAGATTAATGTGCTGTTGTATGTAGGCCAAAGCAAAAAGCTTCTATGACAGCAATGATAAAACACAATGCAACAAAAATTTGTGATACTGGACATTCTATAATGATGAATCAGGATTTATTTTCTTGCTTTGAAAGAATACTGCACTGGTCACATAAAGGAGAGATTTTAAAATGACAATGGAACATCACTGGGTTGTTATTAATGGAGTTGTATAAAAGAAGCCAGTACCCTGCTGTGAGTGAAGTCTGTTGAATAGAAATTTTGAGATTCACGTGAATTAGACAAAATGGGAAAGGTAAAACTAATTCATTTTGGATTTTAAAAAAATGAATGTATGTGCGCAGTCTCAACTAAAATGTACCTACTTTTGCAGGCCACCTTTTACGAGGACAGGAACTTCCAGGGTCAGCACTACGAGTGCAGTACTGACTGTGCTGACCTGCACTCTTACTTCAGCCGCTGTAACTCCATCCGTGTAGAGAGCGGCTGCTGGGTGGTGTATGAGAAACCCAATTACATGGGATACCAGTATGTTCTGACCAAGGGTGAATATCCTGACTACCAGCGCTGGATGGGATTCAATGACAACATCAGATCATGTCGCACCTACTCATATGTAAGTTTCAATTTCTTTAATGATTTTTGAATCTTTCCCTATTTTCCGAATTTCATCTTTATCATAATGATCTGTTGATGACTTATTTATATCAGGGTGTAGAGAATCCTGCAATGTGATAGATGGTTACAAAACACTGAAGGAATCACATGAAGTCACTGACCACACTAATAACTCAGTTGTCTAAACAATCTATAGTCTATCAGTGTCTGTGCTATCTTTAGTTACAGCTTCCAAGTTATTTTACTACATTTACAGATAATCTCATTTAGATGTAACTTAAAATAACAGAATCTTATGATGCAATAGAAAAGTAACTGGAACTGTATATCATATACAATAATCGGAAGTGAAATCATTGCTCGATATAATGCTGTATTAATTATACTGAAAGTTAAATCTTGTAATTGAGAGCATATATTTTTAATACTGTGATAATTGTTAATGCAATGTCAATGAATCACTCTGGCCCAAAAATTGAACAATTTAATCTGTGGCATTTCATTCCTTCAGGTGATAAATTGTTCTTAGAGAGTTGTAAATTTTTACCTTTTTTTCTTACTTTTCCACCTCTTTTTTCTCTCTCTCTCTCTTAATTCAATATTTTTTTCCCTCTCTTTATTTCTCTTTCTCAGCAACTTGCCAGAATTGTGAACTGGTAACGGCGTGGCGAGGGCATCGAGGCATTTGGTATTTTAGTAAATGACGGGACCAAGAGCTTATTTCCTTAACCATTGAGAAAGATACAGAAGAATGACAGAGAAGGAGGGTGAATTAGAGCCAAATCAGATACAGAATGAGAACTAAAGTGAGGGAAAAAAATATTTGATTAAGAGAGACAGGAAAAGCATGAAAAAATAATAATAACATTTGACATTTTTAAATCTCCAAATATAATTTACTACATGCAGGAATGAGATTGAACAAACTAAATTGTTCAATTTCTGGGCCAGAAAGGTTGATTGGCATTGCATTAACAATTATCAAATTGTTAAAAAGATACTTGTTGAGATCCAGCTCTAACTTTATGCATCAAGTTTAATGGCAATTAATATGCAAATCCAGAAACTTAAAAAAATAATGGGGAGGCTAAGGATGAGATATTGTTTGTGCGAAGCAAATGGTGGAATGACATAAATTAACCAGTAACTTCTGGAAATTTGCAACTCAATGGCCCACATTTTGTGGTCGGAGGCTTCTCATGGGCGGATGTCTCCGAACTGCAAAAAATCTATGAACTTACTGGCTGGTCTGGGTGGTTCGGTGACTTGCGGTCTTGGGCCTCTACATGTAGGCCTGCGGCGAGGCCCACGTGCCCCTGGGATCACGTGGGCCAGCCCAATCAATGAAAGTAATGGGATTCCCATTCATATTTATGGTGAGTTCCGTTACTACGGAACTGCCAAAAGTATGAATGGGCACACCCCCCCAAAATACACAAGCACATTAAATTAAAATGAAATTTAATTAAATATTTTATACAAAAATTTTTTGGGGGAATTTTTTAAATGCTTTACCAGGGCTAAAAATAAACTTATCTTAATGTTCAGGGTTTTTAATATATAAATGAGTGATAAAACGTTACTTTTCTATTTTTAAAACTCTTACGCTGGTAAAAGCAAGGCTTACACCTGCTTACACCTGCTTTTACCTGCGTAAGAATTTCAAGGGCATTCACTGGGCGGGAGTTAGCCCAACTCTCTGCCAGCAGAGGTCCTTTTCTTTCCGATGCGTGCGATCTGTCAGGAGGATTCGTGACAGATCGTAAGTTCCGTGTTTTGGCGCATGTGCAGTGCACCCGAAACTTGCCTGATGGGACCCCTACGGTTGCGTGTGCACCTCATATGCTCCCGTCGGAGCCATGAATTCAGACCCATAGTCTATCTCTTATTACCCTGAACTTGCTGGCCAATTTGCGCATTAATAATGGAGTGTGTCGTTAACATGCCGATATTTTGCTAGCTAATTTGGCCCATTGTTTTTATGGTTTTACATTTCTCATCTTTGCATATGGATTTACTTATATCAGTATTTTTGCAGCATTTTTGCATTAATCTAATGATTTTGTTCATTTTATAGCCCAGCGATGGTTCCTACAGAATTAAGATCTACGAGAGATCTGACTTTGGAGGACAGATGATGGAATTCATGGATGACTGTCCATCTGTCTACGATCGTTTCTGTTACCGTGACATTCACTCCTGCAATGTGATGGACGGTTACTGGGCCTTCTATGAACATCCCAACTACAGAGGCCGACAGTACTTCCTGAAACCCAGTGAATACAGGGGATTCAGTGACTGGGGAGCAACCTGTCCAACTATCGGATCTTTCCGCCGTGTAATGGATTTCTAAATATTTTAAAAGCTCAATGTCAGATGAGAAATAAACATGATTTTGATCATTACAGTTATGAGTCTTCCATTAATCTTTAAAAGTAATACAAATATTTCTTAATATTTCTCACAATGTAAGTGCTGTATTTAAACCTCATTCCATTTCCACTTCATTGAATCTTGTCCCACCTAAATGGGAGTCATATAGATATAATTTAATTTGTGAAGCTAGTGCCGTATTAGACCACATGTTTTACTTCTGGTATAGTTGCAACAAATGGTAATCTAGTCGTTGGAAAATCATTGATATTAGCAGCTGAATACTGACATCCAATCAAATTTACAATAAAATTACATAACACGTATAGATGATTACGCATCACTCGGAGGCTGGTACCAAATCAGGTTGTTCTGAATTTTTGCTAAACTATCCTTCTGAAACATCTCACAGTTCTGCATAGAAGGAAGGTGAATGAAGGGAGAGTCTCTCAGAGTAAATTAAAAAAATAAACTCCCTCCAAGCTAGAAATTTAAATCATCTCTGTGATGAATACTCAAAATATAACATTTCAGGATGTATGGCTGCCTTTCATTTTAACTTAAATTGCTGCTGGGAGCACTTTGAAAAGGTGACCAATCTATTGTGGACTGCAGTTAAAAATATCTAAGATGGCATCATGGGCAGACATGGAGAATTCTGTGCCGACAAAATTATTTCCATTAAAATCAATAATGTACTTGACAAAATAACATCCAACTCAATATTGATTATGATATTTCTTTTGAATAGACATGTGGTCAGCTATGAAATTATTTATATATCCCGTCTGTGAGGTTAACCATAACTCATTCACATCTTTGTGACATGTTTTGGCGATATATTTTTACAGATTCCATCTTTCTTATGAGGCACGAGGCCAAAGGCCATAGAAAGTCAATGAAGTATTGTAAGTGGGTTTCCCCTGAGCCTTACAACCCTCTTTAATCTCAAATAACAGTAAAACCTGACCTATGTGTTCCTTACAGGAGCTAAATCCAGCCTGCTGTTTTTAGAAAACATTTGACATACATGGCACAACAACCCAAATAACCACTTTTTACAGCAAAAATTCTTCAGTGCATTTCTGCCGCACTTAGGGCCTCCTCCTTCTTGTGGATAGAAACCAATTGTACTTTGGAATACTGAGGTATTCTGGATCAACTGGGCTTGTATTCACTGGAGTTCAGACGAATGAGAGGGGATCTCATAGAAACATTTAAAATTCTGACGGGTTTAGACAGGGTAGATGCAGGAAGAATGTTTCCAATGTAGGGGAAGTCCAGAATCAGGGGTCACAGTCTAAGGATAAGGGGTAAGCCATTTAGGACCGAGATGAGGAGAAACTTCTTCACCCAGAGAGTGGTGAACCTGTGGAATTCTCTACCACAGAGAGTTATTGAGGCCAATTCACTAAATATATTCAAAAAGGAGTTAGATGAAGTCCTTACTACTAGGGGGATCAAGGGGTATGGCGAGAAAGCAGGAATGGGGTACTGAAGTTGCATGTTCAGCCATGAACTCATTGAATGGTGGTGCAGGCTCGAAGGGCCGAATGGCCTACTCCTGCACCTATTTTCTATGTTTCTATGTTTCTATGTTTCTATGTATGTGTACCTCAAATAGAATCCTATTCACCAGCTTCTGAAGTGCTGCTGCGAGGCAAATTGGTGGTCCCTGGCACCGTTCACTGGCTATTGCAGCTTCTCTTACTTCTCCATGCCACTTGCCTAGTTCAGATTATAAAAATCCAGCATGAACACACTCTACACTTATTGCCCTGTCTTCAGCTGAGTGATGCAGTGTGAAGTCTGCGGGCTAGACATTCGGCTCCATATTGCCCAATTTTTCGGCACTACAGGTGCCGTTTTGTGTCAAAAATGCCGTCCGCGCAGCGCACACACACTTCTGGTGTGGTCATGCCTGATTCCATTTTGGTGAGGTCGGTCAGGCAGGTGTTAGGTATATGCGCTGGAAGTATGTAGAATAGACAGATTGTGTTGTCAATCAGCGCACAATGCTGATTTGATGCCAGTGTTGGCATTTTCATCCTCAATGGTGGAGCTAACGCCCTAATTTAACCTAAAAGGTTTCTTTCTCTCTCACTTCCAGGGCAGGAATTCATCAAATTTTTTTTTTCATATTTGCTGTAACACTCTTGCTCACCACCCTTGGCTGGAGTGCAGCACACAGTTGTGGTGCAATTTAAACAAATTAAAATAAGTTATTTGATTGGTCTGCTGATAGCAATTTACAAGTTTACAATGCAACTGACAGTAATATTCATGCACGTCATCTTATTTTAAGGCAGAAGTGCCAATCTAACTTTGGTTGACCTGGATAAAGATATTGCAATCAGGTTTATCCCTGTTAATGTTGCCTATAATTCTTTGGCTTGCAAAGTTACTGCATGGTTTCAATAACCTGTTCATATACACGCAGCACATAGATTACAATCAGTCTCATTCCCAGGCCCAAGTCCCAAGCTTCAAAGGGTTGGGTAAATAGCCATGGAGGAGGCAGAGTCAAAGATGGGGCTTTTCAGTTGTGCAGTAGTGAGAAATAATATTGGCTCAGAAAATCAAGATGTAGAATCAGTTTGGGTGGAGATAAGAAATAATAAGGGGATGAAGTCACTGGTGGGCGTAGTCTATAGGCCCCCTAACAGTAGCTATTGTTGCATGGAGTATAAATCAAGAAAAATAATGGAGGCTTGTAAGAAAGGTACGACAATAATCATGGACAATTTTAATCTTCATATTGACTGGACAAATCAAATTGGCCAAGGTAGCCTTGAGGGAGAGTTCATAGAGTGTATCTGGGATGGGTTCCTTGAACAGTATGTTGCAACCAGGGAGCAAGCTATCCTGGATCTGGTACTGTTTAATGAGACAGGCTTAATAAATGATCTCATAGTGAAGGATCCTCTCGGAAAGAGTGATCATAGCTGGTTGAATTTCAAATTCAGTTGGAGGGTGAGAAAGTTGGATCTTAAACCAATGTTCTGATCGTAAATAAAGACGATTACAAAGATATGAAGGCAGAGTTGACTAAAGTGGACAGGGAAAATAGATTAAAATGTAAGATGGTTTGTAAGCAGTGGCAGACATTAAGGAGATATTTCATAATTTTCAACAAAAATATATTCCAGTGAGAAGGAAATACTTTAAGAGAAGAGAGAACCATTTGTGACTAACTAAGGAAGTAAAGGATGGTATCAAATTGAAAACAATGGCACACAAAGTGGCCAAGATTAGTGGGAGGCCAGAGGATTGGGAATTTTTTAAAAGCCAGCAAAGAACGACTAAAAAAATAATAAAGAGAGGGAAGATAGAGTATGAGAGTAAACTAGCAAGAAATATAAAAATAGATAGTAAGAGCTGCTACAGGTATATAAAGGGGAAGAGAGTAGCTAAAGTAAACGTTGGTCACTTAGAGGATGAGACTGGAGAATTAATAATGGGGAACAGAGAAATGATGGAGACATTGAACAAATATTTTGTAACGGTCTTCATGGTAGAAGACACTAAAAACATCCCAATAATGGATAATCAAGGGGCTATAGGGAGGGAGGAATTTAAAACAATTACTATCACTAAAGAAAAAGTACTCAGTAAAATAATGGAACTAAAGGTGGACAATCAAACAGAGTCAGCATAGTATTATGAAAGGGAAATCATGTTTGACAAATTTGCTGAAGTTCTTTGAGGATGTAATGAGCAGGGTGGATAAGGGGGAACCAGTGGATGTGGTGTATTTGGATTTCCAGAAGGCATTCGATAAGGCGCCACATAAGAGGTCACTGCATGTACAGGGTATTGGTGAGGCCACACCTGAAGTACCGCGTATAGTTTTGGTTCCTTATTTAAGGAAGAATATACTTGCATTGGAAGCTGTTCAAAGAAGGTTCACGAGGTTGATTCTGGAGATGAGGGGGTTGACTTATGAGGATAGGTTGAGTAGGTTGGGCCTATACACATTGGAGCTCAGAAGAATGTGAGGTGATCTTATCGAAACATATAAGATAATGAGGGAGCTCAACAAGGTGGATGCAGAGAGAATATTTCCACTCATAGGGGAAACTAAAACTAGGGGACATAGCCTCAGAATTAGAAGCTGCCCATTTAAAACTGATATGAGGAGGAATTTCTTCTCTCAGAGGGTTGTAAATCTATGGAATTTTCTGCCCCAGAGAGCTATGGAGGCTGGGTCATTGAATATATTTAAGGCAGAGATAGACTGATTTTTGAGCGATAAGGGAGTAAAGGATTATGGGGAGTGGGCAGGGAAGTAGAGCTGAGTCCATGACCATATCAGCCATGATCTTATTGAATGACGGAGCAGGCTCGAGGGGCCAATTGGCCTACTGCTCCTATTTCTTATGTTCTTATGTAAGTCCCCTGGACCTGATGGCTTGCATCCTAGGGTTTTAAAAGAAGTGGCTGCAGAGATAGTGGATGCATTGGTTGTAATCTACCAAACTTCCCTGGATTCTGGAGAGGTCCCAGCAGATTGGAAAACCTCAAATGTAACGCCTCTATGTAAAAAAGGAGGCAGATAGAATGCAGGAAACTATAGATCAGTTAGCCTAACATCTGTGGTTGGGAAAATGCTGGAGTCCATTATTAAGGAAGCAGTAGCAGGACATTTGGAAAAGCATAATATGGTCAAGCAGATTCAGCATGATTTTATGAAAGGGAAATCATTTTGACAAATTTGCTGGAGTTCTTTGAGGATGTAATGAGTAGGGTTGATAAGTGAATGGGCAGGAACATGGAAAATGGAATATAGTGTGGAGAAATGTGAAGTTATTTACTTTGGTAGGAAAAATAGAAAAACAGAATATTTTTTAAATGGTGAGAGATACAAGAGGATTTTAGTATAAGAGTAAAGACGTCTTACTGCAATTATACAGCACCCTAGTTAGACCGCACCTGGAGTATTGTTTAAAGTTTTGGTCTCCTTACCTAAGGAAAGATATACTAACCATAGAGGGAGTGCAACAAAGGCTCACTCGACTGATTTCTGGGATGGGGAATTATCCTATGAAGAGAGCTTGAAGTAGACCAGGCCTATATTCTGTAGAGTTTAGAATAATGAGAGGCGATCTCATTGAAACGTACAAAATTCTTACAGGGCTTGTAAGAGTGGAGTAATTGATATAAAAACTCAACTACTCTTTGACCCGGAATCAGCAGGCGGACACCTCGGATAAGTAAGAACACAAACTTTATTCAAGCCGGCAGAGGAAGCACCTCCGACCTCTGAGAACGGATCTTCGACGCGCAATATATTTCGCACACTTTTTATACTGTTTTACCCGACAAGTACATAATTACTGTTGATTAGTTTCCCGTCGCGCATTTGCATCATGCTCAACTACCATTGGTTGTTACCTACAATGCGTTGCAACTGTTTTTGCACAATTTCTGTTTTTACAAAGGTTATCTGATCAAGGGGGTTTCCAATCTTGCACGGCCTCCATGCTTGTTAATGTGGTTTAAAAATTAACAGTATACAATGAATTACAAGACCTCTCAGTACATTACTATTTGTACCTGTACCTTATTAAAGAGGTTAAAACATAATAGTCCTAGGAGTCATAAAACCTCTCAGTACATTACTATTTTCATTCCCTGGTTATTTATTTATTTTCTCCATATTCAATTTTATTCTAACAAGGCTTGACAGGGTAGATGCTGGGAGGATGTTTCCCTTGGTTGGGGAGTCTCGAACCAGGGGTCACAGTCTCAGAATAAGGGGTTGACCATTTAGGGCTGAGATGAGGAGAAATTTCTTCACTCTGAGGGTGGTGAATCTTTGGAATTTTCTACCCCAGAGGGCTGTGGAGGCTCAGTCGTTGAGTATATTCAAGACAGAGATCGATAGATTTTTGGATATTAAGGGAATCAAGGGATATGGGGACAGTGCAGAAAAGTGGAGTTGAGGTAGAAGATCAGCCATGATCTTATTGAATGGTGAAGCAGGCTCAAGGGGCTGAATGACCTACTCCTGCTCCTATTTCTTATGTTCTTATTAATAAACCTTTATCGGTCAGGTGGTGTTGGTCTGAGTCCCATACTGATGTTCATAGTGACAATCTAGACTCACAATCTGGGTTGAAATTCCAGTGCAGTACTGGGACAGTGCTGTGTTTTTGAAGGTCCCATCCTTTGGGCTATGCATTAAACTGAGGTCTTGTCCACTTGAACAGGCAAAGGTTCCCCTGACAGAGCTGGAAACCTCCTGAGGGCCGAAATTCAGGCACGCCAGAAAGATGGCGCACCAATGATTTATTACCTGTTTTTATCCGCCGGGAGCGATGGGGCAGCCTTCAGATCGGTTTTCGGGACATTTAACTTTTTTTGACTGGAAGTCAGTTATAGTGGGGGTGGAAGTGTGGCAGTAAGTCATGCTGAGACGCAGAAGTTGGGGCGGGAGCAAGTCTCCACCGCTATCATTGCACGTGTGCGTCACCACGCTCTCTCCCCTCCGTTAAAGGGGAGAGAATCGGGGATTTTTTAGCTTCAGCCACTGGACCACCAGGGAGGGTTTTGGCTGGGCCAGAGGCATGGCACCCAAGAGGGGGTGCCAGGTTGCCTGTTGGCGGCCTGGCTGAACCTGGAGCAATAATTTGCCGGCTGATCGGGAAGTCGGCCGGCAAAAATAAATACATAGCTGCCGCGGCAGTGTAGGTGGTTTGCCTAAGTGGTTTCGAATCACCCCAGTCTACGGAAATTATTTAGGAGAACAGAAAACTGAGCCAGAGACAGGTCTTTCGGCCTTAACCGCACAATACTTCATTCGGTTCCACACACAGACACACACACACACACAGACACACACACACACACACACACACACACACACCAGTAAATGTAACACCTGGTGGCGTAAATGAAACAATACAACATTACAAAAACTGGCCCGTCCTAACAGACCCCTGTCACAAATTATAATGACTAAGAAAACACACTATGGTAATATACAGGGTATAACTGGATTTGTCCAACAAATCCCACTTTACACACACAATAATCACACGCAGCACCTCCCCACTAAACCCCTAAGGCTTGGTTTGGGACTCACGACACCCTCTCACACTCGATTCAATGATCTTAACGGTGCGTGGGCTTGGATAATGCTCACCCAGATTATCCGTTGGCTTACTCGCTGCTTCCTCCTTGGGGAAAGCTTTCTCTTCCGATTCCTGCCGCCGTTGCAGCATTCAGGTCCTGGTCTCGAGGGTCCTTCCAAAGGTAGAGTAGCAAGGCTCTTGGTCCCTCATTGGTGGGTTTTCTCTCCATCCCGGATGGAGAGCACAATTCTTGAAGCAAAGAGAGAAGATGGAAATGGCAGCAAACTGCCTTCTCTTATACGTTACAGTCCATACTTCTTCCTGCCAAAAAATAGAGTATTTCCTTTGTCTGGGGTGATTGTCTGAATGGCCCATCATCCCAGATCTTACGTTTGTGTATTCTGTTGATGGCTTCAGATGGCTTCTGCTTCCAATGGGTCTGCGACTTAATGGCAGTTCTTTTTTGGTTTCCTGCCTTTCGGGGCTATCGCATCCAGGTAATGGCGTAAATGGCCGTTGATGGGTTTCTGCTTTGCGCCCGATCCTGGGCTAAGTGGTTTCCCATTGCTGAACAATCCTGCCAATCGCCTGGGATGAGTTTTCTCTCCTGGCCAATGTTGCCCAGAGACCTCAGTCTGCTCCAGATATTTTCAGCAAACAATGAAACACAATATGTAAACAGTACAGTGTCCAGCATGTTCTTTAATAAAAAACCTTCTGGCATAAGCACTTTGTCCAATATCCTTTAATATCTTCCTGGGGCCTGCGCCAATGCTTACAGACCCCACTTTGATATTTCAAAAGGTCCCCACTGGAATATAGAAACATAGAAACATAGAAAATAGGTGTAGGAGTAGGCCATTTGGCCCTTCGAGCCTGCACCGCCATTCAATGAGTTCGTGGCTGAACATGCAACTTCAGTACCCCATTCCTGCTTTCTCGCCATACCCCTTGATCCCCCTAGTAGTAAGGACTACATCTAACTCCTTTTTGAATACACATAGTCAACTGGCCTCAACAACTCTCAGTGGCAGAGAATTTCACAGGCTCACCACTCCCTGGGTGAAGAAGCCCCTCCCCATCTCGGCCCCAAATGGCCCACCCCCCATCCCCAGACTGTGACTCCTGACTCTGGACTTCCCCAACATTAATAAGAACATAAGAACTAGGAACAGGAGTAGGCCATCTAGCCCCCCGAGCCCGCTCTGCCACCCAACAAGATCACGGCTGATCTGGCCGTGGACTCAGCTCCACCTACCCGCCCGCTCCCTACAACCCCCAACACCCCCAATCGGTCAAAAACCCATCTATCTGTGATTTGAATATATTCAATGAGCCAGCCTCAACCGCTTCCCTGGGCAGAGAATTCCACAGATTCACAACCCTCCGGGAGAAGAAATTCTCTCTCAATCCGGCCCCAAATTGGCTCCCTCGTATTTTGAGGCTGTGCTCCCCAGTTCCAGTCTCCCCAACCAGAGCAACCTGTCTGCCTCTATCCCGTCTATCCCTTTCATTATTCTAAATGTTTCTATAAGATCACCCCTCATCCTTCTGAACTCCAACGAGTAAAGACCCAGTCTACTCAATCTATCATCATAAGGTAACCCCCTCATCTCCGGAATCAGCCTAGTGAATCGTCTCTGTACCCCTTCCAAAGCTAGTATATCCTTCCTTAAGTAAGGTGACCAAAACTGCACGCAGTACTCCAGGTGCGGCCTCACCAATACCCTGTACAGTAAAGAAAGGACCTTAACTCAGATAACTCCTTTAACTTACAGATTCATTGTATGAAATTGAAATGGCAACATTCGCAGCTTAGTGATTATAATACTGGACGAGCAGGCCAAAATGTTACCAGCTCAAATACCACCATGGCAAGTGGTGAAACTGAATTCACAAACTGTGGATCGACGCAAGAAAAACAATGACCATGAAAGCTTCCAGAAAACTGCCAGATTGTGATAGATCTGCCACCCTTACCATGTGTGGCTGATGTGTGATTCCACTCCCACACCTTGTGGTTGACTCCTAATGCCCTCAGGGGAACTTGGGATAGGCATAAATAGTGTGTCACCCACATCTCAAGAACAAATATTAAACAATTCTAAAATAGCACATGCATATTAATAGAGTGCAACCTTCAGAATGATGATAGATTTATTAATTGCAGTCTATCAATACCACCTTCGATCATGCGCTCCACAGACTCACCATACCTGTATCGAGATATGTTGCGTTTCTGTTTACTCTGCAGTTTACCCATGGCAGCAAAGCGTTAACTGGGATTGTCTAATAGTCAGGTGAAGAGCTTACTGGCTGGCATGGCGTCAGCTGCAATTAACAGCATTTTTAAACCAGATGCATAGTGGTCCTCAAATATCTACACTGTGGAGAAGCATTGTGGTCCTCAAACCAAACCGAATTCTTTATCTTTAAACTTAGAAACTATGGGCTCAAGTTTTGGCTCGAGTTGCTCCTTTTTTTTGGAGCAACTAGTTTAGAATGGAGCATCTTAGAAATTGCAATTCTCGGCATTTAGTTTGCTCCAATTCTAGTGAGTTAGAATAGTTTCATTTTAGAACAATTTTTTTATCCGAAAGGGGGCGTGTCCAGCCACTTAAACCTGTTTTGTAAGTTTAGGCAGCAAAAACTTACTCCAAACTAACTTAGAATGGAGTAAGTATAGATTTTTGTACGCTCAGAAAAACCTTGCCTACACTTATAAATTAGATGCAGGGAGCGAGAGATGGGCGGGGGGGTGAAGGGAAGTTAGAGTGAAGTTAGGGAATTTTACAAGCATTTAACACTTCACTTCTACAAATAAAGAGCCATCATGAATAATAAACTCTAAATAAATCAAATAAAAAATAAACTAAATTTTCCTACCTCTCTGAAGCAGCAGCAGCAGGCACCGAGCTGTGAGATGTCGGCCGTTCGGCCAGGGGATAGGGCCGGTGTGAGGCGAGAACGACGTCAGAACAACCCTGCAACAGCAGGCTCCGAGCTATGGAGAGAAGTTCGGCCATTCGGCCAGGGGATAGGGCCGGTGTGAGGCGAGGGAAAACGACTTCAACAGAGCCCGGCAGCAGCAGGCCCCGAGCTACGGAGAGAAGTTCGGCCAGGGGATAGGGTCGGTGTGAGGCGAGAACGACGTCAGAACAACCCTGCAACAGCAGGCTCTGAGCTACGGAGAGAAGTTCGGCCAGGGGATAGGGTCGGTGTGAGGCGAGAACGACGTCAGAACAGTCCGGCAGCAGCAGGCTCCGAGCTGCGGAAAGAAGTTTGGCCGTTCGGCCAGGAGATAGGGGAAGCGTGCAAAGCACCGGGAGGGAGAACCAACCAGCCAGCCAGCCAGCAAGTTTAAAAGTTGAAAAGTTTAATTTGTACTTCTGGTATGGGTGCTGCATTATCAACATCACGGATTATGCAATGGTTCTCCATCAGTTCACTGCATAGGAGAGAATTGATTAGAGCTCACCACACCAGGAACGTCATAGCCTGTAGGCTGATGGGCAGGAGGCCTTACCCACGTCGGCAATATCGAGCCAGGCGTTCGTACCTGGACATGAGTGAGGCTGATTGTGTCAAAAGGCTGCATTTCCACAGAGAAGCTGTCGTTGTTGAGATCTGAGATATGCTGAGAGCAGATTTACAGCCGAGAAGCAGAACGCCGACTGCCTTGTCTGCTGAGTGTCGCAATGTGCGCCATGTTGTACTGATGGTCAGCTTCCGTCCATGTTACGCGTAGGGGTGTCATGAGCCAGGTGGCGAGGCCGTACCCTTTGTCTCCCAGTAGCCAGCTCTGCCCTTCTGGCTGCTGCTGAAACATGTCAGATATAACGCTGTTGCATAGGATGAACGCATCATGGGTGCTGCCAGGGTATCTTGCATCGACTGCCATGATGCGCTGTTTGTCGTCACACACGAGCTGCACATTAATGGGGTGGAAACATTTTCTATTCCTGAACTGCTTGGCATCCTCCACAGGTGCTCGCAAGGCTATGTGGGTACAGCTGCACTTTCCTTCTATGCTTCGGGATTGTTTCAAGCTACAACTGGAGATGTGTGCGCCATCTCTCAATGTGCAATACATGCCTGTGTTTACCAGGTCACGGCTACATTGTATGCGCGGAGGAATGACTTCATCAAGTTCCCAATGACTGGCCAAGCAATGCATGACAGGGCTGTGGGCTTCTCCAGGATTGCTGGCTTCCCAAAGGTACAGAGTGCATTGATTGTACCCACATAGCCTTGCGAGCACCTGTGGAGGATGCCAAGCAGTTCAGGAATAGAAAATGTTTCCACCCCATTAATGTGCAGCTCGTGTGTGACGACAAACAGCGCATCATGGCAGTCGATGCAAGATACCCTGGCAGCACCCATGATGCGTTCATCCTATGCAACAGCGTTATATCTGACATGTTTCAGCAGCAGCCAGAAGGGCAGAGCTGGCTACTGGGAGACAAAGGGTACGGCCTCGCCACCTGGCTCATGACACCCCTACGCGTAACATGGACGGAAGCTGACCATCAGTACAACATGGCGCACATTGCGACACTCAGCATCATAGAGAGGACCATTGGCTTGAAAACAGCATTTCTGATGCCTGAACCATTTGGAGGCCACTTGCAATACTCTCCTAAGATTGTCGGTCAGTTCATTGTTGTGTGTTGCATGCTGCATAACTTAGCCATCATGAGGCAGCAGGAGCTGGTAGTGGAACCAGAAGACCCACATGAGGGAAGAGTTCCTGATGATAGTAATTTGGAAGAGCAGGATGAGGATGATGACGATGATCAGGAAAGCATGCAAGTGCCTGATGCCGAAGCACAAGGTCGGAGGAGGGCGGTCCATCGTGCACCTTTAACGATTGCTCGAGCCCTGCGCCAGCAGCTCATCCGTGAACGCTTCAATTACTGATGCCTGAGGGCTCTGCGACAACTGTTGCGCATGGACATGTTTATTCTTTGGAATTGTTCCTACGTTGTGTTGTGTTAATGGAGCATGATTCAGTTTTAATGAAAAAATATTTTATTGAAAAGTTCATGTTAGTGTAATAAAATATTTCTTGTATCAAACTTTACTTTTTAATATGACTCTTTAATGTCACTTAAAAACTTTAAGATCACTTATAAACTTGTTAAGTTACAAAAGTTACAAAACAATTTCAATGTGAAAAATCTTACACTCTTAAGATCACTGAAACTTCAAGATCACTTTTTAGGTGCAAAATTAAATAAGTTACAAAATGTGAGAACATTTACACTATAAGATCATTTAAAAACCCCGATCACTTATAGGAACTGATCCAGAGTTCATGTAATGTTGGAAAATGACAACCAATGCATCTAGGGCCACTTCCTTAAGTACTTTGGGATGCAGACTATCAGGCCCTGGGGATTTATCGGCGTTCAGTCCCTTCAATTTCCCTAACACTATTTCCTGACTGATAAGGATTTCCCTCAGTTCCCCCTTGTCGCTCGACCCTCAGTTCCCTAGTATTTTCAGGGGGTTATTTGTGTCTTCCTTAGTGAAGACAGAACCAAAGTATTTGTTCAATTTGTCTGCCATTTCCTTGTTCCCCATTATGAATTCACCTGATTCTGACTGCACGGACCTACATTAGTCTTCACTAATCTTTTTCTCTTCACATATCTATAGAAGCTTTTGCAGTCAGTTTTTATATTCCCTGCAAGCTTACTCTCATACTCTATTTCCCCCCCTTCTAATTAAACCCTTAGTCCTCCTCTGCTGAATTCTAAATTTCTCCCAGTCCCCAGGTTTACTGCTTTTTCTGGCCAATTTATATGCATTTTCCTTGGATTTAACACTTTCCCTAATTTCCATTGTTAGCCACAGTTGAGCCACCTTCCCTTTTTTATTCTTACGCCACACAGAGATGTACAATTGTTGTAGTTCATCCATATCTGCCATTGCCTATCCACCGTCAACCCTTTAGTATCATTCTCCAGTCTATCCTAGCCAATTCACGTCTCATACCGTTGAAGTTGCCTTTCTTTAAGTTCAAGACCCTAATCTCTGAATTAATTGTGTCACTCTCCATCTTAATGAAGAATTCTACAATATTATGGTCACTCTTCCCCAAGGGGCCCCGCACAACCAGATTGTTAATTAATCCTCCCTTGTTTCTCAAGACCCAGTGATAGAGAATTCAAACAGGCTGCATTTAGACAGGTTGAGAAAACACAGACTCCCATGTCTACGTGTGACTGAGCACATTGCATTAAGTCATCAATCAACTTGACATTTTAGGACCTTTGGGTAGCGAGCCAATTAAAGGTTACAAGACTATCAAATGAGCCAATAAGGTCAAAGAAGGCGAGTTCTTTTCTGTAAATTGCACCAGGTATAAGTACAGCTATTTTGACCATGTGGTCTCAGAAGGACAAAGGCCTGGCTTAAAGCCAAGAGCTTGTTGCTGCTGCCAAAATAAAGTTACATTAAAACTACAACCGGAGTTTGTATTTCATTGGACATTAAGAGATCTAACAATTTTGGCGTCACGAACAGGATCGCTGAGGGAAGAAACTGAATTTTGGACATCGGACCTACATACTGAGGTAATACTGACTTTATAAAAGTCCTCAGTCAAAAGTCTAAATTCGCCTCTCCTTCTACGCGATTTCGAAAGCCTCCAGTTTGCGAACCCTCCGGTTGGTAGTCGGCTCGAGGTCCCATAGACGTCTAACTTCGGCAGTGTGTTAGTTAATTAATCACCGACCCACTGACCGGCTAGAAAGCCTACGACTCGAGACCCCAGTAAAGAAATCAGTATTATGGCAGCAGGAGATAAGAGCAAAGAATTGCCTACAACTGTTAAAGGTGGGCAGGCACCACCTGAGGTTTCGATAGATGAAGTCCTCGAACAGTTGAAAGAATACATAGAGCAACAATTCAACTTATCTAAAACCTGTATTAAGATGGAACAAAGGTACGGAACCTCCAAAGTACAATGGTCCTTGGACGAGATTAAAAGGGTCTGGGGAAAAACGACACGTATGAAAAATAAAGAGCGAACTAAATGGTCCCTAGCCGTTATGGGAAAGATCCGAAAGCGGAATGAAATTATAATGCGTTCCCAACATGATCGAGAACTGACCAGTACAAAGGACCAATTGCAAGCTGTTTGTGAACAGCTCCGACAGAAAAAACTTGAACTTAAAAAGTCGGAAGCGGAAGTTAAAGATCTTAAAGGTGAAATTAAAGAATGGAAAAAATCATTAGGTCAAGAGACAATAATAGGAAAAGGAAAATGTATCGGTCAATTCCCAGGGTACCCATGTTTGGATAAATTAAAAGCGCAAACCCGAAGACACGACCGAGGAATAGATACGGATTCTGAATCCTCTGACGATACAGGGTCATGGATGAAGAATTAGGGGTGCGCTTTGCCCCGTTTAAAAAAAGATGAGTTGTAGTCAAATCAGAAGAGACTGCGGATGAAGGCGGAACCAAAAATCGAAGAAAAGGCTGTATGAAAAATACTTATTTCATGATCCGGCAGACCCAGAGAAAATTGATAAATGGTCCAAGGAGTTGCCCAATCCAAAGAAAAGGGGAGTTAAAAACGTGGGACCAATTGGACCGCTTAAGAAATATATATCAACTTCATCCCTGGGACGGAGTGCAAATTTTGACCATAATGGTGCCAAAAACACAGGGAAGAAAATTGCATGACAAGGTAGAAGAAGCTTTGGGGCAGGATGAGCAAGAATTAGACGCAGGATGGGAGGCAATTAAACATTGGCTGCAAGCCTTCAGTCCAGCTAAGACAGACTGGGGAAAAATTGCAGCCTGCCAACAGAAAGGAACAGAGGAGGTCCTGGAGTATGACGAGCGATTTAGATGCACGTGGCTAGAACATTCGGGTATGAATAATACGGATGAGGAAATGGATGAACAAGTGTTTGGACCCCTGAAAGCAGCTTTCATGGCAGGTCTAAAGCCAAAACTGTCCAAAATGCTTAAGGTAGTGTTACCGGACTGGGAAGGTAGAGGAACTACCTTTGCAGCATTGGTGGATCGATGTAACCAATTAGATCGGGATATGGGAGCTAAAGTCCGAGCTGTACAGGCTATGGGATGGAAATCCCAGGATTCCGATAAACAGTTATTAGGAAAATTACCCTGAAAATGTCATTATTGTGGGAAAGAAGGTCACTGGGCCAAGACATGCAGGGCAAAACAGAAAGGTCATGGCTGGGGAAGAGGACGCAGCCAGGGATACAATTCAGCCAACAAACCAGGCTTGTCACAAGATAACGACCTCATAGAAGCATTTAAGCGACTGACAATACAACAACAGAAGGAGTTACTTGGGATAGCAAAAAACAATTCGAGCCCACCCTGGCCCCCCTCCTCGCACTAATACAACAAAGGGGAGATGGGCTATATATAACTGTGAGGGTGGGCGATAAGGATGTGGACTGTCTTTTAGACACAGGGGCGGAATTAACATGCTTACCCCTACAATATGGAGACTTTTTGCCGTTGGATGATAGGGCACGTACAGCCTATGGAGTTGGGGACCATAAAATGGAAATTAAAAGGACAACACCGGTACTTATAGGGCTGGGTCCACATGAACTAACCACGTTGGTCTGGATAGGCCCAGTAGATCAACCCCTTTTGGGAATGGACGTTCTAATCCAAGTAGATTCATCGTTGCATTTCGAGGATGGTCGGGTGACATGGTCAATTAGAACTTTGAAGAAAGAAGAATTGAAGGAACACCCGATATGGGCTAAAGATAAGAACGATTGTGGCCTACTCCAGATGGAGCCTGCGTCATTTACCGGGACCAAGCCTCCATGCACTAAACAGTATCCCATCAGTCCAACTGCCATTACAGGAATCTTACCGGTTATTCAGCAATTGGAGAAACAAGGGGTGCTTATTAAAACGCAAAGCTCCTCCAATAGTCCCGTGTGGCCGGTACAGAAATCTAATGAGACTCGGCGTTTGACTGTCGATTATAGGAAAGCTAACCAGTGTATTGATCAAAAAGCTCCTTTGGTCGCAGATCCCTCCACCATTTTTAATGCCCTCAAACGGGAACATAAATATTTCTCGGTTATAGATATGGCCAATGGATTTTGGTCGGTGCCTCTGGCACCGGAGGTTCGACAGTGGTTTGCTTTCACGGTACAAGGACAACAGTATACTTGGACCCGGTTACCGCAGGGTTTCCACAACAGCCCTACCGTATTCCACATGGCTTTACAAAGCCATTTGCGAGAATTACCTCCCTTGTCATCCACAGTCATCCAATATGTAGATGATATCCTGCTGGCTTCAAACACGGAAGAACAGCATGAACAAGATTTACGAGCTTTGCTGGACCACCTTTGGCTGAAAGGACATAAAGCCAGCATCAACAAAGCACAAATATCCCAAGAAGAGATTGTATACCTGGGACAAAAGGTTTCACAAGGAAAGAGAGAACTTACCCAGGGATAGAACTGCAGCCATTCGGGCTGCTAAAAAACCCACCACTATTCAGGAACTAAGGTCTTTTTTGGGATTGTGTAACTTTAACAGAAATTGGATTGACTCCTTCACACAGCTTGCTCAGCCATTGAATGATATTTTAAAGGGGAAACGTGCCTCTAAAGAAGCCATCACCCTCACTAAGGAACAGCAAGAGGCCTTCCTGAGTTTGAAAAAGGCTTTGTGTTCGGCACTGGCTCTGGGAATCCCCGACAGTGGTAAGCCATTTACCCTGTTTGTCCATGAGAAAGAAGGATACATGACAGCTATACTGACACAAAAACATGGGGATCGGCAAAGACCTATTGGCTATTATTCGGCAAAACTGGATGCGGTAGCCCTTGGATGGGGAAGTTGCCTCAGGGCCATGGAAGCTACATGTCGAGCGGTAATGATCACAGCGGGTCTAGTCCTCGACCAAAAGCTGATTGTCAAGTGTCCCCACACCGTACATGCTTTGCTGTCTATGAATAGAATGTCTCAGGTGACGGCAGCTAGATGGACCCGCTGGACAGCAGTTTTGGAAGCTCCTAATCTCCATAATCATCCCGGCCAGCCCGGTTAATCCCGCAACTATGCTCCCGATGTCAGAATCAAGGGAGCAAGAGGGGGGAGAATGTGAAGAGCATGACTGCATGGAGATTTTAAAAGAAACAGAAGAAGCAGCCTTAGCAGTAGAGGAGCCTCTGCACAACCCAGACCTCATCCTGTTTACAGATGGTTCCTCCTTTGTTGACAATGGTACCAGAAAAGCAGGATGGGCAGTTACAACCTTATATGACTTAGTGGCAAACGGATGTTTACCCTCAGGAACGTCAGCACAACAGGTCGAGTTACGGGCCTTGTCAGAAGCATGTCGAATAGCAGAAGGACAGGCAACTAATGTCTACACAGATTTGCGTTATGCTTTTGGAGTCGTTCACGACTTTGGTTTGTTATAGCGGAAAAGAGGATTCCTCACTGCTGCTGGTACACCTATCCGAAATGGAAAAGAAGTCCGAGACTTACTGGAGGCCATACAATTACCTCAGGAAGTGTCCATCCTGAAGTGTAAGGCCCATACCAAGGAAAATACCACAGAAGTACAGGGAAATGCCCTAGCCAACCAGGCAGCTAAAGATGCCACCTCACAGGGCGCTCCCCCAGAAGAACCAACACAGATGTGCAGATTGAAAGCATTCAGGACTCTGACACGAGACTTTCAAACAATGCAAGGTGAGTGCTCCCGAGAGGAAGAATTGACATGGATTGAGGCAGGAATTAAATTATGTGAAGATGGTGTCTGGAGACAAAGAGTTACCGACAAGCCAGTCGCGCCACAAGCGCTTATGCCTTTTTTAGCCCAACAGATCCACTCGTGGGGACACTTGGCCTCACAACAGATGACGGCACGGTTCCAGAAAAGCTGGTGGGGTCGGGGATTTAAAAAACATGCCCAGCTGGTAGCAGACCGCTGTGTGGTCTGCCAGAAAAATAATTCTGGACCCATCACGGTAATGCCTCAACTGAGGCCCCCTGCCCCTGTCGGACCATTCCAGCATCTGCAGGTTGATTATATATCTCTTCCTTCATGCCAAGGATACACTAACATTCTTGTCATGGTTGACAGATTCTCTAGATGGGTAGCAGCTGTCCCAACTAAAAGAGCCACAGCCAATCACACTGCAAAGGTCTTGTGTAAGGATTACATTCCCCGATGGGGAGTCCCGAGTATCATTGACTCAGATCAGGGAACATACTTCACAGGTGCTGTCTGCCAAGAAGTCTGTAGGTTGCTGAACATTACATGGGATTTACACGGTCCTTATCACCCACAATCATCAGGACAAATAGAACGAATGAATCGAACTCTGAAACAACGGCTTGCCAAATATCACCAAGAAGGAACACCATGGCCCCAGGCACTACCAATAGTGCTATGTAGCATTAGGGCAACCCCGAACAGAACTACAGGTCTAAGCCCATTTGAAATTATAACAGGAAGACCCATGTCGCTGCCAGGAACTATTGATTTAAGGAAAGCTGATGTTCACTTAATGAGTGACACTTTGTTATCATACTGTCAGAACCTAACCAATGCTATTAGTTCTGTTTCCCGACAGGTATCGGCAGCTTGGGGTAATCCACCTGAAGGAGGACACGACATCATCCCGGGAGTCTGGGTGTATGTGAAAAAGTTGCATAAAGAAGCTTTGGGTGCCAAGTGGGAGGGACCTTATCAAGTGTTATTGGCCATCCAGGCAGCTATTAAAGTCCAAGGAAAGAAAGCCTAGATCCACGCTTCACACGTTAAATGAGCACCCGTAACTGAAGCTGAAATCTAATAAGGACAATTACTTTTTGCCAAAATGTATAAATTTACTATATTACTGACTGTAGGTATTCTAGGCATAGGCCTACTTCTTATTAGCCGACCCTCTGCACCAAAGGGAAATAGTAGAGTACCAAGGGAATTACATGTAAATACCTTTTTATATATGTCATACATTTATGCCAAACAAGGTAACATTTCTAGTTGTTGGATATGTGCGTATATTCCTATTCACTCAAAGGGAGGGATTCCTTTGAGGCCAGTTCCCTTGAATATCTCGGAAATGGCTGAGTGGATAATTAATCAAAACAAAACAGGCAATGCGTTTCAGGATACGGAAAACTGGGCAAGTAAATGGAAGTCAGCAGGTTACAATCTGACTACCTTTGAAGGGGGATACCAACCATGCTACAATAAATCAAAAGGACCCCCATTTTTTGTTATCACTAATACAACGGGAATAGGAAGATGGGGGAATCAGTCTGTCTAATTAGAAACATCAAAGGAGGCCAAAATATGGGGTATAGTAACTGCTCCCGGAATTATAATATAATCAAGCCACGGAACCGTCCAAACTGGGCCGATGTGGGAGTTTTTAACGTAACGGGGATTCTGAATAAAACAGATGGAAAAGCCTGAACAGGCCCTGGAGTGTTGCTGACAAAGAAACAGCTAACATTCATTGCCTATAATGGCACCTATTGGGTGTGTGGTCACAAGGCCTACCCTTGGCTGCCCCAGAATTGGACGGGATCCTGCTATTTAGCCTACATTGTGCCTTATATGTATCATATAAAGTCACTGTCGGAACATTTACACCGTCCTAAGAGAGCTATCACAGAAACAGAGAGGTTCTTTGCCATTCTGATCCCCAGGTATGGGACCGCCAGACTGGCAAGGGAATCCATTAACATGGCATCCATTGTGGAATGGGTAGCCAATGATACCTCAGAGGCCCTAGTTAAAATCAATGCAGAAATGGTAGCAATCCGCACAGTAGCCCTACAGAATAGACTGGCTCTTGATTACATCCTGGCTGAAAAGGGAGGTACTTGCGCCCTACTCGGAACTGAGTGTTGCACATATATCCCAGATAGCTCCGAAGAAATTACCCACTTAGCGGAGCATATCCAAAAGGAGGTAGAAAATCTTAAGCAACCCCCATCATTCACTTTGTGGAGCGGAGCCACTGAATGGCTAGGTTCAATGGGAACTTCATTGGTGGAAGGTTTAATTCTATTCATTGTAATTATTTTACTTTTATATTGTTTGTTTATGTTGATTAAATGTTGTTGCAACCAGGCGGCTATAGCTGCTGTCCCGCATGTGAGACACCTTGCAGGTCCCAGCAGGCCGTCTGTATGTGGCACATGCTTAAGGGAAGGTTGTTTACTGGTTGAATTAAGATATTGATTTGGATTAACTTGTAATAAGGTTAATTAACCTACTAAAACCAGACTTCCATTGTGGCCATGATGGAACTCGGGTTGGTGTAAATTTGTGTGGAAGCTACTAGTCCGGACATGTGGCGAAACACATCAACAAATTTTAGAAGGAAACTCTATTAACATGTATGAAATTATTTTGTAGAATGTTTAACCAGTGATACCTGATGTTTTATGATTCAGTTTGTGAAAGAATCAAAGGGGGGATTGATAGAGAATTCAAACAGGCTGCATTTAGACAGGTTGAGAAAACACAGACTCCCATGTCTACGTGCGACTGAGCACATTGCATTAAGTCATCAATCCACTTGACATTTTAGGACCTTTGGGTAGCGAGCCAATTAAAGGTTAAAAGACTATCAAATGAGCCAATAAGTTCAAATTACACCAGGTATAAGTACAGCCATTTTGACCATGTGGTCTCAGAAGGACAAAGGCTTGGCTTAAAGCCAAGAGCTTGTTGCTGCTGCCAAAATAAAGTTACATTAAAACTACAACCGGAGTTCGTATTTCATTGGAAATTAAGAGATCTAACACCCAGTCTAGGATGGATTGCTCTCTAGTTGGTTCCTCGACATATTGGTCTAGAAAACCATCCCTTATACACTCCAGGAACTCCTCCTCCACAGTATTGCTACCAGTTTGGTTAGCCCAATCAATATGTAGATTAAAGTCACCCATGATAACTGCTGTACTCTTATTGCACACATCCCTAATTTCCTGTTTGATGCCTTCCACAACCTCCCTACGACTGTTTGGTGGTCTGCACACAACTCCCACTAACATTTTCTGCCCTTTGGTGTTTTGCAGTTCTACCCATATAGATTCCACATCATCCACGCTAATGTCCTTCCTTACTATTGTGTTAATCTCCTCTTTAACCAGTAACGCTACCTCACCTCCTTTTCCTTCCTGCCTGTCCTTCCTGAATGTTGAATACCCCTGGATGTTGAGTTCCCAACCTTGGTTACTCTGGAGCCATGTCTCCATAATCCCAATTACATCATACCCATTAACAGCTATCTGCGCAGTCAATTCATCCACCTTATCACGAATGCTCCTCGCATTGAGACTCAGAGCCTTCAGGCTTGTTTTTTTTAACACTCTTTGTCCTTTTAGAATTATGTTGTAATGTGGCCCTTTTTGATTTTTGCCCTTGGTTTCCCTGCCCTCCACTCTTGCTTCTCTCCTTCCTACCTTTTGCTTCTGCCCCCTTTTTACTTCCCTCTGTCTCCCTGCATAGATTCCCATCTCCCTGCCATTTTAGTTTAAACGCTCCCCAAGAGCACTAGCAAACACTCCCCCTAGGACATCGGTTCCTGTCCTGCCCAGGTGCAGACTGGTCTGTACTGGTCCCACCTCCCTCAGAACCGGTTCCAATGTCCCAGGAATTTGAATCCCTCCCCCTTGCATCATTCCTCAAACCCGTATTCATCTGAGCTATCCTACAATTCCTACTCTGATTAGCACGTGGCACTGGTATCAATCCTGAGATTACTACCTTTGAGGTCCTACTTTTTAATTTAACTCCTAGCTCCCTAAATTCAGCTTGTAGGACTTCATCCCGTGTTTTACCTATATCGTTGGTACCTTTATGCACCTCTACAGCTGGCTGTTCACCCTCCCCCTCCAGAATGCGCTGCAGCCACTCCGAGCCTTCTTTGACCCTTGCACCAGGGAGGCAACATACCATTCTGGAGTCTCGTTTGCAGCTGCAAACATGCCTATCTATTCCCCTTACAATCAAATCCCCTATCACTATAGCTCTCCCACTCTTTTTCCTGCCCTCCTGTGCAGCAGAGCCACCCACGGTGCCATGGGCTTGGCTGCTGCTGCTTTCCCCTGATGAGTCATCTCCCCCAACAGTACCAAAGGTGGTGTACCTGTTTTGGAGGTAGAGGACCCGTGCACTACCTTCCTTCCACTGCTCTGCCTGATGGTCACCCATTCGCTATCGAGCTGTGTAACCTTTACCTGCCCCAAATTCTGATCTTTTAAGAACAAACATACATTCAACAACATATTTACACAGAACAAACTCGTGGTTGCCCTTTAACCAAAGACTCCCAACGACTTTGGAAAGCCTTGCTTCTCTTTTTACAGGACAGCCGTAACAAATACAATACGAGCAGAGCATGTGAGCATATCCGGATCCACAGAGAGATCTCGCCATTAAAAACGACGTCCCACCAGGGCGGGGAATTTATCCCTTTAATTTCCTCCCCATGTCCTGGTTTCGCTGCCCGAGCATGCAAAAATGTTTCTGTGAAAGCGCGACGGCTTTTATTACCTTGGTGAGGTGTTTGGGCAGAGAAGGTATCTCATACATGAACTGTGTAACATATTGCTGTGGGTTCTGTACCATGTTAATTACCGTGAGGTGTACTGTGGATGGCTCCGCAATGGGAAGAATGCACTCTTGTGCCACCTGAACTTCTGTGTGGGGTTTGAAGCAGAAAGTCATATCAGTGACCGGGCACCAAGTGTCGTTGTGTACCTGGTACTGGTCCACGCTTGTCGTGACGCAGTACGTCCTGTTGCCCGCATATGCTGCCTGAGATGGAACGTGGCTCTGGGCCATCATCTCTGTTATAATACCTTGTGTAACCACCAGAGGGCTCATCCCCCGGAGTCCCAAGGGATCCCACCATCCTTTGGGAGCACCTGTACTTAAGGAGGCCTCACAGGCTGGAGAGGCACTCTGGAGACCTGTAATAAAAGACTAAGGTCACACTTTATTTTGAGCTCACAGTATCTGGTCAGACTCTTTACTCATACATAATACTGGCGACGAGATACAGATGACGAACCCAACAATGCAGAGAACAGTGGGAATCCTGGGGAAATTTTCAGTGGGAGATGATTGGGAAACCTTCGTGGAGCGACTCGACCAATACTTCGTGGCCAACGAGCTGGAAGGAGAAGCAAACGCCGCCAAACGAAGCACGATTCTCCTCATCGTCTGCGGGGCACCAACGTATGGCCTCATGAAAAATCTGCTTGCTCCAGCGAAACCCACAGAGAAATCATACAATGATTTGTGCACACTGGTCCGGGAGCATCTGAACCCGAAGGAAAGCGTTCTGATGGCGAGATACCGGTTCTACACGTGCAAAAGTTCTGAAGGTGAGGAAGTGCGAGCTATGTTGCCGAACTAAGACCTTTCAGGACATTGCGAATTTGAAGGACATTTGGAGCACATGCTCAGGGACTTTTTTGTACTTGGCATTGACCATGAAGTGATACTTCGCAAACCTTTGACCGTAGAGACCCCAACGTTGAGTAAAGCCATAGCGATAGCCCAGGCGTTCATTGCTGCCAGTGACAATACCAAGCAAACCTCTCAGCACACGAGTGCTGCTACAAGTACTGTGAATGAAGTAATGTTGTTTTCGAATCGCAATGTACAGGGCAGGCCTCACATACCTGCAGCTGCACGTCTGCAGATGTCTCAGAGTTCACCATCAAGGGTGATGAATGCTAGGCCATTAACACTTTGTTGGCACTGCGGGGGTGATCATTGTTTCCATTCATGACACTTCAAAGCAAGGGCTGTAGAACAATGGGATATCTCCAACGTATGTGCTGGCGAGCTGCAAACCCTGCTAATCCTGCAAACCATCATGTTGCGGGGGAGGGCAGATCCACGGCGGATCACGACGAACCACAGCCTCAGACCGAGGAGGCAGAGGTACATGGGGTGCACACATTTACCACAAAGTGTTCCCCGATAATGCTGAAGGTTGAATTAAATGGACTCCCGGTGTCACTGGAGCTGGACACAGGTGTGACCCAGTCCATTATGTGCAAAAAGACTTTTGATAAATTGTGATGCAGCAAGGCCTCAAGGCCTGAGCTGACTCCCATTAGCACTAAACTGAGAACTTACACAAAGGAACTGATTCCCGTACTCGGCAGTGCTACTGTAAAGGTCTCCCACGATGGAGCAGTGCACGTTACCGCTCTGGGTGGTACCAGGCGATGGTCCTATGCTGCTCGGCAGGAGCTGGCTTGGAAAGATACGCTGGAACTTGGACGATGTCCGAGCGCGCTTGTCCGTCAACGACATTTCGTGTGCCCAGGTCTTAAACAAGTTTCCCTTGCTGTTCGAACCAGGCATCTGGAAGTTCCAAGGAGCAAAAGGGCAGATCCACCTAATTCCGGGGGCATGACCCATCCATCACAAGGCAAGAGCAGTACCGTACATGATGAGAGAAAGGGTGGAGATTGTGCTGGACCGGCTGCAACGAGAGGGCATCATTTCCCCGATCGAATTCAATGACTGGGCCAGTCCGATTGTTCCAGTCCTCAAGGGAGACGGCACCGTCAGAATCTGTGGTGTTTACAAAGTAACTGTCAATCGTTTCTCCCTGCAGGATCAATACCCGCTACCAAAGGCAGACAACCTTTTTGCGACACTGGCAGGAGAAAAGACATTCACGAAGCAGGACTTGACCTCGGCCTACATGATGCAGGAGCTGGAGGAATCATCGGAGGGCCTCACCTGCATCAACATGCACAAAGGTCTCTCCATTTACAACAGATGCCCTTTGGGATTCGATCAGCCGCGGCAATATTCCAGAGAAACATGGAAAGCTTACTGAAGTTGGTCCCGTGCACCGTGGTCTTCCAGGACGACATCTTCGTGACAGGTCGGGACACAGTCGAGCATCTGCAGAACCTGGAGGAGGTTCTTAGTCGGCTCAACCGCGTGGGGCTCAGGTTAAAATGTTCGAAGTGCGTTTTCCTGGCGCCTGAAGCGAAGTTCCTGGGGAGAAGAATTGCGGCAGACGACATCAGGCCCACCGATGCGAAGACAGAGGCAATCGAGAACGCACCGAGGCCACAGAACGTGACGGAGGTGCGGTCGTTTCTAGGACTCCTGAACTACTTTGTAACTTCTTACCGGGTCTCAGCACACTGTTTGAACCACTGCATGTCTTACTGCGTAAAGGAGATGAATGGTGTGGTGTCTCTGCACCTTGTTACAAACTCACACGAGGCATGTATATATCAGACACGGTCACTCTGTGACCTTCACTTTATTCCCAGGACGAAGGAGTGCTGACCCTGGGTGGGACCTCCCCTTTTATACCTGGAAACCCAGGTGAGGAGTGTCTCCCACAAGCTCACCCCCTGTGGTCAGAGTGTGCATTTCAAGGGTACAGGTGCATGAGTTACAGTTACATAACTATTGTCATTGCAAGATGGTGAAATACATGACAAATGGGTATGGGGTAAAAGTCAAGAAAATACCTTTGTAAAAACTAGAAAATTGTTATGCTCAAACAAATTGCTTGTGTCGTATGATCCATGTAAGCGTTTGGTACTAGCATGTAATACGTCGTCATATGGTGTCGGGTGTGTATTGCAACAAGCTAATGAAGCTGGGAAATTGCTTATGCATCCAGAAGTCTGTCTAAGGCTGAGAGGGCTTACAGCATGCTTGAAAAAGAAGCGTTAGCGTGTGTTTATGGGGTAAAGAAAATGCGTCAATATCTGTTTGGGCTAAAATTTGAATTGGAAACTGACCATAAGCCGCTGATATCCCTCTTTTCTGAAAGTAAGGAGATAAATACGAATGCACGGCCCACATCTAGAGTTTGAAAAATTGTCGGAACATCTCTTTAATTAAAGCTTCATAAAGCTGCTCAGTCTTCTTCTGACACCACTCGGGCAGCTGCACCCGGGTTAAATTCAAAATGACTGAAGCCACCGCGTAATGCACCTCCTGGAATAAAACCTTCCCATTCGGGACTAAAACCAAACCATTCCCTGGCCCTGGTGTGGTGGCAGGACACTTAACCTCTGTCTCCGTACCAGTGGGGCTGTAGCCAGGGGCTTCCTCTTGTGTGCGACAAGCTCCATAGAATTTATTGTGTTTGGGATCACGCCGGAGTCCATACTCGGATCCCATCTGATCCCAGCCCCAGCGTCCTGCCATTGCCGCAAAAAGGCAATCGACATACCTGCTGGGCAGATCCGCTCCGACCCCCACATACACACATAGATTCCCTGTTCCTCCTTCCACCACTTGTCCCAGCACACTTCCACTCCCCCCTTCGTCCCCGTGATCTGCCGGTACGTATCGTTCCCCAGTCTCTCCCAATCCACTAACCTGTTCCCCTTGGCTTGACTCAACTTCCTAAGCCACCACCACCGTCCCGGAAGAATGTGTCCCTTACATGTCAGGCATACGCGCTAGCCCTCGGTCACCCCAACCCGTGTGGCTGTGATCTTCAGCTGAAGACACGGTATGTGAACCCGGCGTGGCTGGAGTATTTAGTTGAATTCAACCGCAGCAACCCTGGCCACCTTCCCTCATGGAAGTAGGCTGTCATCCTGTCCGTGCCCTCACTGCTACCCCACTTGGTCACTGTGGGTTCGTTCTCCCCAGTACAGCCTTAAAGAAAGGCCAACTCGGTGTCCCCTCTCCTGCTGTACCCTGCTCCGACCAACACCAACATCATGCTCAGCTTCAGGGCTGCCTCCATGCTTTCCTTGGCTTCCTGTAAAACAAAAATTAACAAGCACCTTGCTGTGAGAGTCTGGCTTCATTAATAACAATCCAAAACACTTTAAAAGAAAATTATGTACAATGCCACCCGTGTTGCTGGGTGCTTCCGTTAAAGCTCCTCTTGCCGAGGTCTTTTGTGGCTCATGGTCGGCATGCAAGGAGGCGTCCACGGGGTCTGTGGCCGTGGGACCCTACTGCTCCTTCTTTTTGCCCTGATCACTGGGTCATCGTCGTCCCAAATCATGGTCATAATGGTCCCTTGGCGTTTCTTCGCTTTCTTGTTTCTTTCCCCCGGGTTAAACAGCTTGCACTGGTTTATGTGAAACCACTTCGTGCGCCTTGGAAGTCTAACCGCGTACACCATGGGGCTTGCCTTGTCCACTATGCTATATGGCCCCATGTACGGTGGTTTTTACTCCTACCCGAGTATAGTTTTGGACCATCACCAGTTCCGCCACCTTCCAGTCTGGTGACCTCTGGGGCTCGAGCAGCAACCGATTTCTCCTGTGCTGCTTCCCCATGTTACTGGCTGCCTGCCAATGAATCTGTTTCAACTGTTCATACAGATTCTGGACAAACTTATCCATGGTCACTTCCCTAACTTGGCCTTTTGTGAGTACCGGTGCCAAAATGTGGGTGGGAGTGCGCATGACCCTCCCGGTCATGAGCTCATGTGGGGAATACCCTGTGCTTGTGGAGTGGCTGGGCCGGACACCCATTAAAAATAATGGCAGGACCTCATCTCACCTTTTCGGGAACGGCCCTGTCTCTTTCCGCAGCTTTTCTTTAATGGTCCGATTAGTTATTTGTTTAACTAATTTAATAAATAATAGAGGGTAAATACTTGATTAATGCTAAACTAATTAATTAAATAAAATAATGGGAAAACAGGAGATGTGTTGCTGCTGCAATATGTGGGAGCTTCTGGATGTTTAGGTCCAGGGCGACTACATCTGTGGTAAGTATCTGCGGCTCGACGGACCTCGGCTCCGAGTTGAGGAACTGGAGTCTGAGCTACAGACATTGTGAGACATCAGGGAGGGAGTTACCTGGATCTTTTGCTCCAGGAGGAAACCACACCCTTTGGATTAAATACTTTAGAATTGACACGTGGTCAGGGACAGGAAGGTGTTGCAAAGTCCTTAATCTACAGTATGAAACCACACGAGGCACATTCTGGGGACAAGGTCACTCTGTGACCTTAACTCTTTATTCACAGGACTCTAAAGACAATGACCCTGCATGGGACCTCCCTTTTTATACCTGTGTGATCAGGCAAGGAGTGTCTCCCACAAGTTCACCCCTTGTGGTCAAGGTGTGCATCTAGGTTGAGTGTATACAGTAATACAGTGGTGTTACATTGTGGTTACATACTTGACATCACCTCCCCCCCTAGTCTTATTGGGATCATAGGTTTAGTCTTTCAGGTGGTCTACGCTCCCTCGTGGTGTGCCGCAGTTGGGGCTCTGGTTGTTGGACACTGACGTGAGTGTCTGTCACCTGTGGTGATTCTGGCCTGTTTGGGCTGACCGCAGGGACTGTGCATTCTTCTGGTTGCTCTTGTTGCTCGTTCACTGGTGGTCATGTGAGCTCCATCTCATGGTCTTTTTCAGGTTCCTCCGTGTCGATGCGAATCTTTTTTTTACTTGGTCCAGATGCTTATGGCATATCTGACCATTGTTGAGTTTTACCACGATGACCCTATTCCCCACTTTGTCAATTACAGTGCCCTCAAGCCATTTGGGCCCCATGGCGTGATTGAGGACGAATACAGGATCATTTATTTCTATACATCTCCCCCTCGAATTACAGTCATGGTACTCATTTTGTGACTTGCACTTGCCCTCAACTATGTCGGTCAGGACTGGGTGAATGAGGGACAACCGAGTTTTGAGTGTCCGTTTCATTAGTAGCTCTGCAGGCGGGACCCCCGTGAGCGAGTGCAGTCGGGATCTGTAGGCCAGCAGGAAACACGATAGGCGGCATTGTAGGGAGGGTCCTTGAATCCTGAGCATACCTTGCTTAATGATTTGGACCGCACGTTCCGCTTGGGCATTGGAGGCCGGCTTCAACGGCGCAGTCCTGACGTGGTTGATGCCATTGCCCGACATAAACTCTCGGAATTCGTAGCTTGTGAAACATGGGCCATTATCACTAACCAGGATGTCCGGCAAGCCATGGGTTGCAAAGATCGCACGTAGGCTTTCCACGGTGGTGGATGACGTGCATGAATTCAGAATGATGCACTCGATCCATTTCGAGTACGCATCTACCACAATAAGGAACATCTTTCCCATGAACGGGCCTGTGTAGTCAATATGAATGCATGACCATTGCCTGGTGAGCCAGGGCCACGGGCTGAGCGGGGCCTCCCTGGGGGCATTACACAGCTGGGCACACATCGTGCACCTGCGAACACAGTGTTCCAGGTCTGAATCAATTCCAGGCCACCAAACGTGTGACTGGGCAATAGCCTTCATAAGCACAATGCCTGGGTGCTCGCTGTGGAGTTCCTTGATGAATGCCTCCCTGCCCTTCTGGGGTATAATTACCTGGCTGCCCCATAGTAGGCAGTCGGCTTGGATGGAGAGCACATCCATCCGACTGTGGAACGGTCTGACCTCCTCAGGGCATGCTCCGTGTGCGGGCGCCCAATTCCCAGTCAGGACACATTTCTAAATCAGGGATAGGAGGGGATCTCTGTTGGTCCAGATTTTGATCTGGCGTGCTGTGATGGGGGAGCCTGCGTTGTCAAAGGCATCGACAGCCATGACCATCTCAGTGCTTTGCTCCGCTGCCCCCTCAGTGGTGGCCAGTGGAAGCCTGCTGAGCGTGTCAGCGCAATTTTCAGTGCCGGGCCGGTGCCGGATGGAGTAGTCATAAGCAGCCAGTGTGAGAGCCCTTCGCTGTATGCGAGCTGATGCGTTGGCATTGATAGCCTTGCTGTCTGACAACAGGGATGTTAATGGCTTGTGGTCTGTCCCTACTTCAAACTTCCCACCAAATAGGTACTGATGCATTTTTTTTACACCGTAGACACATGCATTTTTTTCACACCGTAGACCATCCCATATCCCCGTTCTGCTTGAGAGAGCGACCTGGAGGCATAAGCCACAGGTTGTAGTTAGCCCTCAGCATTGCCCTGCTGCAACACGCACCCAACCCCATAGGACGATGCATCACATGTCAGAATCAATTTTTTACAGGGGTTGTACAGGGTCAACAACTTGTTTGAACAAAGTAGGTTTCGTGCCTGATCAAAAGCCCGTTCCTGACAGTCCCCCCAAAACCAATCGCAACCCTTATGCAGGAGCACGTGTAGCGGCTCCAACAACGTGCTCAAGTTCGGCAGAAAGTTCCCAAAATAGCTCAACAGTCCCAGGAATGAACGCAACTCCAATGTGCTGCAGGGTCTGGGTGCTCGTCGAATCGCCTCTGTTTTGGATTCGGTGGGCCGAATCCCATCTGCAGCAACCCTCCTGCCCAGAAACTCAACCTCAGGAGCTAAGAACACACATTTAGACTTCTTGAGTCGCAGGCCTACCCGGTCCAGTCGGCGTAGCACCTCCTCCAGGTTGTGGAGGTGTTCCTCGGTGTCTCGACCCGTGATGAGGATGTCGTCCTGGAATACGATCGTTCCAGGAATGGATTTAAGCAGGCTTTCCATGTTTCATTGAAAAATCGCAGCAGCTGATCGAATGCCAAAAGGGCACCTGTTATAAACGAACAGTCCCTTGTGCGTGGTGATGGTGGTCAGTAGTTTAGATTCGTCGGCCAGTTCCTGGGTCATATAGGCTGAAGTGAGGTACAACTTGGTGAACAGCTTGCCGCCTGCCAGCGTGGCAAAGAGGTCCTCCGCTCTCGGGAGCGGGTATTGATCTTGTAAGGACATCCGATTGATGGTGGCCTTGTAGTCACCACAGATCCTGACAGTGCCATCCGCTTTTAGGATGGGAACGATGGGGCTCGCCCAGTCACCGAATTCAACAGGTGAGATGATGCCCTCTCTCAATAACCGGTCCAATTCGCTCTCGATCTTTTCCCGCATCACATATGACACCGTTCTGGCTTTGTGGTGCACTGGCCTGGCGTCCGGGGTGATGTGTATCACTACTTTAGTGCCTTTGAAAGTCCTGATGCCAGGTTGGAATAGTGAATCAAATTGTTGTAGGACTTGTGAGCACGAACTTCGCTCCACAGTTGATATTGCGTGAACATCTCCCGATTTCCAGTTCATCTCGGCTAACCAGCTCCTCCCCAACAGTGCAGGACCATTGCCCGGGACAATCCAGAGCGGCAGCCGATTCACTAACCCATTGTGTGTGACAGCCAACATTGCACTGCCTAGCAGCGGAATGATTTCTTTAGTGTAAGTCCGTAATTGTGTCTCAATACGTGCTAATTTGGGTCTTCTGGCTTTAAGTGGCCATAGCTTCTCAAATTGCTGAACGCCCATGAGTGACTGGCTGGCCCCAGTGTCCAACTCCATGTTTAATAAAACCTTCATCATCATTGGTGTCGTTTTGGTGTATGAACTGTGAATATTCACCACATGGACCCGCTGAACCTTGGCATCCATCGATTTGCCCCAAAAGTCATCCTGCCTCAAAGAACCCTCTTCTGGTCCATCCGCCTCATATATTAGTCTGGTTGCAGACTTCCTGCACATTGAGCGAAGTGGTTTTGTCCGCCGGCTTTTTGGGTGTGAGTAAGTCCTTCATGAGCGCGTAAATCTTTGGTCCGCAGCTGGTCAAAAGCTGAGCCCTTCGCTTGTCGGCCGCTGCATCCCCCACCCAGTCTTTCGTAATGAAGCTTTGCTGAAGCCTCTCGACAAAATCGTCCCAGGCTTCCCCAACACAATACCGTTCCTCTGTGCTGCTGGTGGCCATTCTCATGGGTCGTGAATTCCCGTTTCTCGTCGCCAATGTAAAGTCCTTACTCTACAGTATGAAACCATACGAGGCACATTCTGGGGACAAGGTCACTCTGTGACCTTAGCTCTTTATTCACAGGACTCTAAAGACGATGATCCTGCGTGGGACCTCTCTTTTTATACCTGTGTGATCAGGTAAGGAGTGTCTCCCACAAGTTCACCCCTTGTGGTCAAGATGTGCATCTAGGTTGGGTTGAGTGTATACAGTAATACAGTGGTGTTACAGTAATACAGTGGTGTTACATTGTGGTTACATACATGACAGGTGTGACTGCGAGTGAGGCAGGTAAGGGTATCCAGGAGGTAGTATTGCAGGAGCCTCAGTCCCTGCACTTGTACAATAGATTTGAGAATCTTGCAACTCTTGTGGACAAGTGTGCAGACTGTGGGGTGGATGAGCAGACTGACCAAGGCACCGTGGTGCAGAAAGCCATTCAAGTGGGGGGAGTAAAGAGGCAGGTGGTTGTAGTAGGGGACAGTATAGTTCGGGGGATAGATAGGTTTCTCTGCTGCCAAGAGTGTGCGTCCCGAAGGCTGTGTTGCCTACCCGGTGCCAGGTAAAGGACATCTCCTCCGGGCTGGAGAAGAACTTGGAGTGGGAGGGAGAGGATCCAGTTGTTGTGATTCACGTAGATACCAATGACATAGGTAGGACTAAGAAAGAGGTTCTGCTGAGTGAGTTTGAACAGCTAGGGACTAAATTGAAAAGCAGAACCACAAAGGTAATAATTTCTGCATTATTACCTGAGCCACGAGCAAATTGGCATAGGGTTAATAGAATCAGGGAGATGAATGCGTGGCTCAGAGGTTGGTGTGGGAGAAGTGGGTTTCGATTCGTGGGGCACTGGCACCAATACTCGGCAAAGAGAGAGCTGTTCTGAGGGCACGGACTACACCTGAACTATGCTGGTTCCAGAGTTCTAGTGAACCGACTAACTAGGGAGGTAGACAGGGCTTTTAGCTAAATAAGGGGAGAGGGAGGACGGTCACAGTAGAGAGCAATCTAGAATGCTAAAGAGAAAAGAAAAGGAAGCAATGCAGGAAAATGATTGTGGTAAGGATAACCAGATTTTGTCAGGAAGGGACAGAGTATACAAACACAAGAGTGCACTAACAAATAGGGTCCAGGTAAGAAAAAATAGTGTTAAGACAAATAGGGCTATAGTACAAAATAATGTTAAGATGTCTAATAATGTTTAAAAGACAAATCTAAAAGCATTGTATCTGAATGCATGAAGCATCTGTAATAAGATGGACAAATTAACAGCGCAAATAGATATAAACCGATACAATATAGTTTCAATCACAGAGACATGGTTGCAGGGTGACCAAGATTGGGAATTGAATATCCAAGGATATTCGATATTTAGGAAGGACAGGCAAAAAGGAAAAGGGCGTGGTGCGGCGTTGGTAGTAAAAGATGCAATCAGAGCAATAATAAGAAAAGATATTGGCTCAGAAAATCAAGATGTAGAATCAGTCAGCGTGGAGCTAAGGAGCACCAAGGGGCAGAAAACATTGGTGGGAGTTGTCTATAGGCCTCCAAACAGTAGTGGTAGTGTAGGGGATGGTATCAAATAGAAAATTAGAGATGCATGTAGCAAGGGTACTACAGTAATGGTAGGTGACTTTAATCTACATATAGACTGGCAAACCAAATTAGTAATAATACTGTGGCAGATGAATTCCTGGAGTGTGTACAAGATGGTTTTTTAGACCAGTATTTTGAGGAGCCTACTTGGGAACAGGCTATCCAAGATTAGGTATTGTGTAATGAGAAGGGGTTAATTAACAGTCTTGTTGTGCGGGGTCCTTTAGGGAAGAGTGACCATAACATGATTGAATTCTTTATTAAGATGGAAAGTGAAGTAGTCCAATCCAAAACTAGGATCGTAACTCTAAACAAAGGAAACTACGAAGGTGTGGATAGGCAATGGCTAATATTTAAGGAACGAATGCATGAATTGCAACAGTTATACATTCCTTTCTGGTGTAAAAACACAAAAGGAAAAGTGGCCAAACCATGGCTAACAAAAGAAATTAAGGATATTATTAGATCCAAATAGGAGCTATACAAAGTTGCCAGAAAAAGTAACAGGCCTGAGGATTGGGAGCAGTTTAGAATTCAGCAAAAAAGGACCAAGAGATTGATTAAGAGGGGAAAAATAGAATATTAGCGTAAACTTGCAAGGAACATAAAAACCGACTGCAAAAGTTTCTACAAGTACATAAAAAGAAAAAGATTAGTGAAGACAAATGTAGGTTCTTTACAGACAGAAACGGGAGAATTTGTAATGGGGAACAAGGAAATGGCAGAACAATGAAATAAATACTTCGGTTCTGTCTTCACGGAAGAGGACACAAATAACGTCCCAGAAATGCAAGGGAACCAAGGGTCTAGTGAGCAAAGGGATTAAAGGAAATTATTATTAGTAAGAAAATAGTGCTGGAGAAACTAATGGGACTGAAGGCAGATATATCCCCAGGGCCTGATGATCTGCATCCCAGAGTACTAAAAGAGGTAGCCATGGAAATAGTAGATGCATTGGTTGTCATCTTCCAAAATTCTATAGATTATGGAACAGTTCCTGCAGATTGGAGGGTGGAAAATGTAACCCCACTATTTAAACAAGGAGGGAGAGAGAAAACAGGGAATTACAGACCGGTTTGCTTGACATCAGCAGTACGGAAAATGCTAGAGTCTATTATAAAGGATGTGATAACGGCACACTTAGATAATAACAATGGGATTAAACAAAGTCAACATAGATTTATGAAAGGAAAATCATGTTTTATAAAACTATTGGAGTTTTTTGGGGATATAACTGATAGAATAGATAAGGGAGAACCAGTGGATGTAGTGTATTTGATAAAGTGCCTTTGATAAAGTCCCACATAAGAGGTTAGTGTGCAAAATTAAAGCACATAGGATTGGGGGTAATGTATTGGCATGGATTGAAAATTGGTTAACTGATAGGAAACAGAGAGTCGGAATAAACGGGTCTTTTTCGTGTGGTGGGCAGTGACTAGTGAGGTACCACAGGGATCAGTGCCTGGGCCCCAGCTATTCACAATATATATAAATGATTTGGATGAGGGAACCAAATGTAATATTTCCAAGTTTGCTGACGACACAAAACTAGGTGGGATTGTGAGTTGTGAGGAGGATGCAAAGACGCTGCAAGGCAATTTAGATAGGTTGAGTGAGTGGGCAAACACATGGCAGATGCAGTATAACGTGGATAAATGTGAAATTATCCACTTTGGTAGGAAAAACATCAGGACAAAGTATTATTTAAATGGGGATGGCTTGGGAAGTGTTGATGTTCAGAGGGACCTGGGTGTCCTTGTACACCAGTCATTGAAAGCAAACATGCAGGTGCAGCAAGCAATTAGGAAGGCAAATGGTATGTTGGCCTTCATTGCAAGAGGATTTGAGTACAGGAGCAAGGATGTCTTACTACAGTTATACAGGGCCTTGGTGAGACCACATCTTGAGTATTGTGTGCAATTTTGATCTTCTTACCTAAGAAAGGATATACTTGCCATAGAGGGAGTGCAGCGAAGTTTCACCAGACTGATTCCTGGGATGGCAGGACTGTCGTATGAGGAGAGATTGGGTCGACTAGGCCTGTATTCACTAGAGTTTAGAAGAATGAGAGGGGATCTCATTGAAACTGGGTTGGATAGACTGGATGTGGGGAGGATGTTTCCCTGGCTGTGAAGTCTAGAACAAGGGGTCACAGGGCTCAATTTTGGCCAGGAGATGCTCTGTTTTTTTTGGAGTAGGCTGCTTAAACTTAAAAATCCCCAGTTTCCCCAATCAATTGCACCAGCGTAACTCACTTAGTTACGTTTTTTTTAGGTTAACTTTTTGTTCTCAAAAGAGGGTGTTACCAGCCACCTACGCTAATTCTGCCCATTTAGCCAACTTTGACCAGCTAATAGTTACTCCATTTCTACTTAGGCCAGCGTATGTGGCCACTTCAGAAAACCCTTGCGGAGAATTAAAGAAATTGGCACAGGTGGGTACATCAGAGAACATGCGGCCTGGTCTAGGGGCGGGAAGCAGAGAGGACCTGGACCTGAACCAAACAAGCCTTACCCTTAGCAATGTTTGCAAACAAAAACTAACAATTCTATAAGAAATAAAAAATGAGTCCTACCTTCATCTGCAAACTCCAATTCACCTTTCTGCACTGGGCCCGGGAAGGCAGCCGGCCGGTGCGGGAGGCCACTCGGCCTGGGCTAGGGGCGGTACAACACACCGGGAGGCCACTCGGACCGGGAGGCCACTCGGCCTGGGCTAGGGGCAGGACAATGCACCGGGAGGCCACTCGGCCTGGGCTAGAGGCGGGACAATGCACCGGGAGGCCACTCGGCCTGGGCTAGGGGCAGGACAATGCACCGGGAGGCCACTCGGCCTGGGCTAGAGGTAGGACAATGCACCGGGAGGCCACTCGGCCTGGGCTAGGGGCGGGACAATGCACCGGGAGGCCACTCGGACCGGGAGGCCACTCGGCCTGGGCTAGGGGCGGGACAATGCACCGGGAGACCACTTGGCCTGGGCTAGAGGAGGGACAATGCACCGGGAGGCCACTCGGCCTGGGCTAGGGGAGGGACAATGTACCGGGAGGCCACTAGGCCTGGGCTAGAGGTGGGACAATACACCGGGAGGCCACTCGGCCTGGGCTAGGGGAGGGACAATGTACCGGGAGGCCACTCGGCCTGGGCTAGAGGTGGGACAATACACCGGGAGGCCACTCGGCCTGGGCTAGGGGCAGGACAATGCACTGGGAGACCACTAGGCCTGGGTTAGAGGCGGGACAATACACCGGGAGGCCACTCGGCCTGGGCTAGAGGCGGGACAATACACCGGGAGGCCACTCGGCCTGGGCTAGAGGCGGGACAATACACCGGGAGGCCACTAGGCCTGGGCTAGGGGCGGGACAATGCACCGGGAGGTCACTTGGCCTGGGCTAGAGGCGGGACAATACACCGGGAGGCCACTAGGCCTGGGCTAGAGGCGGGACAATGCACCGGGAGGCCACTCGGCCTGGTCTAGAGGCGGGACAATGCACCGGGAGGCCACTCGGCCTGGGCTAGAGGCGGGAGTGAGTGAACTGGCCGGCATCAGGATTCAATGGAAAGGCTGCAAGCAAATCAACTGAGAGGCTGGGGGCGAGGGGGGTGAGGAAGGAGGGAGGGAGCTGGCAAGCATCGGGGGCCCAGAGAGGGAGAGGCTGCAATTCTAGATAACAGCACTAAACACAGTTGAATAAATCAACAGGGAACTTTGATTCAGTAAAAGTAGAAGTGGCTTTTCATTTCCGTTACAGAGCTATATCCGAACGCGAACATATGAGTTCCCCGTCTCCCTGTAAATATCGGGGCCTTTATCTCACAATCACTGTATTTCAGACACTTCTCATTTTGCAAGGTATAGTTTATGAAAAGTGCTCATTGACCAGAATTCTGAATTATTCGTGCTCTGAGAAATGAGTGAAAACAGAAAGTCTAGTATCTTCTGTTGGATGAATTACTTGTAAAAAGTAACCCCTGAATGAATTGATGAATAACAAGAAAGCAAGTTATTCTACCTCAGAAATTTGGTCATGAAGACACTAGCAGCTGTTTAATGGCCGATTGCTAACTCGCAGACTCACAGCACTACTGTGCATGCGCGGACATCACCATTTTCAACTGCAGATGTGCAGATGTCCCGGCACATTTTCCAGCGCAGAATGCAGGCTCCACCCCTCGAGTCGACTGGCCACGTTGCGTGACTGCAGTGAAGAGGCCAGACGGCGGCCAAAGTTGCAACATTTTTTTCTGCCGCATCTTGGAACGTACATAAGCGGCGCAACTCCGGTAAGTGCGCTGAAAAACGGGCTCGGCCAAAATTGAGCCCACAGTCTCAGGATACAAGGTAGGAAATTTAAGACCGAGATGCGGAGAATTTTTTTCACTCAGTGGGTGGTGAACCTGTAGAATTCTCTACCACAGAAGGCTGTGGAGGCCAAGTCACTGAATATATTTAAGAGGGAAATAGATAGATTTCTAGAAACAAAAGGCATCAAGGGGTATGGGGAAAAAGCAGGAATATGGAGTTGAGATAGAGAATCAGCCATGATCATATTGAATGGCAGTGCAGACTCGAAGGGCCGAATGGCCTACTAATGCTCCTATTTTCTATGTTTCTATGTTTCCATTAAGACGTTCCACAACCCCCGATGACTGTGGGTTGTGAGCCACATGCCATTTCCTCTCTATTCCCAGTATCTTCAAGGTGGCCTGCATTACCTGCCCCGTGAAGTAGCTCCCCTGATTCGACTCCATGATCTGTGGCAGTCCCCACCTGGAGAACACTTCCCTTACCAAAATCCTCGTCATCGCCAATGCCGTGGCTGCTCAGCAAAGGAAAGATTTCCACCCACTTTGAAAACACATCCACGAGGACCAGGCAGTACTTGTGACCCCCGATTGTGGTGGGCAGTGGCCTGATGTAATCTACCTGGACAGACTGCCATGGTCCCTCTACCCTCCTCATGTGACCTATGGGGACTTTAGGATCGGGGCAATTTGCCACACACACCAGACAGTTTGAGCAAAAGTCGCGGGCACCCTCCCTCAGTTGCAGCCACCACCCTGCCTGTTCTACTCTCTGCCAGGTAGTTTCCGGCTCTAGGTGCCCGCTCCTGGGTGTCCGTGGGCCAACTGGAGGAATTCCCTCCGGTGCAACTCGGGAACCGATCCCCTTTAAACAACATCTCATCTTTTACGGTAACGTCCGCTGCCCCGAACGGACCCTCTATCTGCTCGCCTTTCTCTCTCTTCCCCAGGATGTCCTTAAGGACAGTATCCTGGGTTTGGACTTGCCTTAAGTCTGGGGCCAAAGCTACCCCTAGTACCCCTGGTGTTTCTCCCTTGACCCGGATCGCTGCTACAGGGCCTGACCCGTATGAGTCCCAGAACTCTCCTGCCCTGGCCCCCTCTTTTGCCAATTCGTCTGCCCTTTGGTTGCCTTCCCCTCTGGGCTCTGTTTTAGAGTGGGCCTTAACCTTGTGAATGTAGAAGTACTCCTGTGTGTCCGTGACCTCTAGGATTTTCCTTAGCAATGGTGCTGTTGCTAGGGGTTTCCCGTCTGCGGATTTGAAACCGCGCTGGGCCCAGATGGCCAAGTATTCGGTGCACAAATTGCACGTAAACATGGAATTCGAGCAGGTGGTATATGGGGTGGGAAACTCGCCCGGGTGGGTAACCATGTACATCACCGCTGGCAGTTCGGCGTGCTGAGCGCTCAGGGTGCTGGGGAGTTTAATGGCCCTCTCTATACTAGCTGTAGGGTCATAAATCCCACACCTGGTGAGGCGCTCCCAGTTCACGACTGAACAGGACCCGTCTACGTAAATCTCCCGGCCTGTCGGGTGTATCTCGGCCCGGAATCCTATGTCTACGTCCCACACCCGTTCCACCGTACAATTGTGGGCCATCCCTGGATTGATCATGTTGGCAGCCAACTTGGGCTCGGTCAGGCCTTGCACTCTCAGATTCATCTGCGAGAGCAATAAAGTCCAGCGAGCAATGCGGGCACTGCTCACTGTCCCGTCCTTTATTCTCCCATCTAACAATATCTGAATGGGGGTATGATAGGTCAGTAGAACTACCAGGGATAAACCCGTAAAAAGCTGGGAGCGTTTTAGGGCCCAAAGCGTGGCCAAGAGATGCCTCTTGCAATTGGAGTATCCCCGTTCTACATCAGTGAGAACCCTTGAGGAGCAGACCACGGATCGCAGCTTGCCATACCGCTCCTGGAGCAGCACCGCGCTCAAGCTATCCCCGCTGGCTGCTGCCTCCAAAAATGATTCTTCCCCACCATTTATCGCCCCCTAGTGCGGGTGCCTTCTGCAGGTCTTCTTTGAGGTGGATAAATGCTGCCTTGCAGAGGAGCCGAACCAAATGAGCTGCCATGGCTGTGTAATCCTTAATGAAATCCCTGCAATACCCTGTGAGCCCAAAAAGGATTTCACCCCGGTCACACTTGTGGGGGCTGGTAACTCCTGTACTGCCCTCCTCTTGGCCTCATCTATAGCCCTTTCTCCAGCCCTCACGGTCAGCCCGAGGAATTTGACTTCCTCGCGTCCGATCTGAGCTTATTTTGGGTTCATCTTGAATCCTGTCTCTTTCAGCAACTCCAGCAGCTCGACCAGCCCATGCTCCTCCCTCGCGTCAGAAAACAAAAGCAAATCATCCACATACTGGAGTAGCTGCTGAGGTCTGCTAAACCCTTTTAAAACATCTGCCATGCACTGGTGGAATATAGAGGGGTTATTATGGAGTCCCTGGGGAAGGCATGTTCATGTATACTGCTGTCCCTTGAATGTAAAAGCAAACTTGTACTGGTCTTCCCTTTTTAGCGGAATCGACCAAAACCCATTGGAGATATCCAGCACTGTAAAAGTGGTTGCGGACGCTGGAATGCTCCCGATCAGATCAGCGACTGTGGGCGCGCAGGCTAGGATGTTTTTTTTGAGCACCCGATTGTCCACGGTGGCTCGACTGGTCCGGTTTCCTAACCGGCCAAAGTGGTGAGTTCACGTGTGTGGCTATGGGCCTCAACACTTCCTGTGCTACCGGGGATCCCATTGCAGTCTCCAAGTCAGCAGCTGCCTCTCTGGGAAACTGTACGGCTTCTGTGGCCGTGACATGGGGTCCCCCTGTAATCGGACTTCCACCCCCGTCACCCTCCCAAGTTGTGTTTGTGTGTGGCGAACAATGCGAGGTTGTCCCGCACGCACGCCTGGTACTTGGCCAGGGTATTATTGACCAATTGCTCTAGGTCGTAACTCCTCTTGGGTTTCATCATACACATGCTACCCTTTCCTTCCTTGTTCTTAGGAATTACCAAACTTCTCCCTCCTTATCGAAACCCACTGTTCCCCAAAGGCAGTGATTCCTTAAATCCACAATTATTCTGTGAGCTAGCATAAAGTCGGCCCCTAGGACTCCTGACCATGGCTGTTCCCACTTCATTAGGATGCATTCCCACCTGGTGTGGAGGGATCCTAAATCTATGGCTAACGGCCTGGACATCATCCCTGCCTGCTCGTTCCCGGTGAACCCCACGAGACTGAATGGAGCCTTGCTGGATCAGGGTGAATTGGCTGGGTCCCTTCCATGGATCACTGTGCTCGAAGTTCCGGTACTTCCGGTCCACCAAGTACTTCCCATGTACCGTCTCCACCTCCATTCTCACACAAGGTCTGTCCCGCTCATCGTACGTGAGCGGACACAGGAACTCAGGCTGGGCACGTGCTAGTCAAGGTGGGCTTATGGGAGCGGTCAGGATCATACTGCTCATAGCAGTGTCTACCCTTTCCTTCTCCTGCCCAAAAACTTTCCAAAGGGCGGCCACCAGAACGTCAAGCGGTTCCCCGGTCGGCCCCTTCACCTCGACAGGTCTTTCCGTGGGCACCGGAGGACTTCCTATGCCTTGCCCCTTTTTATGGGTCAGGCACTCTCGTCTCCAGTGTCCCGTCTTCCCACATTCAAAGCATGTCCTTGCCTTCTAAGCACTACCCACTTCTTGACGCCATTCCTTCTTGCTGCCCTCACTAGCCTTCATCTCATGCACTCAGTTTGATCTCCTCCTCTGAATTGGTTTTAAAAGCCAGTTTCATCTTAGGGAGCATGCCGGCCTCCGTAGTTGCGAGATCCTCAGAGTCAAACCAGGCCTCTGCCTTTACCCTGATTCGTGGCAAACTGTTTGCCACGAGAGTCCCGAGCCTTGGCTCCCCTAGCAACTGCAATCTGTCGATCACCCCACCTTAGCCATAGCCTGTCTGCAAAAGCTTGGGGTGTTTCGCCAGCCAGCTGCACTGTTCTTTCTACGTGGGAGAATGGACTGCCCTGAGAAAGCCCCATGGCCCTCAGGATCTCTTCCTTTAACCCTGCAGTTGTCCCCTGTCCCCAACTTGGTGGCTGCAGATAAGGTCTGATAAAGTTTTCCCTCCAGGGAAAAGGGTAGCAGCTTGTGAGCTTCATCCTCACTACACCCATTGGTCGGGGCAAAGGAGTGGCGAGAGATTGTAGGGGGACATGATCGGGGCCCAGGAGAGGTGCAAGTTTGGGGCCAGAAGAGGCGTGGGCTCAGGGACAGCACGGGTCAGCCCACACTGCGATATGTGTGCGCACTAGGTCCATGCAGCAGAGCTGGTCTCCAGTCGTCTTGGTTAATCCTTGCCACTGGACCAAGACCTGGCTCTGTCAAGTCCGTGTAGGAGCTGGTGTGCAATGACCACCACACATTTAAAAAATCCACGCACAGGCATCTTCCACCCTTCAGGATGTAGTTCAGGACCTGGAATATTAGGTCCTTCATTGAAACACCTGTGAACTCATCTTTTTTGGCGTGGAAACAAGTCATCCACATGTTGAGGGACTGTCAATGATGGCACCCATTGAGCCCCCCTTTCTGTTCCATGTCTGCGAAGTGGACGGAGGGGTCTCCTTCCTTTATGAGCTTGGGCAAGTTTAGTAACATCGCCTGCAGTTGTGGGGTCGTAAATGGGACCACGTAATTGCTCTGCAGTGGGCCCGGCGCACTGTTGGGTGTGGGCGGACCGAATTTCTGTTGCCGCAGAGGACACATGGGTCCCGGTGACACTTCTGGCGCCGGTCGGGCTTCCCAATCCCGGACCCAATCCTCAGTCTTCTGCCTTTCTTCCCAGTCCACCCGAGCTTCTCCCGGGGCAATTAAACAAACCAACCCTCTGGTTTTGGACCTGTGTTAGGCTCTGGATTCTTTCCTCACAAGGTCCGTGGTGAGAATTCTCGTACCCCCTGCTCCTAGCTACTCTGTGCACTATTTTGATGTCTTTTAACTGCCCTTCCAACCCATTAACCTTCCCCGTTAACCGGGCATTCTCCTCCCTTGCAGCCTGCTCTCTGGGCTTGGCCTCGGTGACCTGGCACTGCAGGTACTCCCTGGTATTGCGGAAGGTTTCTTCCTGAGCGCACTTCACCTGCCTTTCATTGTACAACTCCTCTACTAGTCTGTAACTGACTACCATCCTCGCGGCTGACTGCTCTTCCAACTCTTTGAGATTGACCTGCATTTTTCCGACCTGCTCCCGGAGCAGCTGGACCTGTTTCTGCAGGCACAGGAGCCAAATCTCCTTTTCCTTAGACTTTTTATGCTCCTTGCGCCCTGTCCACTTTGCAGCCCTATCCCGAAGATGATCAGCCCGTAACAGATCTAACACCCACTGCTGGGTTACATTGACTTTCCCAAAAACATATGAGGAAATCCTATCCCCCATTGCCCATCTCTTTGCTTCTAGACTTTCCATGCTTTCCATGTTCCCTTAACCCGTGTCCTGCCGCGGTTGCCAGATTCTGTAGGTGGTTTGCCTTGGTGGTTTCGAATCACCCCAGCCTATGCTTCAAGACATGCGAATTATTTGGGGGAACAGACACACACGCACGCGCACACACACACACACACACACACACACACACAAGTAAAAGTAACACCTGGTGGCGTAAATGAAACAATACAACATTACAAAAACTGGCCCGTTCTAACAGACCCCTGTTGTGAATTAAGATGACTAAGAAAACACACTACGGTAATATACAGGGTATAACTGAATTCATCCAACAAATTCCACTTTACACAGACAATAATCACATGCAGCACCTCCCCACTAAACCCCTAAGGACACACGACACCCCCTCACACTCGATTCGATGGTCTTAATGGTTCTTGGGCTTGGATAATGCTCACCCAGATTATCTGTTGGCTTACTCGCTGCTTCTTTCTTGGGGAAAGCTTTCTCTTCCGATTCCTGCCGCCGTTGCAGCATTCAGGTCCTGGTCTCGAGGGTCCTTCCGAAGGTAGAGTAGCAAGGCTCTTGGTCCCTCATTGGTGGGTTTCCTCTCCATCCCAGATGGAGAGCACAATTCTTGAAGCAAAGAAAGACGAGGGAAATGGCAGCAAACTGCCTTCTCTTATACGTTATAGTCCATGCTTCTTCCTGCCAAAAAATAGAGTATTTCCTTTGTCTGGGATGATTGTTTGAATGGCCCATCATCCCAGATCTTACGTTTGTGTATTCTGTAGATGGCTCCAGATGGCTTCTGCTTCTTCTCACTGGGTCGGCGACTTAATGGCAGTTCTTTGTACGGTTTCCCGCCTTTTGAGGCTATCTCATCCAGGTAATGGCATAAATGGCCGTTGGTGGGTTTTTGCTTTGCACCCGATCCTGGGCTAAGTGGTTTCCCATTGCTGAACAATCCTGCCAATCACCTGGGATGAGTTTTCTTTCCTGGCCATTGTTGCCCAGAGTCCTCGGTCTGTCCCAGATATTTTCAGCAAACAATGAAACACAATATGTAAACAGTACTGTGTCCAGCATGTTCTTTAATAAAAACTTTCTGGCATAAGCACTTTGTCCAATATCCTTTAATATCTTCATGGGGCCTGCGCTGATGCTTACAGAAGTGCGCCCTCCCCTTGAAGAGCACACAGAAGAAGGTGTACCATCAGAGAAAGCTGTTGGGGGTACCGTGCGGCGGATCGGTGAGTTTTTGAGTTGAATTTGGGACGGAGTCTTCTTCGAGGTGTGGGAGAGCGGCAGTGCGCCTTTTCATGATGTGCTTGCGGTGGTCGGCAGCAGCGGAGCGGAAGTGGACACAGGCCGAAAAATCCCCGAGCTAAATTTGGGTCGGGGTGGCCCATCAACTGCAACGCGGCAGCCACTCGATTCCCCCACATCGCCGCCACAAAACGGTGTTAACGGGCCTTATTCGGACAATTAATTTCGGGCCCCTGGTGTACTGACCAACATTCCTTCTTCAATCAATGCTGTCAAAATGAAAAAGGTTCACTGGTCATTTATTTCATTGCTTTTTTCCCGATGGGCAGCCATAACAGTCTCCTCAAAAATAATTAATTGTATAAAGTATTTGAGATGTTTCAACAAAAGGTGCTCGATGACTGCAAGTATTACTATTACAGGTTTAAACTTTGAAATGAATTGCAAAACTCAAGTTGCTGAATTAAAAGTGTGTAAAACAAAACAAATAGCCATTCAACCAGTTTAGATGTGAAAAACAACAAGTGCTGGACATATGACACAAATACTGGAAATGCACACAAGATCAATCAGTATCTAAAAGAGAAAAAAAATAGTTTAATGTTCCTGGTGTAAATTGGCATCAGGATTTCCACAAAATATCTTTATTCTGTCCATATGCATGATCCTGACCTCCACAGATACAACCACATATGAAGCGTTGGAGAAACATTAGGGACAATTCTGGGATTTGGAGAGAGGGACATAACCTATGCCAACACAGTGGGTGAAGGGCATCATGTTCCTTCAATCCTCCCTCCTCCCCCACTAGTTGCATCTATGCTGACCTCCTTCTGACACTCTAATTCAACTCCCCTCCCATTCTCACACTAACCTATCCACGTTTGAACAAATCCATTGCTTCAACCAAGGTCAATGAAAGTATTAGGAACGATACTCCATTCTCCTCATAGGAACTCTTCAGGCATCTGATTTGAGCAGCAATAGCTTCAGATATTAGTTGTCTCCAGTATTTTTACGCTGGATTCTCCCAGTAGGTGGCATTCACATTTTGTTTCCACTTCCATTTTGGAGACAGGTTTGACTCCTCCCTTTCATGCCTTTGTACTTCTGTCTTTCAAATTGCTTCATATGTAATGCCTGTTTGAGTTGATCCTTAAATGTGCACAGCATTTCATACTTCTTTGCTGCCATTCAATCAGTCCAACTCATCTTGTTTCAGATGTCCGTATGGAACCCACTCACATCATTCTTCCTGTCTGTATCTGTCTCTTGCTCTCTTTCACTCTCTCTTTATCTCGTTCTCTCTCTCAAACATGCCTTCTGGAGCTGTTAACAGCATTGACGTAATATTAGGAGGGAAACATATTATCAGCAAGAGTGACACAGATTGCAAGTGATTTAAAATTATTCATTTATCGGAGTGACCTCTATCAAACTAATTTTATGATTTTTTCCCGTCATGATCTGTGCAGGCTGTTGATCCCCTTAGGTTTAATTCTTTAGGACTCAGGCAATCAGTTACAATCAGTTTTGTTGCTTCCATGAGTTTGCACTCTTATGAATATAATTAGCCTAACAGAAAAGGTAAATTTTCCATGATATTCCTGCAAAGAGAAAAAACAATTACTGTATGTGTTTTGCACAGTCGAGGTTTCCACACATTCTCTACCTTTGTAACATTAGCTGATTTGTAGGCCTACTTTGCTTGCCTTTATACAGGGATTACTAGTCTTTCACTAGTGCTTCTATTTGTGAAGACTCCTATTCAGTAAAATAAAAGCTGGCAGCAATGAGAACAAAAACTGTCCACTTGAGTCAGGTTTTTTTTTCTAAATAGAACATACCATACAGCAGCATTTTGCTGACTTGAATAAAAGGTAATTTAAATGTCAATGCTCTTTGTAGACTGAACGGATCATGGAAAGTATAAAAAGGGCAACCTTCTGACTCTACAAGTCATCGAGGCCTTCGACAGGGAATTCAACATGGGAAAGGTAAAAAATAAGTTTTTAATTTTGGATTAATTTTTTAGGATTCATCTTAACATTTTTAGTTTACATTCACCATGATAGTCTTCTCCAGCTGGGAGAATGAGACAGCCTGAATGAATAGCTTAATCCACAGCCATGATCAGGGCCATTGAATGGTTGATCAGCAATACAATGAGCATGGTGCTACCCGCCAGGTGGAACACCTTGGTCGAGGTCATGTTTCACCAGATACCTATGTGAGAGTTGAAATAACTCTCCTACCCAACTATTGGACAGCCTTGTGACTCCAACATGTATCTTTATTGGGAACAAAGAATTCTATTGCTTAAGTAACTGCGCTGGTTGGTAGAAAAACAAATCAAATTATTTTTCTTACTTGTTGCTTCTGTGACACTATAGATCATCTTTTACGAGGACAGGAACTTCCAGGGTCGGCACTACGAGTGCAGTACTGACTGTGCTGACCTGCACTCTTACTTCAGTCGTTGTAACTCCATCCGTGTTGACAATGGCTGCTGGGTGGTGTATGAGAGACCTAATTACATGGGATACCAGTATGTTCTGACCAAGGGTGAATATCCTGACTACCAGCGCTGGATGGGATTCAATGACAACATCAGGTCATGTCGCTCCTACCCATACGTAAGTTTCAATTTCTTTGTGTCCTTTTCCCTATTTTCTGCAAACAATGCTGCCTTTTCACAATGATTGTTGTTAATTATATCTGGACATATACAGAGTTGAATGCAGTGTCTAATTAACAAGAGTGAACTGGAAAGATATACTATACCATGTAGTCAAGAGACAAGCTAATAAGTTAGAGCTACTAAGCAGTTACATTTAGCTTCATGAATCACTGCCTTATTACATATTAGAAACAAATTATTTTACATGTAAACGAGTTATATTTAATTAGTTACATAAGTTGGCTTAGAAGCAAAAACACCTAATTACATTTCATCTAATAGGAGCATATTAATATGGAACACACTACCCAGAATGTCACAATAATCAGCACTGTATAGGATTGTCATAGTATCGATTGTGTAAGGGACTGCTCCCAGCATAGATTACAGTACAACAGTATATACAGAGAGGTAAAAGTAAATCACTGAACTAGCTGTGCTTTCTTATCTGTTCTGTTTGAAGCAGAAAGCAAATCAGAAAAAGCATTCTTGGGATGCAATAAGAAATTTATAATATGATGTCCTCAAGGACAGCATATATTATCCATAACTAAACTACATATGTAATCAAAACAGATTGCACTGAGAGATTAAGTCACATTTTTCTTTAGTTAGAAAGAAGTGAAACTATTTCACATTGCATATAAATAGAATAAAACAGCATAAAAAATCCAGGAAAATTTAATTTTCAGGTCTTCTGACCCCAGGGATTTTATCCGTTAAAATTTTTAAGCATTATCTTCAATTTATGATTCCATTGTAGGTTTTTATTGTACAGTATTTCAAGAAAGGAATTTTACATTAATCAGATTTGCAAGTGAAAGCGTATCATTCTGTTGGTATATTAAATGGCATTTTTACATTAATTTAATGATTTTGTTAATTTTATAGCCCAGCGGTGGTTCCTACAGAATGAAGATTTATGAGAGGCCTGACTTTGGAGGACAGATGATGGAATTCATGGATGACTGTCCATCTGTCTACGATCGTTTCCGTTACCGTGACATTCACTCCTGCAATGTGATGGACGGTTACTGGGCCTTCTATGAACATCCCAACTACAGAGGCCGACAGTACTTCCTGAAACCCGGTGAATACAGGGGATTCAGTGACTGGGGAGCAACCTGTCCAACTATCGGATCTTTCCGCCGTGTAATGGATTTCTAAATCATTAATTCATGATTTCTGTTGCTGGAAATTAATCAGTAATTAAGAAATAAAGATGATAATATTCTATTTGGTTTATGCATTCTTGTTTTGTGAAATACTGAAAGCAGAAACGTATTTTAAGAACACTGAGATTGGTGCATCAATAAACCTTGAAAGAACATCAAATTAATACTTAACCACTACACTGTAACTCATCATCAAAGAACCGTTTGGTAATGCACCAGCCATGTCTAGGGAAGTACTAGATCCCTAGCTATCTGACGAACTATCTTGTATCAACTAGTCTAAATTATAATAACGGTTACATGACTAATTCCTTATTAGAAAAATTGTAAGTTAGTGGGCAAACAATTTAAACTCTCATTGCCAAAATCTTCAAAGAGGAAGTCAGACCATGAACTAACATTTCTTTATTAACATTTATGTTAATAGTATTTTAAAATCAAGCAGTAAGAATCTTCAAGGGGCTAGAAATTCCATAATTAGGGTTAATCGCGGCTTTTTATTTATTTTTTTGGCGCCGGGATGCCGCTATGGTTGGAGGCCGCAAAATTCGACAAAGGGTGACCAACGAATCCTGCCTTGCATGACTGCATTTGTGCGCCGGAGCTGAATTCAGCGATCTGAAAAAAAAAACTTTTGCGCATGCGCAATTTCTTTTTTGGCTGATTTTTTCTTCTGATCAACCCCCCACCCCTCCACACCCCCACCCCCCGCCCCCCCCTCCATGATTCTGGTCAGGTATCAGGATGCTCCAACGCATGCGCAGTACTCCCAGGTCTCAATCTGCCATTTTTCACAGACAAGAGAAGATGCAGCAGGGTGATCATAGCGGGGCAGAGGGCCAGGAGATTTATTTCCGATGCCAATGTGGCACTGATAACAGCAATTGAGAGTAGATGGGGGAAAGTTTAATAGGAGGGGTCGAAGTAAACCGCACCCCCCCAGCCGTTGTAAGGAGATTTTGGACCTCTATTGCTGGGGTGGTCTCCTCAGTTGATGATATTCGCAGGGACCACCACCAATGCAGGAAAAGATGGAATGACCATTGCAGGGTCATGAGAGTAAGTAATATTTTTGTTCATGCACTTCTTGATTACTTAAATTGTAAATCTGACACATGTTGGTATAGGTAGGCTTAGTATTGCACCTTATTTGCCATGAATGATCGTTACACATTCTTAAGACTGCTTTTTGACATCTTAAAAGATGGTTTTGCACTTCACTGACTTCCTCATGAACCACGTGCAACTACCAGGGCCATTAAACAGATGGCTGTATTAAATGCATACAGTATGGTATATGTGCTTTGATGGCTATCTGTGTGTGCCACAAGAGCAGAAGGGTGCTCTGGTAGCCATTCCTATTGTCATTTTTCCAGGAAAAGTTGTCCCACAATCGCCGCGAGCAGCGACGGACAGGCAGTGGTTCGCCCCAAACGCATCCCTTACCAGACCTGGAGGAGCACGTGGCTGGTTTATTGGTGCCTCCGGGAGGTCAGCTACCTATACCGGTGCTGATCCCATGTTCCGAACTGACGGTAAGTCCTGCAAAATCCCCGGGCTGGGTTGGGGTAAGGTGATGCAGTGTCTCTCGACGACATATGATGCAGTAGTGTTGGTCCTTCAAATAAACCTGCACTATGTGACTTTACTCATGTCACCTTGTCCCCTCCCCTGCTGCTAATCACTTGTCTGCTGTTTTCTATTTTGCAGATGAGGATTCTGAGGCGCCACAGGGGGTGGAGGGGGTGGAGGGGTTGGAGGGGTTGGTGGGGGTGGAGGGGGTGGTGTGGGTGGAGGGGGTGGAGGGGGTGGAGAGGGTTGAGGGGGTGGAGGGGTGGAGGGGGTGGAGAGGGTTGAGGGGGTGGAGGGGGTGGAGGGGTTGGTGGGTGTGGAGGGGTGGTGGGGCTGGAGGGTGTGGTGTGGGTGGAGGGGGTGGAGGGGGTGGAGGGGGTGGAGGGGGTGGAGAGGGTGGAGAGGGTTGAGGAAGTGGATGGGTTTGAGGGGGTGGAGGGGGTGGAGGGATGGTGTGGGTGGAGGGAGTGGAGGGGGTGGAGAGGGTTGAGGGGGTGGAGGGGGTGGTGGAGGTGGAGGGGTGGAGGGATGGAGGGGGTGGAGGGGGTGGAGAGGGTTGAGGGGGTGGAGGGGGTGGATGGGTTGGTGAGGCTGGAGGGGGTGGAGGAGGTGGAGGGGGAGATGCAGTCAGCACTTTTTGTTAGCTGCGGCCACAAGTTCCTCGGAGGAAGCCACATTCACAGGCTTTGTCCTGTTGTAGGGCACTTTCAAAGGCAAAGGCACCTGCTGAATATATGTATGTATGTATGTGTAAAATGGTAGCCAGATATAAAATGGCTGCCAGGGATTCCGCAAAGCACTAGGGGAATTCAGCTATCAGTTAGCTTGACTACATTTTGACACTGCAGTTCCATATACAGGAACACTGGAAAGGGCAAGCTCAGCAGAATGTCCCTAATCAACAAACCCCAGACAAGATGTCTCAGCAGAATACTGAACAAAGAAATTCTTGTGACTGTGTAAGGATAAAGAGGTTAGGCGCAAGCAGAACACAAGGACAGTAATGATAAGGGGGTCTGGAGAATATTACGAGACCATGAGTAAGCCCCAGCTAAACATGAGCTGTTCATGCAGTCCCCTGGTGCCTGGGGGCCAATTCCATTGGCCCAATGGAATCGATTTATCATCGTTATGATTGGATTGTGTCCAGCCAACATGGGCTGAGTAATTGTAATGAACTATTGTAAAACATATAAATATCGATGAATTTCTTTGTTTGGTGGAGTGGAGTGCCTGGAGTTGAACCAGAGGCTCTCTCCCCGCCAGCGTAATAAAGGCCGTTTTGATGTTGGAACCGACCCCGAGTGTCGAGTGATTCTTCCAGGAAAACATTCGCGCTAATAGTGGTGTAGTCGGCAGGATTTCCCGGAGTCGCTGGACGCCCTTGGAAAAACCCGGGTGAGTATAAAAATGTTTTAATTATAAAGGGTGTGGAAGGTGGAAGCCGATTGATCGACACGAGGAGATGGCCTAATATCTCAAACGCCTAGCCTGAGCCTGAATTAAGAGGACCTTTGTCCCACGTGACAGCCAGGAACTAAGTAACTGTAGGGAACACACTTAGACCGTGGGATCGTGATACTGAGCGACACTTCCCGGACCCAGTAGTGTGATTTGAAAATATACCCTGGAGACCAGGCGGTGCACAGCGACCAACGGAAACTAAACCTGTGAACAGGGTTGGATCAACAGACAAAATGGTGGTAGGTAGTCGTTAAGGAGGCGTGGGGCACTGCAGGAATTGCTTAAACACGTTTTAAGAATTGTATAAGTTTGTGTAATAGCAGAACTTGTGACATGACAGTAGCCAGGAGACGGTCTACTACAAGTTACGCTAGGTAGAAAGCGGACCTCTGAGAGTAGATTCCTAACAGTTCTAGTCCTACCCAGGAATGGCCAATAAAGTAAGTAACCTTAAGTGGGGACCAGAAGGGTCCCTTACCCGCCACCTGGCGGAAAAACAAAAGAAACTAATTAAGATGATTAAGTCAAGATGGGACCCCCAGGACCCGCCAGCAAATCAGCGGAAATGGTGGGAGAAGAAAAAGAAAGATAAAGAGGAGAAAGCCATGGTCTTGATTCTTCGAGCCCATGTAAAATTAACAGAGGAAATTAATCAATATGTAAGAAATTAAAAAAAACCTGATAGTGATTATCTTAAGTGAAGTATGGATCCAAGAATAGAGCCAGCTAAACAATAAACTTGAATGAAAGGAGACTTTTGTGAATGTCTGTCTAGGAATGAGATAAAGAATGGAGAAGGGGAGCTGTAATGCCTTTTAAAAAAAAGCAGCCTGTGTGGGTGTCTCGAGACTGCAGACTGGGGAAGTACGCTTCCATTTTTCCTTTGTGTAAAACCTTGACGCGAAAGCTTCTAGCTCAGTAAAGAGATTTTTAAATAACAAATTGGCAGTACAATATTTGAATTGGGATTTTGAGATATTTCAGGTGATTCTCATTGATAAACATTTTGGTTGTATTGGAAAATCTTAGGTTTGGAAGCCTTTTTAATAAAAGTACACATACTGTGTCAGAAGCTGAAGCTTAAAAAAGATGTAATTTATGAGATATAGTACCACAAAATTGAAGTTACAGAGCAAAAGATTAGAGTTTTTGATCAGCTTCTAAAACAGAAGTTAGGCACAAAAAAAACAGTATTGCCATATTTGACATTTTGTAATTCAACAATAAATACAAATTCTACAAAAGGGGAGCAGAAATTAGGATGGGAACAGTGAAGAGTTAATTTTGTTGTGAAGGTTTCAAGTACCACTGGTTAAGAAAAGGCAAAACAAAATGCGATACATTTAAAACAAAAAGTTAAATCTGATCTCTTTAAAAAAAAATAAAACTAAAAGGTTTGAAAAAAAGATGTAACGTACACATAACTTACTCAATACTAGTTGATATTGGCTGTGAAAAATATATTGGTTTAATTGAAAAAAAAATTTTTTTGGAAGAGGTAAAAGGCACTCTCCATTGATAATGATTTTAAATTACGAGAAAGTTTCACTGCAGTTTGAAAAGATTTCCAAAATGGACGTTTATCAAGAAAAGTCCCGAACAGTCTAAACAAGCAGGAGCGTTTTGAAAATAACGAGGAGAAAAGATCTAAGCTATGCGAACTCAGCACAGAAAGATAAAACTGGGAATTAGAAAATCTTACTGAATTTTAAAATTCTTATAGAAAATGGAACTGGCACGGGAGTTTAGATTTTGTGCCGAAAGAAAAATAAAACACAAGATTTGCCCAGTGAACGGGATCGTAAAAACCCCCCGAAATGTTGGCATGTATACAGCTTGTGTGAAAATTGGATTTCAGTAAACAAAATAGCTATTAAAAATGTGTGGTCTCGTTTTAAATCAATTAAAAAAAAATATTTGGCAAGTACTTAAATTAGAAGTTTAGAAAATTTGGAGTTTAATCTAAAATGCTGTCTTTCCCGATGAGAAGAGTTTTATTATGACCACTTTACTAATGATTTCTGCTGTTTTAACGGATTCCTAATTTCTAAGCAAGTTTTGAAGGCACAAAGATTTGGATGATTACGGGAAGTCACGTAATGACATCAGGCCTTCTTACAAACCTGTAAAGGAGTTAACCCTTTCCTTTGACAGCTGTTTTACACTGGACCTTACTAATTTGAATTTCTTAATAAAATAAAGAAGACTCACCTGACAGACAGAGGAAATGGTGGGGTAGTCAGAATAAAAAAATAAAACAGAACTAACTGGTCAAGAGTTAAAAGCTAAGATAAACAGGCTGGAAGAGATTTTTTTTAAAACGGGACCAGATGGATAGTGCAGTGCGCAGCCATAGCACCATCACCTATGGTAATAGAGCCAATGTACCCCACGGTGGGTACGTGTAGTCCACAAATCCCAACCTAACAGTAAACCAGACTGGGATGTTTGGAGGAATAGTGATGGGCGTTGGTGTTAATTGGAGTTTGGATAATATTTAGATGGGTCATCGTGCAGGCTCGAGCACAGCAGGCTCAAATACAAAATCGACGGCAGCCCAGACAGGGACATGAAGTGATAGAGATGGTACGACTATAAAGTATATGGATAACCTGACCCTTGCCTCCGATTCCACAGAGTGACCGTGACACAAGTAGACCAGAACCTAACACCTGGTGACGACCAGCCTATCTGTTTAAAATTTGCAGATAAAACACTCACCGAGATGGGACCGCAGCGGTGACTTCGACTCTGGGGACTCATGATACTGGGAACCTTAAGGCCCACACAAGCACTGGATAATACAGACGGACTATGAGAGATACAGCACACGCAGGAAAGACACAACTACATGAACTATGGGGTATTGTTTACTCTGACTGATGGAATATGCATTCCAGCAGCCAAGGACTGGAGCAAGGACAGAACTTATTTTAACGCGTGGCTGCAAGTGAATCCGGATAAGAAGAGTGTATGTGTGCAATGCTCCACGGGTACAAGGAGCAGTTGCATTAGACGAAGGGAGGCCGGGGGGCCCGATGAATGTACCTTTGGAATAATTTGCGCGCCACCTGCCCAGCCACAACCGTTAGTCACCCACAAAAAGGGGGTGAGGCTGTGTGGATACTATGAGGAGGTAGAGGCTGCCGCAATATCGTTGTATGTATGCGTCTCACCCCCTCCGACACTGTGCCCCATAAGAACCACCACATTGCCCATGGAATTGCCATGTCCAACAATTACAAGGGGATCGGAAAATGGGATCGTGCTGTCCAACGAGGGTGAACTATTGTATGATAATGTTAAGCATGAAATTGTGCCTGTCCTGATCAATATTTTAGACATACGAATGGCGGAATATTGTACGGAACAAGCAAGAAATATGTAGTGTAATTAAGTAAGGTTGTAATGCAGCAGGCTGCCAATGCCATGGGCGTCAGTAGATTCCGAGGACAGGAGCAAGTTCTCCTGGATAGGACCAAGAAGGGAATAGTTAATGATGGTACTACCGGTTTTAACACCGGAATCTCCATAGTAAACTCACTGGATATAAAAGGGCTAAATGAAAAGGTGGAACAACTTAAAGGGGTGATGAAAGGACTATTAGAATGGGCAGAGCAAAATCAAGAAGATCAAGCTAACAGATACGACACAACCTTGAACAGATCCAAAGGGGGGAGTTGCCAGACTGGATAAACAGCCCACATCTGGCTCAGTTGGCCAAACTGAAGGGGATACTGGATAATTGCACTCTGAAGGGACTAACCAGAGTATACCCAGTGATCCCAAACTGCCCAATGAGCAAAGCTGCCGGAGTGGGAATAGCCCTGATGATACCTATAGTCACACAAGACTCAGGACCGTTTCTCCTTTATCAACTGGAGAATATCGGGATCATACGGGAAAACACCTCCCTCCATTACTATCTGATCGCAGCCTCTGCTATCTGCAGAGACAACACACTCTATGGGATCTCCCTGACAGGATGTAAGCAGACGGGTGACATTACGGTGTGCCCTCACCCGGTGGGACAGGGAGAACTAGACGAGTGTGGATTTAATCCAACCGATGGATGCGTATTGGAAATAGTAACTGCCCCCACACATTTTGCCAGAGCAGGTTACGGGGGCAAAGGGAAATACTGTGTCTCTATCACGGCACATTCATATCGGTACAATGGCTTACAATGCCAGATCTCGCAACCAAACTTTTGCTTCACACCCCTATGACCCGTCACAATAGGACAAGGCCGCATTATCCAGGTCAGACGCCGAGGCACCAAAATCATTAACACCATCGATCAGCTCCACGATCACTTGCAGGATTATGATGAGCCAGAGCAGGCCCCTATCCCACATTTAGTGGCAGGATTAAGGGAACTAAGACTCAGAGTGAGCCAGTCTGTCAGACTCTACCACCAACTACAGACAAAGATTGAAATACAGGAGAAGGATACTGACCAAGAGTTACAAAACCAGAGTTGGTGGAGGAGGGTCTGGGACTGGGGGATGAACGTAAACATCCACCCCTGGATTCGAATAATATCACACATGCTGGTAGGGATACAGCTGGTCTTAGCACTAACATGGGGTGTAATGGCATGTTGATCCTACAGGCATTATGCATGACAAAGGAGTATCAGAGCAAGGGCTCAAATAAATAAAGAGACTTGTCCAGCAGAGGGACAGGGGAATCTGAACTATATCAATTTGATCTAAGCAACCGGGACTTCTGAAACCACGTGACTGGCCAGCACGTTGAGGCAGGGAGTACCGGGTGGTACATAAAAATATAAATAGAGTAACAAATTATGTTGTCGGTTAAAGGGGACTAGGATTAGTCCCTTACCAAAAGGGGGGATTGTTTTAGGGCACTTTCAAAGGCAAAGGCACCTGCTGAATATATGTATGTATGTATGTATGTGTAAAATGGTAGCCAGATATAAAATGGCTGCCAGGGATTCCGCAAAGTACTTGGGAAATTCAGCTAACAGTTAGCTTGACTACATTTTTGGGTAGCTGATGACACTGCAGTTCCGTGTACAGGAACACTGGAAAGAGCGAGCTCAGCAGAATGTCCCTAATCAACAAACCACAGACAAGATGTCTCAGCAGAATACTGAACAAAGAAATTCTTGTGACTGTGTAAGGATAAGGAGGTTAGGCGCAAGCAGAACCCAAGGACAGTAGAGATAAGGGGGTCTGGAGAATATCACAAGGCCATGAGTAAGCCCCAGCTAAAACATGAGATGATCACGCAGTCCCCTGGTGCCTGGGGCCAATTTCATTGGCCCAGTGGAATCGATTTGTAATCGTTATGATTGGATTGTGTCCAGCCGACATGGGCTGAGTAATTGTAATGAACTATTGTAAAACATATAAATATCGATGAATTTCTTTGTTCGGTGGAGTGGAGTGCCTGGAGTTGAACCAGAGGCTCTCTCCCCGCCGGTGTAATAAAGGCCGTTTTGATGTTGGAACTGACCCCGAGTGTCGAGTGATTCTTCCAGGAAAACATTCGCGCTAACAGTCGCATCTGAAGCAACGGGTCCAAGTCGTGTGCAGCAACGCACCCCCAGGGTTGAACCCTATATGCTGCCTCTTTGGAGGTTGAGTCGGCAAAGCCGGTCTGCTGACAGACAGGTAGACACACACCTGGATATGTTGAGACTGTCAAGGGAGAGCGTCAAACTTGGTCGGGAACTTCTCCAGGCCCTGGTTGGCATTTCCAGCAACATCATGGCACAATCTGCGACACAATCGGCGGACATGAGGGAGGGTGTCATGTATGCCATCTCTTTGTATTCACTATGTATATATGTACGATGTACCACCTGAGGCTGCTGCTGTTGGAGGGGTTTCCTGCTCTGGTGTGGAGGGGGATATAAAAGGCAGCAAGCCATGCTGCCCCTCGCTTTGCAGTCATGTTAAATGGACTGAAGTCACGCAATTCTTACTGACAGTACAAGGCCTTGTGGAGTTATTCGATGGTAATTACAGACATAATTACTGGCGATGAGAATACGGACTTTCACGCGATTATGGCTACCTTTGGCACACTAAAAGACTTTGCAGAGGGTGATGATTGGGATGCCTCACGGAAAGGCTCGAGCAATATTTCATGGCAAACGACCTGGCAGGGGAGGCGGACACATTGGCGGAGAAGCGCAAGGCTATACTGCTGACCAGCTGTGGGCCCGAGGTTTACCGCCTCGTCAGGGACTTGCTGGCCCCACGAAGGCCAAGGATAAGACATAAGATCAGCTGACTGAACTAATTCGCGATACCATACAGATGACTTCGTACCAGAATCGGAGCTCACTGGCAAGCACTGTACGTAAAATAACGCCGATTGCAGACAGAACTGTTGAACTAATAAGAACTGTACAGAGCAGAGCCTACATGCCTGCTGCTGCTAGGCCACCAAGGGGTGCAAATGCAAAATCATTAACACAATGCTGGCATTGTGGGATAATCATGGGGCCCATCAATGTCTATTTAAAGACTATGCGTGCAAAAGCTGCAGAACAAGGGGCCACCTCCAGCGAATGTGCAAACGTACTGCGACGCAACATGTGGCAGTGGAGTCGCAGAAGAGTCCCGATCCAGCGTGGATCACAAAGGACAAGCTAGAGAGGCAACTCAGTCCGAGGGAGCAGTGTGCGGGGTGCACACCCTCTCCACAAAAAGTCCTCCCATGATGATAAAAGTCAAATTAAATGGCGTTCCTGTATCCATGGAGCTGGACACGGGGGCGAATCAGTCAATTGTGAGCCAGAAGGCATTTGAAAGGCTGTGGGGCAACAACAAAGCACAAAGACCCAAGCTGAGCCCAATTCAGATAAAGCTGCACACTTACACCAAGGATCAGTTATTGACAGTGCGAACGTAAAAGTATCCTATGATGGAGAGGCACACGAGCTGCCACTGTGGATTGTACCAGGCGATGGGCCCACGCTGCTTGGCAGAAGCTGGATGGGGAAGATTCGGTGGAACAGGGAAAACGTCAAAGTGTTGTCGTCAATGGACAATGCTTCCTATGCTCAAGTGCTGAGCAAGTCCGCATCTTTATTTGAACCAGGCATCGGCAACTTCACAGGCGCCAAAGTACAGATCTACTTGGTCCCCGAGGCACAGCCCATTCATCACAAGGCTTGAGCGGTCCCTTACATGATGAGGGAGAAAGTGGAGATCGAATTGGACAGACTTCAACGCGAAGGAATTGTATCACCAGTGGAATTCAACAAGTGGGCTAGCCTGATTGTTCTGGTACTAAAAAGCGATGGCACGGATAGAATCTGTGGCGACTACAAATTAACGATCAACCGAGTTGTGATATATTCACAGAGCACAGCACACACAGCTTCCAACATGGCAGGCAGCTCTCTCGGAAGCCTCCGGAAATCTGCCTGGTTCTGTTTATGATTAACTATGCAATTGCAATACACAATACGTTCACATCCATAGTGTGGAGCTACAAACATTACAAGCTTACAGACATTACACTTCTCCCTCCTTAATGAAGAAGTTATTATAACAAACATCATACATAACTTTCATGTTTATACATAACACAGGATATAAACTTACTTTTTTTCCATATTTACAAATTTAACTTTACCACTTGTTTTCTGTTTCGAAGAGGATACCTTTGCTCTTGACCAGAACCTTCCAAACATGGTCTCGAATCTAAACTCATTAGAGGCTCATTCTGAGGAACGTTTTCCTCCACGGAATTTCCTTGATTTTCATTTGAACTCACTCTAACTTCAGGCTCTTTGTTTTCCAGACTCGGACTCAGACTTTCATTCTGATTCTCTCCTGGATTTGTTTCCAGTACCTTGGATTTAGGATTTGCTACTGGTGTATCAAAACTATCTGATGAGTCAGAAATAATTGAATCATTCCCACCTTCAACTCCTTCCATGTCTGTAGGTAAAATATGATCAATATGAACAAACCTAACCTGTCAATTATCAAATATCTTTACCAAATATGTGCGAGGACTACATATCTTCACCACTCTTCCTGGTAACCACTTTAACCATTTATGGTGATGGTTCTTCACTCTCACCTTCTGGTTTAATTTCACACTTACGAGCAGACACGCGTACTCTGTGCTTCTCTAGCCGTTTGAGGACTTCATTCAATATGTTATTATGTGTTTGCCTATTTGGTGCTGAAATTAGTATGTCATCCAAATAACATACTACCCCTTCAATACCTTGCAAAATCTGGTTCATCACCCCTTGGAATATGGCTGGGGCGGAAGACACTCCAAATGGTATAGGTCTAGGTGAGTATTTAGTCAAACATGACTTGGACTCCACATCTAGTTCAAGCTGTAAATAGGCATTTGTGAAATCCAGTTTTGAGAAGATCTGACCACCTGTCAGTGTTGTGAACAAATCTTCTATATTCGGCAATGTATTGGGGACATTACCCTCGAGAACCTGGTTTACGGTTACTTTATAATCACCACACAATCTTACCTTACCATCGGACTTAGGTACAACAACAATGGGTGTAACCCAATTACATCGATCTATCTTACAAATAATGTTCTCAGTCTCTAGTCTTTTGAGTTCTTGCTCAACTTTCTCCTTGAATGCATATGGTACGGAACGTGGCTTGTAGTAAGCCAATCTAGCGTCCTTCTGTACCCTGACACTCGCCTTGAAGCCTTGGATTGGACTGCCCATTTCGCAGAACACCTTCGGATACTTCTTGATAACCTCATCCGTTGATAAAAATCTCGCTTCCACACAGAAAATCTTACTCCAATCCAGTTTCAGTGAGCTCAACCAATTTCTTCCTAGTAAGGCAGGCTTGTCTCCTTTCATTACTATTAGAGGCAAGTTCTGAAATTGATCTTTATATTTCACCAGTACGGTGATACGACCTAACACAGGAATTTTCTCTCCCGAGTAGCCTTGCAGCTCTATCTTGGATTTCTCCAGTTGGAAATCACGCAATTTGTCGAGGTACAGCGACTCCGGTACTGCACTCACGGATGCACCCGTGTCAATTTCCATTGGTATCTTGAATCCCACAACATCTCTGTGGATTTTGATGCTTTCCGAATCATTGTCCATTAACCTCGTGCTCCTGATGATGTGTAACTCTAACATCTCCTCGTCCTGTTGTTGTTCTTCCATGCTATGTAGTCTCTTGGGATTTCTACTCATAGCTTTGAACGCTGGACTCATAGCTTTAAAAACTGGTTTACCCTTCAGTCGGCATGCCTTCGCAAGATGCCTAGTCTTTCTGCAGAAGAAACACTCTGCCTTCATGTATGGACAACTTTGAGCAATGTGTTGTCCCAGGCACCTATAGCACAACTTCGACGCTTTGTTAGAATTTCCAGTTTCTGAGACTTTGGGCCCCCACCATCTTTTACTTTGAACCTGCAGGTGATTTACCTCGGTTGACTGACGACCGTAATTATTATTTAATTCTCGGGAATATTGTTCGGCCATGCCCATCGACCTCGCTGTCTGACAAGCAATCTCAAAGGTCAAGTCATCTGTCATCAATAAATTCATTCTGATCGCATAATTTTTCACCCCACAAACAAAATGATCCTGTAATGCTCGGTTTTGAAAGTTTCCAAAATTAGAGATAGCATTTTTAATGCTACGATGTAATCACTGATATTTTCATCAGCCTTTTGATTCCGAATCCTGAAACGATAGCTTTCAGCAATTTCTAACGGTTTGTGGTTCTAGTGCTGCTCCAGCTTCGTTAAAATCTCTTTAAGCATTGTGTCCTTTGGCTCGGCAGGCACAAGCAGATTTACAAGGGTTTCGTATAATGTCAGACCCGCCTCCGATAAGAAGATCGCTTTCTTACGTTCCAACACAGCCCAGTTCTGGACTGCATTATCTGGAACTTCAATTATGTTATTTGCAGTGAAATACATTTCTAGCCGATCCACATACGCTTTAAAACGTTCCCGGTCATGTCTATATTCCCCCAAATGTCCGATTGCACCTGCCATTTTAATCTCTAGCTGTTCACACCGTGTGCTGTGTTTTACCTTGGATTTTGTAGATTTTTCCAAAGACAGAAACTTCCAAAGTCTCTCTGTCGGCTGGCTGAATCTTTCACCAATAAAATTTAAGCTTTAAATCATCCGAAAAATCCCATCTCGCCACCAAAAGTGATATATTCACAGAGAACAAGCACACACAGCTTCCAACATGACAGGCAGCTCTCTCGGAAGCCTCCGGAAATCTGCCTTGTTCTGTTTATTATTAACTATGCAATTCCAGTACATAATACATCCACATCCATAGTGTGGAGCTACAAACATTACAAGCTTACCAGACATTACACGAGTCTCGTTACAGGACCAGTACCCACTACCCAAATCCGACGCCCTTTTTGCGACATTAGCAGGGGGAAAGGCATTCACCAAGCTGGATCTAACCTCCACTTACACGACCCAGGAGCTGGTTGAGCCATTGAAGAAATTAACATGCAGTAACACGCACAAAATACTGTTCGTGTACCACAGGTGCCCATTCAGGATTCGCTCGGCTGCAATCGGTTCCATGCACCATCGTATTTCAGGACAACATCCTCATCACTGGCCGTGACACCTCCGAATATCTGCACAACCCAGAAGAAGTTTTAAGTCGACTAAACAGAGTTGGACTTGGGTTGAAACGATCCAAATGTGTCTTCCTGGCGCCAGAGGTAGAATTCCTGGAGAGGAAGATTGCGGCAGACGGCATCAGGCCCACGGACTCGAAGACAGAGGCCATCAAGAATGCACCCACACCACGAAATGTAATAGAGCTGCGTGCGTTCCTGGGACTCCTCAACTATTTCAGTAACTTTCTTCCAGGGTTGAACACCTTGCTGGAACCATTGCACAAGCTGTTACGCAAGGGAGACGACTGGGTTTGGGGTAAAAATCAAGAGGCCGCCTTTGAGAAGGCCAGAAACCTGCTGTGTTCGAATAAGTTGCTGGTATTATATGACCCATGTAAACGTCTAGTTTTAGCATGTGATGCGTCGATGTACGGTGTTGGGTGTGTTTTGCAGCAAGCCAATGCAGTGGGAAAGCTCCAACCGGTTGCATATGCGTCCAGAAGCCTATCAAAGGCCAAAAGAGGCTACAGTATGGTCGAAAAGGAGGCGCCAGCCTGTGTTTACGGTGTAAAACAGATGCACCAATATTTGTTTGGACTCAGGTTTGAGTTACAGACGGACCACAAGCCCCTAATCTCACTGTTTTCGGAAAACAAAAGCATAAACACCAATGCTTCATCTCGAATCCAAAGATGGGCACTAACATTATCTGCCTATGACTATGTGATCCGCCACAGGCCAGGCACTGAAAACTGAGCCGATGCACTCAGCCGACTACCATTGCCCACCACCGGGGTGGAAACGGCGCAGCCCGCAGACCTGCTACTGACCATGGATATCTTTGATAGCGAAGGGTCACCCGTAACGGCCCGTCAAATTAAGACCTGGACCCGCCAGGATCCTCTGCTATCCCTTGTAAAAAGTTGCGTCCTCAATGGGAGTTGGTCAGCGGTCCCTAGAGACATGCAAGACGAGATCAAGCCGTTTCACCATCGTAAAGACGAAATGTCGATCCATTCAGATTGCCTCTTATGGGGCAACCACATTATCTTGCCAAAGAAAGACAGGGAAACCTTCATATGTGACCTACACAGCACCCACCCAGGCATAGTCATGATGCAGGCTATCGCCAGGTCCCACGTCTGGTGGCCCGGCATTGGCTCGGACCTGGAGTCAGCGTGCACCAGTGTAACACATGCTCACAACTAAGCAATGCTCCCAGGGAGGCTCCACTTAATCTCTAGTCCTGGCCCTCAAAACCATGGTCCAGGATCCATGTGGATTATGCAGGCCCCATTCTGGGAAAGATGATCCTGGTTGTTGTGGACGCCTACTCCAAATGGATTGAATGTGCAATAATGGCATCCAGCACGTCCGCAGCCACCATTGAAAGCCTCAGGGCCATGTTTGCCACCCATGGCTTACTTGACATTTTTGTCAGCGACAATGGTCCGTGCTTCACCAGCTCAGAATTCAATGAGTTCATGACCCGTAATGGCATCAAGCATGTCAGATCTGCCCCGTTCAAGCCCGCATCCAACGGCCAAGCAGAGCGGGCAGTCCAAACCATAAAGCAGAGCTTGAAACGTGTCACAGAAGGCTCCTTACAAACCCGCCTGTCCCGGGTACTGCTCAGCTACAGGACACGACCCCACTCACTTACCGGGGTTTCCCCTGCAGAATTACTAATGAAATGAGCACTCAAAACCAGGCTCTCCTTAGTACACCCTGACCTCATTGATCAGGTGGAAACCAGGCATTATGATCGCATGGCTGTATCACGTGACATCACTGTAAATGACCCTGTGCTTGTGCTGAATTACGGTCAGGGCCCCAAATGGGTCACCGGCACTGTATTAGCCAACAGGGGAATAGAGTGTGTGTTGTCAAACTGCTTAACGGTCAAATGTGCAGAAAACATTTGGACCAAACCAAATTACGATTCACAGATAACCAGGAACCACCGGAAGAGGACCTCATCTTCAGCGACCCACCGACACACGCCCAATCGACAACAGACCGTGCTGCCAACCCCAACAGTCCAGCCCAACTAGTCGCGCTGCAAGACAGCAGTGGCCCAACCAACTCACCCAGGCCAGAAGCGACTCTCAGGCGGTCAACCAGGGAGTGCAGGGCTCCGGTTCACCTTAACTCGCATCAAAGAGTTTGGGGGGGAATGATGTCATGTATGCAAACTCTTTGTATTCACTATGTAACTATGTACGATGTACCACCTGAGGGCGCTGCTGTTGGAGGCCCAGAGGTTTCCTGCCCTGGTGTGCAGGGAATATAAAAGGCAGCCAGCCATGCTGCTCCTCACTTTGCAATCGTATTAAATGGACTGAAGTTACACAGCTCTTACTCACAGTACAGGGCCTCATGAAGTTATTCGATAGTAATTGCAGACATAATAGAGGGCATGTCACAAATTTCAGCTGGTATCCGGGAGAACACTGAGGCTGTCAATACCCTGCGGCAATTGATGGTCTTGGCCTTTGGGCCTGCAGTCCCCAGTGTCATACCACCCAGACTGACAGCACCTGTGAGCGGGGAGGCCGAGCAAGAGCCTTCTGACTCAGAAGCCGGACCTTCCATACCCCGAGCTTCTCCAGGGGGTCCAAAGGCGTCTCCATTGTCTCTCCCCGAACAACAGCAGCGCTCTGCGCACTTTGCTGCACACCGTCTTGGTCCCAACACGGGTAGGGGTAGGGGCAAGAAGTGAGGGGGGGGTTAAAATCTGGGGGGGGTGGGGGGGGATTGGTGGCTGCGGTTAAAAGATGTTTGATGCAGGGGTTGTTGTTGTTTTGTTGCTATTTTGCTGTCGTTTTTTTGTTTTCGTTATTTTATAAACGTTTTAAAAGTTTTACAATTGTGTTCATGTTAAAACTTTATTTAAGTTTCAAAATTAAAGTTTACAAAGTTTCAAGTATATACAAATGTTTCTTAAATTTACAAATGTTTTATATATTATTTTGTTAACCATTCTTGTGCAGCGTCTCATTTGTAGAATAAGTGCGGAAATAGTCAACATGGTGGGATAGAGTGGGCAGGCAATGGTGAAACGTGCCTTTCATTGTTCAAGCAAACCATTGATTTATGAGCTGCTGATGTAAGACTTTTGCAGTGGCAAAAGTTCCACAAGGCCTCCCCTGTGGTGGTGGGGGTGGCATGGGTTGATTGCCTCGTGGTCCTCCTCCTCCTCTCCCACCACTCTCTCCTGAGGTGGTCCTGCAGTCCCCAGTGGCAAATCCTGTCCTCTCATGATGACTAAGTTGTGTAGCATGCAGCACACCACAATGAACTCAGAGACCTGCTGAGGGGAGTGTTGCAGGGAGCCTCCAGAATGGCCCAGGCATCGGAAGTGCTGCTTGAGCACTCCAATTGTTTTTTTGATGATCATAGCAATGCTCGGCTTGTGTCTGAGGGTTGAGGAGGGGGGTCATAAGCCAGGTGGCGAGGCCATAACCTTTGTCCCCCAGCATCCAGCTCTGGCCTTGTGGCTGATGCTCAAACAGCTATGAAACACTGCTGTCACTCAAGATGAAAGCATCATGGATACTCCCTGGAAACTGGGCATGATGCGCTGAGTATGGTCGCAAACTATCTGTATGTTCAGGGAGTGGAATCCCTTTCGATTTCGGTAAACCTCTGGATCCTTTAAAGGTGCTCACAGGGCAATGTGCGTACAGTCAATGGCAGCCTGAACCTTGAGGGATTCGTGCAAAACCCACAGCCCTCTCATTCTGTGCCTCCTTGGTCATTGGGAACTTTATAAAGACCACCTGCATGCGTACAGTGCAGTAGTTGCCCAGCGAATGCAGCTATGTGTAGCGAACTACGAGACGCAGCATATGTCCCCTGGTGATGCCTGAAAGGAGACGGAGGCATAGAAGGCAAGTGCTGCAGTCACCTTCACCTCGACGAGCAGTGCAGTCCTGAAGCTGCTGGTTGGCTGTAGGTCTGCCTGTATCAGCTGGCATATCTCTGTGACCACCTCTTTTCGGAAGCGCAGCCTTTCAACGCACTGTGCCTCAGACAGCTGCAGGTATGAGCACTGTTCCCTATAAACTCGTAGGGGGTAAGGCCTCCTCCCCATACGTCTGTGAGCTCTTTGATTACACACAAAATGCTCTTGAATAAACCTTCTTCCAGCTTGATGCTGCATAGAAAAAACAGCCAGCAATAATGGCAGAGATATTATAGCCCCCATTCTTTTAAATTTCCTGAAATGCCCTCAAATAGCCTTAAAAATGAATTATAAACTCACAAAAACCTCAATGTGTAAAACGCAGTCTTCCCTCCAAATCCTTTCCTGCACTGAACTTCTGCTCCGTTTTACAAAATGGCATCGTTAGCGCCGAGTGCGTCGTGGGTCTGAGCTGGTAAGACTTGATATTTTTCCGCCGTGTTTTTATGCGGTGGGGCGGGGGTAAAAATGGTGGTATTGGCGAATTTCCTGTCCACGGCGATAGCGGAGCGATGCACACCGACTGATGTCATAAAGACAGTGAAAAAAACAGGTGTGTGGTGTTTTTTACTGCTGGTGCAAAACCACTGCCGAACTTTCCGCCCAGGCGTTAAATTTTGTGCCCCTCATTAACCACCCCCCCAAAAAAAATCACTTTTTCCACCCCATCACGGTTGTAAAACAGGCGCAAACCTGCTGATTTTCTATTTAGCTGGCTATTATTAACTGCTAGAATTAATATCTGAGATTCACATGTATCACAGTAACTAATCATTAGTGAGGTTCTACTTATTACAACTTGAAAATATACTCAATGTCCAAGATTGACATAACATCAGCAAGGTTAGTTTAGATTAGGCTTCATGTATAGCAGACAAGTTAATAGCTTTGAATAAAAGGTCAATGGATAAATTAAAATCTATTTAGTTCAGCTTATTGTTGATAATGTCACATCTTTAGGAATGATTTCCAGATCATATTAACAAGCTCGTCCTTCTGAGTCAATGCAATAATATTGGTGATTAAATTTCCCTCAGGGATATTCAGGTCTACCTCTGGTCTGGGAAGAGATCGCAAAGTCTCTGTTTAAAGAATGGACTCAGTCGAGAATATTTCGTGAACTTTATGGGTTTTTTTCTCTGAGGATACTTTCCCTGTGATGGGGTCACCCTGTGCAGATATGTGAAAAGGCTGGTTTGTTAAAACTCCAGAGACCGCATGGCAGTTGGCTGTGACAAAGAACTGTCAGTCATCCAGAATGTATAGGTTCGCCCTAGCAAAGGGAAAGGGGCTGAGATATTTAAGGCATGCATAAACTATTGGAAAACCACTCTAATATGCAAAGGCACTTCTCACCTCCATCTCAGAAGAGAAGCAGAACAACGGACCCACTAGCCTGGCCAGACCAAGAGGGACTAGTTCTTCCTACACAAAAGCCGAGAGATGTCCCAGACCCAGGGCCATCTACAATACACCTGGGTCTGATGGCCCATCACCGACTAACCACCAGAGTATTTAGAAGCAAAAGGATTTCAAAAGCAGGAGAGATAAGGGCAGCAGGACTCCTTTAAAGATAGACTCTTTTCCACAATTCTCTTGCGTTCTGGAGTGTTCACCAGCGTTCGAGCATTCCCCCTCTCTCTCTCGCTTCACCAAGACCGACGTGACAAGAAGAAGAGCCAGCTGAGCGATCGAGACCAACTGGTGAGCATGGTCGCGAGTGTCCCAAGCCGGTAACTAGAGCGCCAGGCGATCTGTGTGGGGTGTAAAGGGCTCAGAGTTTTCTTGGAAGTGAAGCTTTTTCAGGCTATTCTGGGGAGGGAGCGTCATGCGACTGGGTAACTCGCTGGTAGACGGGGAGTTAGACTCCACGATAGCAACCAGGAAATTACTGCATGTCACCGGTCCTCAGTGTTGTACTGTATGTTGTTTTAACCTGGATCTTATTCTCCAGAGACAGTGATTTTGTTCAGTAGTGCATGTTTTAGCCAGTGTATGTTAGACCAAATAAATAAGTGTGATTTTTTTCACTGAAGCATTCCTGTCCGTGACTTATTCCATTTACAATCTGAATAATAATCCCCGGGTATAGAGTTCTCGTAAGGTGGGGGCGATTTGAACCATCCATCTAGCCATTGGGCTAGGATCAAAACCGCTTGATCTGATGATGGAATCAATTATTAAGGATGTCATAACAGCGCATTTGGAAAGAGATGACATGATAGGTCCAAGTCAGCATGGATTTGTAAAAGGGAAATCATGCTTGACAAATCTTCTGGAATTTTTTGAGGATGTTTCCAGTAGAGTGGACAAGGGAGAACCAGTTGATGTGGTATATTTGGACTTTCAGAAGGCTTTCGACAAGGTCCCACACAAGAGATTAATGTGCAAAGTTAAAGCACATGGAATTGGGGTTAGTGTGCTGACATGGATTGAGAACTAGTTGTCAGACAGAAAGCAAAGAGTAGGAGTAAATGGGGACTTTTCAGAATGGCAGGCAGTGACTAGTGGGGTACCGCAAGGTTCTGTGCTGGGGCCCCAGCTGTTTACACTGTACATTAATGATTTAGACGAGGGGATTAAATGTAATATCTCCAAATTTGCGGATGACACTAAGTTGGGTGGCAGTGTGAGCTGTGAGGAGGATGCTATGAGGCTGCAGAGCGACTTGGATAGGTTAGGTGAGTGGGCAAATGCATGGCAGATGAAGTATAATGTGGATAAATGTGAGGTTATCCACTTTGGTGGTAAAAACAGAGAGACAGACTATTATCTGAATGGTGACAGATTAGGAAAAGGGGAGGTGCAACGAGACCTGGGTGTCATAGTACATCAGTCATTGAAGGTTGGCATGCAGGTACAGCAGGCGGTTAAGAAAGCAAATGGCATGTTGGCCTTCATAGCGAGGGGATTTGAGTACAGGGGCAGGGAGGTGTTGCTACAGTTGTACAGGGCCTTGGTGAGGCCACACCTGGAGTATTGTGTACAGTTTTGGTCTCCTAACCTGAGGAAGGACATTCTTGCTATTGAGGGAGTGCAGCGAAAGTTCACCAGACTGATTCCCGGGATGGCGGGACTGACCTATCAAGAAAGACTGGATCAACTGGGCTTGTATTCACTGGAGTTCAGAAGAATGAGAGGGGACCTCATAGAAACGTTTAAAATTCTGATGGGTTTAGACAGGTTAGATGCAGGAAGAATATTCCCAATGTTGGGGAAGTCCAGAACCAGGGGTCACAGTCTAAGGATAAGGGGTAAGCCATTTAGGACCAAGATGAGGAGAAACTTCTTCACCCAGAGAGTGGTGAACCTGTGGAATTCTCTACCATAGAAAGTTGTTGAGGCCAATTCACTAAATATATTCAAAAAGGAGTTAGATGAAGTCCTTACTACTAGGGGGATCAAGGGGTATGGCGAGAAAGCAGGAATGGGGTACTGAAGTTGCATGTTCAGCCATGAACTCATTGAATGGTGGTGCAGGCTAGAAGGGCTGAATGGCCTACTCCTGCACCTATTTTCTATGTTTCTATGTTTCTATCTCATGGCGACCATGAAGTGACCTGGATTAAAAGAGTGTAAATCAGTCATGGACACGATTCTGGCAAAAAATCCCAAATGGAGGAAGGGATTTCTTCATATGTATTTAAGAAGGTTAACATCGCTAAGAAGTGGGTGCTAGGTTTGTTGTGTGCTGAGCGTCCAGTGGACGCAGCGGCAGAATGGACGGAGGGCAAGGAGCATAGGCGCAGCATTAAAAAGGCGATATGGCTCGTCCGTCTACAAAGACAAGTCCAACTGCGAGATGAGCAGGTTGGTAAGTTAGAGGCAGAGCTCAGGGAGTCTGAGGCACAGTCAGACGCAAGGACTGTAGTAGGGAGCAGGTTATGTACGCAGCTGAGGGATGAGAAGCTGGGAAGAATAAGCCAGGAGGATATCTTCCGTAACTATAAGGAGTTCCTGCAATGCCAGGTAACTGAGGCAAAGGGGAACGAGAGGGCGGTTAGGGAGGAGAACACTCATTTGTAGAGTGAGGTAAAGGTGCTAGAAGAGCAGTTGAAGGATATTCAGGTGGCATACAGAGTTGCCAACACTGGAGGGTTTGAAATGGGTAATCATGGTCCTTGCCAAGAGCAGATCCGGAATTTAACCGATACTCCATCTAAGGCCAAAGGGATGGTCTGCTTGGTAGCTCCAGGAATGACCCAGGTAGATGAGGAAGAGAGGGGAAGATAAGGAGGAATGTGAGGCAGAGGTAGATGCTCGATCACCGCCCGAAGTGCCGGGACCAGGATCCATGTGCCCTGTCCGGCAGCAGAAATACGGTGTGCCCGTAGGCGGTCAAGAGCAAGGACCACTGCACAGTGACTTTGTGTTCCCGTATACGACCTCCCAGCTGCAGGCAATGGTTTCTAACCTGACCAAACTGACCAGCAAAGGAGACCCATCTGTCCATTTTACAGATGTGGAGCAGATGGGGGATCAATAATTGTAACGAAGCTGAGTCAGCCAAATTACTTTTATTTTCCCTGGATAGTTGGCTGTACCAGTCGCTCTTAGCGGGTAGCAAGAGGGGACAGGGTGCGTTAGAGGGGATAAAGGATGACATCCTAGAGGCTATGGGCCTCAATGAGGGAAGTCCCTTCTCCTGAGTGGAAAGGACACTGCAGTCAGCTGGGGAGGCACCGCAGGCTTTCGTGGACAGGCTGTGGCCCGTTGACCGGAGTGCCTGTGTGGGGTGCCCAACCGGGCGCAGCTGCAGGGGGAGCCTGGGGCTCACTGGCTGAGGACCCTGGTGGCGAACAGTCTCCCCAGGATCAAGGCCAAAGCAGAGGGGTGGTTCGATTCCAGGGATCCCCAGACCACAGAAGAGAGTGTGATCCGGCAGTTAACTCTCTCTTTTAGGAATGGTCGGGGTGAGGATGACAAACCAAAGGGCAGAGTGCAGGAGTTAAAGCATAATGGAGGCAACGTTAGGAGAGAGTGGCGCCAGGAAGCGGATAGCTCAGAGAAGAAGCAGGGTTGTTATGGGTGCGGGAGTAAAGAACACTAGAGGAGAGACTGCCCAGTCCCTGACAAAGGGAGCAGGAAAGGGGATCCTCCAGCGCCAGCGCGGAAAGCCACAGCTGTGTTGGGAAGCAGCACTAATCCGTTCACGGTATTAGTGGCTGCTCTCCGCGCAGTCTTTCCGGCAGGGCAGGGTAGGGTGGACATGGCAGCAGGCAGCATACTCCCATCCGCCCCGAACAATCCCGACCCATGACTAGGGGCTTCTCAGCCCGTTTACCTGTGTCCATTAGGTTATGATGCTTGGAAAAGACAGTGCGTGAAGATGGGGGTGGAGATGGTGCAAGGGATCTATCTGTTGGACACTGGAGCTTCAAACGCTATTGTCTATGCGGATAACCCGACCGCATCACCTCTATCGAACGGGGTCACATATAAATTAGTAGGGTTCACTGGGAACGAACGAGCTAGGTCTTTCTCCATTCCGCTCGCCATCGATATGGTTACACTCCATTCGGAGTGGAAATGTGTCCTGATATGGTGGGAGTGGGAGGGAATAGGCATTTTGGGGGCAGACTTCATACAGGCCCACAAGATATTGGTGGATTTCCGGAATCACTGTCTTTGGGGGGCAGTATGAATGGGAAAGGAGAAGGAGGTAGTAGTTATACCAGGGAAGCAAGGTAAGGGAACCGCGTGGACAATGAAGCCCAAGGGTAGTTATGACCTTGAACTTTTGGTCACTTCTACCCCGGCGGAGTACAGAGTGGATGTGCGAGACAACCTCATAGCATTCGCTACACACAAGCACAACTGCGGGAAGGTAACAGGAAGGGAGGTCAGATTAGAAGGGGACCCCATGGCCCGACCACCGAAACAGTACTACTTCCCCAGAGAGACAGAGGCAGATTTAGAGATGGCGTTGTTATCCCTGGTTGAGCAGGGTGTGTTGAGACCCATAGCGACCCATGTGGACTCTCCGATTTGGCCGGTTCTGAAACCAAACAATTCGTGGAGAGCCACTGTGGACTATCGGGTTCTTAACAAGAACATCCCAGCCTGTGCCCCCACCATCGCAGCTGTAGCCGACCTGATCGGGAGTATCCCAGCATCTGCGAAAACATTCACAGTGCTGGACATTTCGAACGTGTAAAGTCCTGTCCCCTCAGTACAGATTCACACGAGGCATGTAGTGAAGTCAAGGTCACTCTGGACCTGCACCTTTATTTCACAGCTCTGGAATGCTGCACCTGCCTGAGACCTGTCCTTATATACCTGTCTCTTGCAAGTGCACCCCTGGTGGTAAGGTATGCTGTTGGTTACAGGTCATATCTTATTACAATCATGTATAGCATGTTAGGATACAGTTATATATAATAATGTAAGATACATGACATCACCCTACCCCAAGGTCTTATTGTCTTTATAGGTTCAGTCTCTCAGGTGGTCTACGCTCTCACGTGGAGCGTCTGAGTTGTGGTTCAGTTGTTTGCCTTGGTGTCTGTTTTTCTTTGGGTGTGGTTGCTGGTATCTCGTCTGGGCTGTCTGTTTCGATTGGTGTGATTGTTGTTGACTCGCCTGGGCTGTCTGTTGGGATTGCCCTTTCCTCAGGTTGTTCCCTCTGTCTGTCCACCAGGTGTGGTGCGAGTTCCACATTGCAGTCTGCATCTGGTTCCACAGTGTTGTTGGTAAATCTGCTTTTGACTTGGTCGACATGCCTCCGGCAGGTTTTGCCATTGTCCATTTGTACTACCAGTAGCCTGTTTCCTTCCTTGCCCGTTACTGACCCTGCAAGCCATTTGGGACCCCTGCCATAGTTTAGTACAAACACTTTGTCCCCTATCTCATTCCTCCATCTCCCCCTCGAATTTCTGTCATGGTACTCAGTCAGCTTACGGCGCTTTGCCTCAACGATTTCGTGCATGTCTGGGAAGATTAATGAGAGCCTTGTTTTTAAAGTTCTTTTCATCAACAGTTGTGCGGGGGGGATCCCAGTCAGTGAGTGCGGACGAGATCTGTATGCCAGCAGCAGTCGCAACAGGCGACCCTGCAGCATGGGACCTTGGATTTTAAGCATGTCTTGTTTAATGATTTGCACTGCTCTCTCTGCCTGGCCGTTGGAGGCCGGCTTGAACGGTGCCGTCTTAACATGACTTATGCCGTGGTCAATTATAAAGTCTTGGAATTCTGCGCTGGTGAAGCACGGACCATTGTCACTGACCATAATGTCAGGGATTCCATGCATTGCAAACATGGTTGCGAGGCTCTCCACAGTGGTGGAGGTTGTGCTCGAGTTTAAAATGGTGTATTCGATCCACTTTGAAAATGCATCTACAACTACGAGGAACATTTTGCCCATGAATGGGCCCGCATAGTCTACGTGACCGCGACCACGGTTTGGTAGGCCAGGGCCAGGGGCTCAGTGGAGCCTCCCTGGGGGCATTGCTGAGTTGGGCAGAAATGGTGCACCTTCGGACGCAGAGCTCCAAGTCCGCGTCAATACCAGGCCACCAGACATGGAATCTGGCTGTGGCCTTCATGAAAACGATCCCCGGGTGTTCGCGGTGGAGCTCCCAGACAAATGCCTCTCTGCCAGGCAGTCTGTTTGTAGTGATAGCTCATGCATGCGCCTGTGAAAGGGTTTTAATTCCTCGGGGCAGGCATCGCTAGCCTCTGCCCAGTCACCGGTTAGGACACATCTTTTTACTAAGGATAACGTGGGGTCGCTGGCCGTCCAGGCTCTGATTTGGCGAGCCGTCATGGGCGAACCTGTGGACTCAAAGGCATTGATTGCCATGACTATCTCACAGTCCTGTTCGACAGACCCTTCCGTGGTCGCCAGGGGTAGCCTGCTGAGCGCGTCGGCACAGTTGTCTGTGCCTGGTCTGTGCCTTATTGCGTAGTCGTAGGACGCCAGCATGAGTGCCCACCGTTGAATTCGCGCCGAGGCGTTGGCGTTTATTGCCTTGCTCTCGGATAGGAGGGATATGAGGTGCTTGTGGTCGGTTTCTAACGCGAACTTGGCCCCGAAAACGTATTGGTGCACCTTTTTGACACCGTACACGCACGCGAGCGCCTCCTTCTCTACCATTCTGTACCCGCGCTCCGCCCGCGAAAGTGATCTGGAGACATAAGCTATGGGTTGCAATTTGCCTGCACTATTGACATGTTGCAAAACGCACCCGACCCCATACGCTGATGCATCGCATGTGAGAACTAGCTTTTTACCTGGGTCAAAGAAAGTCAAAACACTGTTGGAACACAGAAGGTTGCGCGCCTTATTGAAGGCGCGTTCCTGGGTGTCCTCCCAAAACCAATCGCACCCCTTCCTGAGTAGCACGTGGAGAGGCTCTAGCAGCGTGCTTAAGTTCTGCATAAAGTTCCCAAAGTAATTGAGTAGCCCGAGAAAGGCGCGCAGTTCTGAGACATTCCGGGGCCTGGGTGCCAGGTGAATTGCTTCTGTTTTGGACTCTGTTGGGCGGATTCCATCAGCGGCAATTCTTCTGCCCAAAAATTCAACCTCGGGTGCGAGAAACAGGCACTTGGATTTCTTGACTCTTAGGCCTACCCGATCCAACCGCTTTCGTACTTCCTCCAAATTACGGAGCTGGGAGTTGGTGTCCCTGCCCGTGATAAGTATGTCGTCTTGAAATACAACCGTTCCCGGGATGGACTTGAGCAGACTTTCCATGTTGCGCTGGAATATGGCAGCTGCCGACCTGATGTCGAATAGCCATCGATTGTACATGAAAAGGCCTCGATGTGTGTTGATGGTGGTGAGTAGCTTGGATTCCTCGGTCAATTCTTGCGTCATATACGCAAATGTGAGGTCTAATTTTGAGAAAAGTTTACCTCCAGCCAATGTGGCGAATAAGTCCTCCGCTCTGGGCAGCGGGTACTGGTCCTGTAGGGAGACTCTGTTTATGGTAGATTTGTAGTCCCCACAGATTCGTATGGACCCATCAGGCTTCATGACTGAGACGATGGGACTTGCCCAGTCGCTAAATTCCACAGGTGATATAATGCCTTCCCGCAGAAGCCTGTCTAGTTCGTGTTCAATCTTTTCCCTCATCACATAGGGTACACCTCTGGCCTTGTGATGGACCGGTCTAGCATCCTGTGTGATGTAGATTTTGACTTTGGCCCCTTTGAAAGTGCCCACACTTGGCTGAAAGAGATGTTCAAATCGCTTTATAACTGTTGAGCAGGAGGTCCGTTCCTCTAATGACATGGCATGGACATCATCCCATTTCCAGTTTAGTTTTGCCAGCCAGCTTCTCCCCAGCAGTGCTGGGGGGTCTCCGGGGACAATCCACAGGGGATGTCAGTTCACTGTCCCTTTGTGTGTGACAGAGAGCATGGCGTTGTCGAGGACTGGTACGATTTCTTTGGTGTAGGTCCTTAGTTTGGTGTCGACCCTTGTGAGTTTTGGTCTGTCTCTTTTATGCGGCCACAGTTCAAATTGTTGAGCGCCCATGAGAGATTGACTCGCTCCCGTATCCAGCTCCATGTTGACAGATATCCCATTGGGTACGACCCTCATCATTATAGGAGGCGTCCTGTTGTAGGAGCAGCGGCCATTGATCGTGTTGACCCGCTGTACATTGGTGTCCCGGGTACTGTCCCCACCATCTTCTAGTCCGCTTTCCGACCCATCCGATTCGTATACCAGCCGAGCTGCCGTTTTTTTGCACATGCGGCCAAATGCCCTGTATATTCACAATTTCTGCAAACAGCCTGCTGAAATCGACATCCCCTTGACGAGTGCCCACCCCCACACCTCCAGCACAGACCTGTTCCATTGTTCAAAGTGTTCCCAAATAATGAGCTGCGTCTGGCTGATCTCTCTTGAGCTTCTCTCAGTTTGTAGTTGATTGCTCGCATTGTGGGTTGATGAGGTGTGAACGGCCGTTCCTGTGGCCCTTGATGGTTTCTGCCTGCTGTCGAGAGCCTGTTCTCCTGGTTTTGTCTGTGTGTGGGGGTAGCAGCTTGTTTAGTGCTGTGAACTTCCTGTTCTGATATTTCGTTAGTTGTCGTACCTGCATTGTAAATCAACCTCGTTTCTTCTTCCCCTACCAAGTATGTCTGTGCAACCAGTGCTGCTGCCTCTAAGGTCAGGTTCTTGGTCTCGATGAGCTTTCGGAATATGCCTGCATGGCCTATTTCTTCAATGAAAAGGTCTCTCAGCATTTCTCTCCTCAGTTCATCGGAGAACTCACATAAACTAGCCAACCTCCGAAGTTCCGCCACGAAGTCGGGTATACTCTGGCCCACACAGCGTCTGTAGTTGTAGAACCTGTATCTAGCCATGTGTAGGCTGCTCGCTGGCTTCAGGTGGTCTCTTACCAGTGTACTCAATTCTTCAAACGACTTGCTTGCTGGTGTTAGCGTTAGTGTTTTCTTAGAAGAATCACTCAACACTCAGGGTCGGTTCCAATGCTGAAGCAGCTTTTATTACGCTCAGCGGGAAGGAAAAACTCAGGACCGTATCCAGGTTTCTCTTCACAGAACAAAGAGTTACATGTACCTTTATATGTTTTACAACAGTTACAAAACAGCTTACTGCAGTTACACAGCTCATCACGGCTGGACACAAGCCAATCACAACGATTATAGATTACATATAGGTTCTTTAATCCAATAGAATTCTCCTAGTAACCAGGGAACCATTGTCAATTTGGGTTGATCGATGACTTTATATGTTCTCTCCCTAGTTCTTTCATCTGGGAGAAATAATTGGTTTGTAGCCTGGTTTACAGCAAATGGTTTCCCTCTTATCTTTCTTCCTGGGGAATTAATTGGTTTATGGCCTTGTTCACAGGAGATGGCTTCCTTCTTATCTCTGCCTTCCCAGGCATTCCTACAGTGGGCCTCACAGGGTTATTGCTCGGTCAGTGAACGTTCAACAGTTCACAGCTTGACTACCTGGTTTCCCATCATGCCTGGGCAGCCATTTTATGTGTGTGTCCATTTAAGCTTATGTGAGTTTTAAATATCCAGCAGGTGCCTAATGCCTAAGTCTATATATATCTACTCTCTACAACAATTCCCCCCTTTCGGTAAAGGGACTAGTCCTAGTCCCCTTTTAACCGACCGTACTGCCTTTATCTGATATTTGTGCACTGCCCGGTACTCCTTGCCTCAACGTGCTGGCCAGTCACGCGGTTTCAGGAGTCCCGGTTGCTTAGATCAAATTAACAAAGGCTAGCTCCTCCCGTCCCCTTATCAAACAGGCCTGTTTAATATCCAGGGAACGGTGATTGGTCCGTTTCCGCCGTTTGTGGCGCCTGCATACCTGGCAGGCCATCACGCCCCATGTTATTGCTAAGATTAATTGTATCCCGACCAGTGTGTGTGAAATAATTCGGATCCATGGGTGGATGTTCACATTTATTCCCCAGTCCCAGACTTTTCTCCACCAACTCTGACTTTGTAAGTCTACCTCGGTATCTTCTTCCAGTTCTTTGATTTTAGTTTGTATCTGGTGATAGAGTTTTACGGATTGCCCCACTCTGAGCCTTAACTCCCGTAATACCTCGGTTAGATGTGGGATAGGGACCTGCTCTGGCTCGTCATAATCCTGCAAATGATCATGGAGCTGATCAGTTACTTCAATAACTTCGGACTTCCGGCGCCTAACCTGGGTGAAATGTGCTTGCCCGATCGCGACAGGTCGTAGTGGTGTGAAGCAAAAGTTGGGCTGCGGTATAGGGCACTGTAGGTCATTATACTGGTATGAACGCTCTGTGGTAGAGACGCAGTATCTTCCCCTCCCTCCGTAGCCCGCCCTCGCGAAGTGCATGTGTGCGGGCACTATTTCTAGTACACACCCGTCGGTTCGGTTAAACCCGCACTCGTCTAGTTCCCCTCGGCCCACTGGGTGAGGGCATACTGTGATTTCCCCCCTTTGCTTGCAATCTGCTAGGGAAATCCCGGTAAGTATGTTGTTTCGACGAACGGCAGAGGTGGTGGTTAGGTAGTAGCGTATGGAGACATTTTCCCGTATTACTCCGATATTCTCTAGTTGGTATAAGGGGAACGGCCCTGAGTCCGGCGTTGCTATAGGGATCAACAGGACTATCCCTATCCCGGTAGTCCTACCCATCTGGCAATCTAGAATTGCGGGGTATACTCGGGTCAGTCCCTTCAGAGTACAATTATCCAGTGTCCCCCTTTGGTTCGCCAACTGAGCTAAATGTGAACTGTCTATCCAATCGGGTACTTCCCCGCGTTGGATCTGGTCGAGGTTGTGGCGGATCTGTCCCACCATCCACAGACCATAAGCATGACAGAGTTGCCCCTGTCTTTGCTTTATTGTATCTTCTTGTTCTCTATCAATGAGGTGATTGATGGTTTTAGCGTGAGCTTCCAGGACTGAGATGCCATCCAACTGGATTTCGACACCCTCCTTTCCTAGGTTGGCCTGGTCTTCCTGGTTTTGCTCCACCCTCTCCAATAACCCCTTCATCACCCCTTTAAGCTGTTCTACCCTCTCATTTAGCCCTTGTATGTCTATCGAGTTAACTACGGAGGTTCCTGTATTGAAAACGGTAGCAACATCATTTACTATTTCCCTCTTCACCCTGGGTGCTAACCCCTGTCCCCGGAACTTACTGGCACCCATTGCATCGGCAGCCTGCTGCATTACGACTTTACTTAATACATTGTACATCTTCCTTGACTGTTCGGTACAATATTCCGGCATCTGGATGCCTGAAATATTGATCAGAACAGGCACAAATTCATGTTTAACATTATCATACAACAGTTCCCCCTCGTTGTACATTACAATCCCATTTTCTGGTCCCTTAGTAGTTATTGCTGGGATTGTCCCGGAGGCGCGCAAATTATGCCGAAAGTGCATTCATCGGGCCCTTTGACATCCCTCCGTTTAATGCAGCTGCTCCTTATACCCGTGGAGCACTGTACACATACCCGGTCCTTATTAGGATTCACTTGTAACCATGCATTAAAATAAGTTCTGTCCTTGCTCCAATCCTTAGTCGCTGGAACACATATTCCGTCCGTCAAATTGAACAACACTCCATAGTTCATGTAATTGTTTATTTCCAGCGTGCTCTGCTGTCCGTCGGTGTTGCCCAGGGTACGTGCATGTCGCAGGGCTATCCATATTACGAGTAGCGTCGTCCGCATTCCCATCTCGGTAAGTATTATCTGTAATTTTAAACAGACGGCCTGGTCGTCACCAGGGGTTAAAGTTTTTTTTTTTCCTATGAGTGTCCCGGTCACCCTGCAAAATCAGAAGCACAGGGTTACAATTGAATCATTTCGAATTGAATCTGTGGGGCGTTCGCCCGTGTCTTTACCCACTTAAATATTACCCAAACTCCTATTAACATTAAAGCTAAAGCTATTCCTCCGAACACCCCTTCCGAAAGGGTGTCTAACCACTCCTGGTACTTTACAGCATACCATTCCGTCTCGTCTAGGCGTATCACCCTTGGTTCGGCCATTATTCTTTTGGGTTATACCTTTTTAGTTGTGACCAGTGCTTCCACCGGCCTTTCCCTTTCATGTCGACACATGCACACGTGTCGCTTGTCAAAATGATGTCATACGGTCCGGTCCACCTCGGGGCAAACCCCGTCCTGCCTGGAGTGACCTGTACTAATACTTTGTCGCCTACCTGTGGGAGGGATGCGCGGCCTTCCCGTTGTTTTGGGTCTCCAAGTCCCGTAGGGCCTGTTGCTCTACCACCTCTTTCCTTAGTTCCTTTAGCTGTGAATCTAATTGTTTTACATATTGTTTAATCCGATCTCGTAGAGGCCCCATTTCCTCCCCCCCTGTTATGATCCCTTCAGGAAGTCTCATGGCCCTTCCTGTCATTAATTCAAAGGGGGTCAGTCCTGTGGTTCGGTTAGGGGTAGCCCTAAGTCTCATTAATATGCAGGGCAAAATATCTACCCATCCCTTCCCGGTCTCTGTTATAGCTTTGGCAATTGCTGTCTTAAGGGTACGGTTCATTCGCTCCACCATTCCTGAGCTCTGGGGGTGGTACGGGATGTGGAACCGTTGTCGGATTCCAAGCAGACCGCATGCCCGCTTCATGACCTGTCCTGTGAAGTGCGTCCCCTGGTCCGAGTCAATTTGAAGGGGCACTTTCCACCGTGGGATTATGTCGAATGCGATAATCTGCGCTACCGTGGATGCTCCGCAATCCCGGGTGGGAAAAACCTCAACCCACCTGGTAAACTGATCTACAATAACCAGGCAGTATTTCTTTCCCCGACTGGTGGGTAGGGGTCCTGTGAAATCAATTTGTAGATTCTCCCACGGGCCCCTGGGACGTGTCTGATGTGCCATTCTGACCTTTACGGGTCTGCCTGGATTATGCTGTGCACATACTATACAGCGCTGGCAATGCTTGGCCACGTCTCGTCCTACCCCGGCCCACCACCAGTCTTTGAGCAGACGGCTCAGCATTCCGTCTCGCCCAGTGTGGTCCGGCTCATGGTGTAGCCGGAGTAGTTCGGTCTGGATTGAAGACGGGGCGACTACTTGTAATCCCTTCCTCCACACCCCGTCCTCCCCAATGCTGGCCCCCTTGCTTTCCCATTGTGACCGTTCCTCCGAGCTACTTTCTTCCTGTATCTTACGGACACTTAGCTCTCCTGGTCCTATCACGGCCACTTTAATTATCTGGGGCTCATCTTCTTCTGCCGCGCTCCTAGCTGCTTGATCTGCCAGCATGTTTCCCCGTTGTTCCCTGGTCTCTACCTTTTGATGTGCCTTGATCTTTATTACTGCTGCCGTCGTAGGCCTTTTAACGGCTCCGACCAGCTCCCGAACTATCTTCTCGTGTTTAATGTGTCCCCCCCCCGAGGTTATATATCCACGTCTACTCCACGCTATCATATAATCGTGTACTACCCCGAATGCATACCGGCTGTCAGTATAAACATTTACACGCTTCCCCTCTGCCCATTTGAGGGCTTCGGTCAGCGCTACCAACTCCGCCACTTGGGCGGACACTGTTCCTTCCAGTGTCCCTCGCAGGAGGGTGACACCATCCTGATCTACCACGCCCCACCCGGTGCGGAATCTTCCGTCGACATATCGTCGGGACCCATCAACGTAAAGGGTTAAATCGGGGTCCCTCAGAGGTTCGTCGGCTATTCCCCCTTCTGTTCCTTCGTCTATCTCAGTCTTGCAGCTATGGGGTTCACCTTCGGTTACTATTCCCTCCGCGGGATTAAAGCCTATATCTCTAATTATTTGTATGGACTGATCTTTGGGTAATAGTACTGCCTCCCAGGTAGCTCGTCGCGCATCTGACACTGTTTTTAACCTCCCGGTATTTAGCAATTCCACTATGGTGTGCTTCGTGTGTAAAATTATCTGCCCCGACATTGTGACTGGTTCGCATATCCTGGCAGCCCAAGCGGCACAATCGAGGGCAGCCACACACCGATGGAGTCCCTTCACTACCGGGGACTCTTGTGTTGAGTAATACGCTACTGGTCTCATTACCCCCCCTTTCTCCTGGGTTATGATGGCGCTATAAAAACCTCCATCGAGATCGTAATGTACATGGAACGGCTTTGTCATATCCGGTAGCTTCAGCGCTGGGGCTGCCACCAATTCGGCTTTTAATTTCCCATAGGCTTCCTCTTGCTCCGATCCCCAGTCTACCTGCTCTGTTCCTGGTTTTCCTCCCTTCACTAGTCGCTGAATGGGTTCGGCTATGTTCGCAAATTGAGGAATGAAATTCCTGCAATAGTTGAACAAACCCATCACCCGCCGCACTGCCCGGACTGTAGTTGGTCGGGGCATATCAACGATGGCTGTCTTTCGGTCTGTCGGAAGAGTCTTTTTTTTTTTTTCCTGACTGATATCGTGTCCCAGATGTCGAACCGTGGCTTGTCCGATCTGCGCCTTTTTTTTGGATTTATTTTAAACCCTGCCTTATCTAGAGTCCTTAGGACCATGGCTACGGCCCCTAAATGCTCTCGGTCACTTGATGAGGCTATTAGGATGTCGTCCACGTACTGAAGGATTGTACTATTATACGGGGTTAGGTTACATGATTCCAAAGCGTTACTCATGACTCGGTGGAAAATGTTCGGGCTGTTATGGAATCCCTGAGGGAGTCGGGTCCATGTGTATTGTCTATCTCTGGATGTAAATGCGAATCTCTCCTGAGACTCCGGGTCCAGCGGGATTGACCAAAATCCGTTAGCGATATCTAAGACGGTGAAAATCCTATGTTCCGGATTCAGACCGTTGAAGATAGTCGCTGGGCTGGCCACAATCGGGTGTTCCCTGGATGTAACTTTATTCAGGGCTGTGTAATCTATCGTTAGTCGGTAGCTTTCATCCGGCTTTTTAACTGGCCACATCGGGGAGTTTGTGACTGACACGGTCTGTCGTAGTATGCCCTGTTCTACCAGGGCTTGTATTATCCCCTCAGTGGCCCGCATGGCCTCTGGTTTAATAGGGTACTGCTTGTGGGGAGGGTGTACCGGTCCCGTGACCTTCTCCGGTGTCATGTCCACAAGTCCGCAGTCCTGTTTGCTTTTTGCCCAAACTCCCGGGATAGCCTGACACAGTAATCCCAACATCCCGTCCTTAGACCAGTCTCTCTTCAGAGTATCCGTTTTACCTAATGTGGCTATGTTCTTTACTAGTGCCCATTTCCTGGCCACTTTATCCTTATACCCTTTCGTACCTTTCCAGGTTACCCGTTTTCGCTGCGCATCCACTATTGTTCCTAATTCGCGGAGTAGGTCCATCCCTAGTATAGTTCCCTCTGAGTTTTTTTTCTATTAAGACATCCAAATTAATAATGTTCAGTATAAAACGGCTGTCAATGGAAAGGGTTAACTCCTTTCCAGGTTTGTAAGAAGACCTGATGTCATTACGTGACTTCACGTAATCATCTGAAAAAAAAGTCTTTGTGCCTTCAAAACTGGCTTCGAAATTAGGAATCCGTTAAAAACAGCATAAATCATTAGAGTAAACTCCAATGTTTTCTTAACTTCTAATTCAAGTACTTGCCAAAGAATTTTTTTTTTTTTAATTGTTTTTAAACAAGACCACACATACAATAGCGATTTTGTTTACTGAAATTCAATTCTGTTTTTTTTTTATTTCTCTCTTTCTCCTCGTTATCTTCAAAACCCTCCTGCTTGTTTAGACTGTTCGGGACATTTTTGATAAACACTGTCCATTTTAGAAATCTTTTCAAACTGCATTGAAACTCTTGAAAATTCGAATCCATGTAGAGTGTTTTTTACTTATTCCAATTATTTTTTTTTCTCTTCTAATTAAACCAATATCTTTTTCACAGCAAACATCAACTAGTATTTAGTAAGTTATGTCTTTTTCCATTTAGTCCGTTACATCTTTTTTTTTCTTCAAATTAGGTTTTGTATTTTACACGGAGGGTTCGTAACTCCATAAAGTTGTTAATTTGTTTACTTTCAAAGTGGCGTCTTTATCTTTTTCTTTTTCTCCATAACTGGAATGGAGACCAGCTTTGAGAGTTTGAGTGCTGCCTTTCGTTATCTCAAAATGCTCCAGTTTCAAAGCCGTTACTAAAGCTTGCTGTTTTTTAACATTTTCCAAAAGTTCCTTTTATACCTTCGCAGATAGCTCGCCACTTGCCCAGGAGTTTGACCTGATCAGATTTAATTTAATCTTTTTTTTTAAATCCACCTCAGTATTTCCTGTGCCTTCTCTGAATATCTCAAAATCCCAATTCAAACTTTGTAATTTCAATCTTTATTTAAAACTTTTTTTTTTAGAAGCTCTTTTTTTTTAAAGCATTCTTTATCTCATTCCGAGACTAAATTTATGTCTTTCAACCCAATCAATCATTGCATGTTTTCTTTCGGCAAGTAAGTGAGCATGTCAAATAAATATTTTGCTCAACAAACCTATTCTTTATTTGTTTATTCTCCTAGCTCCGTAACTTATCATCCGAATAAATCCACACCTGCGTTTCTAACTTAAATGTCTTAAAACTTCCCACATACAGGACAACATTACAAAGGGTTTAAAAAAAAGACTTTCACTCTGTTTCTAAAATAAACAGACACTTGCATTCCTCTTCCAACCAGGCTTTCGGAACATGAAAACATAAAACAAAAATTCATTCTGCAGTCAAAAATCACACAGACACTTCTCACTCAACGATCAGACATTTACAACAGTCTCTCTTCTTGTTTTGGCCGGCTCTATTTTTGGATCCATGACCTTTCAGGGAATTCGTAGTTTTATCTAAATAATTCCTCACATAACTAATTCCTGAGGATTCCACCCTGCTTTAATCATTTTTTCAATTAGCTTCTTTTGTTTTTCCGCCAGGTGGCGGGTAAGCGACCCTTCTGGTCCCCACTCGAGTTTACTTGTTTTCATGGCCATTCCTGGGTAGGACTGGTATCGTTAGGAATCTACTCTCAGCGGTCCGCTTTCTTTCTAGCGCGACTTGTAGTAAACTGTCTCTTGGCTACTGTCAGGTCACAAGTTCTGCTGTTACACAAACTTATACAATTCTTAAAAACGCGTTTAAGCAATTCCCGCAGTGCTCTACGTATCCTTAACGACTACCTACCACCGCTCAGCCCGTTGGTCCGACCCTGTTCACAGGTTTGGATTCCGTTAGCCGCTGTACACCGCTTGGTTCTACCCCGGGGTATTTCAAATTACACTACTGGGTCCGGAAGATGTCTCTCGGTATCACGATCCCACGGTCTAAGTGTGTCCCCTACGCCTACTTGGTTCCTGGCCGTCACGTGGGACAAAAGTCCTCTTAATTCAGGCTCAGGCTAGGCGTTTGAGATATTAGACCGTCTCCTCATGTCGATCAACCAGCTTCCACCTTCCGCACCCTTTATACTTGTTTTTTATACTCACCCGGGTTTTTTCCAAGGGCGTCCAGCGACTCCGGGAAATCCCGTCGACTACGCCATTGTTAGCGTTAGTGTTTTCTTAGAAGAATCACTCAACACTCAGGGTCGGTTCCAATGCTGAAGCAGCTTTTATTACGCTCAGCGGGAAGGAAAAACTCAGGACCGTATCCAGGTTTCTCTTCACAGAACAAAGAGTTACATGTACCTTTATATGTTTTACAACAGTTACAAAACAGCTTACTGCAGTTACACAGCTCATCACGGCTGGACACAAGCCAATCACAACGATTATAGATTACATATAGGTTCTTTAATCCAATAGAATTCTCCTAGTAACCAGGGAACCATTGTCAATTTGGGTTGATCGATGACTTTATATGTTCTCTCCCTAGTTCTTTCATCTGGGAGAAATAATTGGTTTGTAGCCTGGTTTACAGCAAATGGTTTCCCTCTTATCTTTCTTCCTGGGGAATTAATTGGTTTATGGCCTTGTTCACAGGAGATGGCTTCCTTCTTATCTCTGCCTTCCCAGGCATTCCTACAGTGGGCCTCACAGGGTTATTGCTCGGTCAGTGAACGTTCAACAGTTCACAGCTTGACTACCTGGTTTCCCATCATGCCTGGGCAGCCATTTTATGTGTGTGTCCATTTAAGCTTATGTGAGTTTTAAATATCCAGCAGGTGCCTAATGCCTAAGTCTATATATATCTACTCTCTACAACACTGGTTTCTCGGGTGCCAACAGATCCTTCATTAAAGCATATGTTATCGAGCCATAGCTGGTTAAGAGATGGGCTCTTCTCTTGTCTGCCTTATCGTCACCTAACCAGTCTTTGGTTACAAAGCTTTGCTGGAGCCTTTCTATAAAGTCCTCCCAATTGTCTCCCGCATTGTACTTTTCATCTGATCCGTTGTTCGCCATTCTGTGGATTCTGTAATCCCGTAACTCATCGCCACTGTAAAGTCCTGTCCCCTCAGTACAGATTCACACGAGGCATATAGTGAAGTCAAGGTCACTCTGGACCTGCACCTTTATTTCACAGCTCTGGAATGCTGCACTTGCCTGAGACCTGTCCTTATATACCTGTCTCTTGCAAGTACACCCCTGGTGGTAAAGTATGCTGGTGGTTACAGGTCATATCTTATTACAGTCATGTATAGCATGTTAGGATACAGTTATATATAATAATGTAAGATACATGACATTACGGATTCTGGTCTATCCCTCTTAAAAGGGAGGACCAGTATAAGTTCGCATTCACTTTCAAGGGTCAACAGTACACACGGACCTGTCGTCTCCAAGGGCTTCATAACAGTCTTTCTATTTTCCACCAATGTATGGCCAACTGTTGAAAAGGGTTCAGCAGTGCACAGCAGCTTGTGCAGTACGTGGACAACCTGCTTTTGTTCTCCGACAAGGGGGAGGAGCATGGCCCACTGCTGGCTGAGCTGCTGAGTCTGTTAAAGGAAGCTGAGTTCAAGGTTAATCCCAGGAAAGCAAAAGATCGGCCAGCAGGAAGTAAAATTCCTCGGGCTGACCGAGCGGGCTGGGGAGAGGGCCATCGATGAAGCGAGGAGGAAGGCGGTATCGGAGCTACCTGTCCCGACCACGGTAACGGGGGTAAGATCCTTCCTGGGACTCACAGGGTACTGCAGGGGTTTCATAGAGGACTATGTCACTACGGCAGCCCCTCTACTCCGGCTCCTCCACAAGGGAATGGGCTGTGAGTGGGATGAGGACTGCCTGGCAGTTTTTAGTCGTCTGAAGAGAGAACTACAGACCGCACCGGCTTTAGGAGCAATTGATGAGGGAAAGGAGTTCTTTTTGGAGATAGCTGCCACAGGGGACAGTTTGAGCGCAGTGCTGCTCCAGGAGCGGTACAGCAAGCTGAGGCCTGTGGTCTACTCATCAAGAATCCTCACAGATGTAGAGAGGGGGTACTCCAATTGTGAGAGCCACCTACTTGCCCCACATTGGGCCATGAAAAGATCACAAATCTTCACGGGGGCATCCCCGATAACTCTCTTAACCCATCAGACACCCACTCAGATACTGCTGATGTGAGGATAAAAGATGGCACGGTGAGCAGTGCACGCATTGCTCGCTGGACTTTATTGCTCTCTCAGACGAATTTGAGTGTGAAAGGCCTCTGTGAGCCCAAGCTCACCGCAAATTTGATCTGCCCAGGGATGGCTCACACATGTTCTGTTGAAGAAGTATGGGACGTAGACACAGGGTTTCAGGCTGGGATCCATCCCACGGGCCGTGAGATCTATGTGGACGGGTCCAGTACAGTGGTGGCAGGGGAACGACTCACTGGATGCGGGATTTTTGACCCAAAGGCAGGCATTGCCAAGGCCATTAAACTCCCGAGCACCCTGAGCACCCAGCACGATGAACTGTCGGCGGTGGTGTATGTGGTTACCCACCCCGAAGAGTTCCCTACACCCTACACGATTTGCTCGGACAGCATGTTCACTTGCAATTCATGTACAGAATATTTGCCCATTTGGTCTCGTCGCGGGTTCACATCTGCAGACGGGAAACCCCTAGCCACCAAGCCATTGTTGCAACAGATCATAACATCCATAGGAACCCAGGGGGATTTCTATATCCACAAAGTCAAGGCCCATTCTAAGACAGAACCCTGTGCGGAGGGCAATCAGCAGGCCGACGTACTGCCCAAGGAAGCTGCTCGAACGAGCACGTTTTGGGATCCTTATGGGTCGAGTCCGGTAGCAGCGATCAGAGACAGAGGTGGGACACAAGGGAGTGCAGGGATAGCATTGACCCCAGACCTAAAGATGGTCCAGACACAGGATCCTGTCCTAAAGACTGTTCTGGAGACGCTGGCTAAAGGAGATAAGGTAGAGGGTCCCTGCGGAGTGGCAGGCATTATGCTAAAGGAAGGGATGGTTTTCAGAGGGGAACAGTGGGTAGTCCTGCAGCAGCACCGGAGAGAATTCCTTCAGTTGGCCCACGAGGGTCCAGGAGCAGGGCACCCCAGGCCGGAGACCACCTGGCAACGGGTGGAACAGGCAGGGTGGTGGCAGCAACTGAGGGAGGACATCCATGACTTCTGCGCGGATTACCTGGTGTGTGCTACAAACAACCCTGACCCCCAGAAAAGGAAGGTATCCATGGGACACACGAGGAGAGTGGAGGGACCATGGCAGTACATACAGGTCAATTATATCAGACCGCTGCCCACCGCGCGGCCAGCCACAGCCACAGCTTTGCGGACCGCAAGGATTCTAGTGAGAGAAGTGTTCTCTAGGTGGGGGTACCACAGTATGTGGAGTCCGATCAGGGGAGTCACTTCACAGGGGCAGTCAATCAGGCGACTCTGAAGATGCTAGGTGTAGAGGGTAAATGGCACGTCGCCCACAACCCGCAGTCATCGGGGATTGTGGAGCGAATGAATAGGACCATCAAGGAAAGGTTACGGAAGGAGATGGGAGACTCGCCTAGAAAATGGGTGGCGGTCTTGCCGTTAGTTCTGTTGGGGGTCTGAGTCAGCCCGTCCAGAAGCACAGGGTATTCTTCGCATGAGCTCGTGACAGGCAGGGTTATGAGAACGCCCAGCCATGTACTGGCACCGGTTCTCATGGACGGTCAGTTGAGAGAGGTGAACCAGGAAAGGTTTGTTAAGAATCTGTTTGAGCATCTCAAACAGATCCATTGGCAGGCTGCCAGTAACATGGGGAAGCAACAACGCAGAAATCGTTTATTGCGTGAGCCTCAGAGGCACCATGAGTGGAAGGTCAGAGATCAAGTAATGGTCAGAAACTTCGCCAGGGTAGGGACTTTCGAACTGCTATACATGGGACCGTACAATATCGTGGATAAGGCTCGTCCAATGGTATATGCGGTCAAAATGCCCCGACGCACTAAGTGGTTCCATATCAATCAGTGCAAACTTTGGAAACCTGGGGAAGGAGCTGATTAGAGGAGGAAACAGCAGGGAGTGGTGAGCTGCGCTACAGGTGTGGGTCTCCAGCCCATAATCTGGGACTGTGAGGAGCCCACAGAGGGACCAGCCGTTCCGCCTGTGGGGGCAGGAGTGAGGAGGAGTGCCAGGACCCCACGGCCAAGGGCGCCGTGGACGCCTCCTTACACATCGGTGAACAAAGGAAGCTGGGGTCGTAAGAGGCCCAGGGTCGAGGAGGCCTAGTGTGGCCACCTGGAGACGGGTGGCGCTGTACATAACTTCTTTCTCTCCTGTCTCTTGCCTTAGCTTGTCTGTATATTCCGGTTACCAAAGGTAATCGTGTGTAGCTGTGTCTGGAAAGGTGAGGCATCACCCCAAGGACAACGTTGTGTTCTGTTTGTTTTCAGAGAACGCCTAAGAACAAGATGAAGTCAGACATAGTAATCCTGATCGTCATGATTGAAGCCAGCACGAGTCGCAGGGACGACACCGAGGTGTCGGTTGTTTTCGGCTGCACCGGCGGAGACGGACCAACCGTGACCACTGGAGGTGGCTCGAGGGATGGGGCGAGCATCCATCTCCACAAGGGGGGATGGCTGGGGTCGAATTCCACCCAGTATTCCAGCCATGACAAGTTCACCTATGGTGAAGTGTCGATCCCATGCCTGAGAATAGGGGTTACCACCTCCCGGGTTAGGGTAATGGAGGGTAAGCAGGTGTGCCTTAGCTGTAGGGGACACATTCCACTGGGAAGGTGATGGTGGCTCAGGAAACTGAGCATGGTCACAGGGGACCAGACAGCTGACTGGGAAAGACTAAGTAACGACACGTACCGGACAATCATGGGTTCTCAGGGAGGAGTGAATGTGTGTTGGAATAAGTGGTGGGAATCCGAGGAAGGGATTTATGTGTGTATGTGGGGGTCAGAAAAGATCTGCCCAACTGATGTGTCGGTCGCGTTTAGCAGGTGATGGTAGGACGCCAGGGTGCAATCGGTTGGGATCGGAGTGTGGACTCCTGTGTGATCCCAAATCCCCCAAACACCATCAACGCCACAGAGCCTCATCTCATACACCAGGAAGCCCCCTCCCAGAGCTCTGACGGTACAGGCGACTGTAGCTAGGTGTCCCACCACCACCAGGGGTCCAGGGAATGGGTTGGTGTTAATCCCTACTGACAAAGTTTTGTTTCAGAACGTGCACTACTCCGTGGCATCCGTGATCCTGAACCTGACTGAAGTCCACCTGCCTGTGTGGTGCCCGAAGCAGACGGAGAAGCTTTATGAAGCTCTGTTAAAAGTGATGTTTCAGGAGTTTTATGAACTGGACTATGGAAATGTAGATAATGAACGGCTTTATGGTCTGAATGTTGGGAATAGTGTGGGGTCCGGGAGGCAGAGAAGAGGGACCTGGAACGATGTAGCCACAGCGTTCAGTACAGGAACGGGTATTGTTAATAGTATGGATGATGTACAACTCCAGATGCAGATCACTAGTTTTAAGATTCTAGGGGAGGAGAACACAGTGGCGGGTTCAGAGCTTCATGAGGACCAGGCAATGACCGTTCATTTAAAGGAGGTCATTGCAGAGCTGGAGAGGCGCGCTAAAACAGTTAATGATTTGATACGGGAGGACAGGAATGCCTCGGAGCAGGCTGCACGGAATGAGGTGTGCATGCTGTATGGGACATGGTTGCTAGGCGAGGGCCGCAGTAACCTGGAGGACCTGAGGCAAGGTCGCGTCCCTCTATGGTTAAGCAACAAACATCTCGCCGCGCTGCACCCGTATAGCAATTCGCTGAGCCCGTGCCAGCATCGTTTAGCCTCTGAAGCCTACCCTGTCCCTGTAGATTGCGGGCGGTCCAACCATACAGTGATGGGAATTGTAGTAAGGATACCGGTAATGGGCAGGTCATAACCGCCAGCACCGCTATACAGGGTTGAGAATATCGGGGTCATTCATGGAGGAGGTCCCGCCATATGTCATAAAGTGGGAGCATGCTATGACAGGCACTGACATCTCCGGATGCCAGAGCCGGGGTGCACACGTAATACTGTGTCCCCAGCACTTGAATGCTTTTGCTCGATCAGAATGTGGGTTTGCTTCTGCAGGCGCGGAACCTATCAATTGCACCATGGTAGTGATGGCACCAGATCACGTACCTCCACAGGTAGCATACGTGGGGAGTGAGACATACTGTATCACCACAAGTGTGCTCCGCTACCGGTACAGCCAGAACATGTGGTGTTCGGTGAGCGACAGCAGCTTTTGTTTCAAACCCAAGGCTGAGGTTCAAGTGGCACAAGAGCGAATTACTCCCATCCCCGAACCCTCGACAATTCACCTCACTGTGAACAACACCTTCATGCATCTCCAGGACTATGTGGAGCATTTCGCGTACCCGATTCCTTTTCTGCCGGAACACCTCACTGAGTTAATAAAGACCGTTGAGTTCTCCCCGAAACATTTTTACACTTTAGAGCAAAGACAGTGGAAGTGGGGGAGGAGATCAAGGGGACTGTCTCGCCACCGTGGTGAGACATCGGCCTGAGTGCAGAGATCCCTCCCTGGATCCGCGTCTGTTCCCATGCATTAGTCATCATACAATTGTTGCTTGTAAGCTATTTGTTGTACACCAGCTGCAGGCGATGGAGCCAGATGCTCTGAACGCAGTGGCAAGGGATGTGAGATCGACTCGGAGAGGTGTAATTGTTGATGATGGTTTTCTCCCTGCCAAAACTTGTAATGTACCAAAGTTTTCTGTAAGCAAGTGTATTATATTCTGGTTATAGTTTCACACTCTGTATTGCGCGATGTGCGCTGTTGTAGTTTTTGTAATGTATTACCACCTGCCAATGCTGTATTCTGTGATGTGCAGTGATTGTGGTTTTTTTTGATAACGTCTTGTGGATCTATTGTGTGAAGAAGCCGTCTCTTATGTTTTGACTCTGTAGAAGGGAACTGTGACATGTTGTAAGAGGTATAGTTCTGGGGTTTTAAAACGTAAAACCAGGGGAACAGCTTCACTTGTGGGAGACTTTGGCTTTTGCTCTCTCGTCGAGTGATGTTTTATGGAAAGAAAAAGCATCAAACGGGGGACTGAAGAGATCGCAAAGTCTCTGTTTAAAGAATGGACTCAGTCGAAAATATTTCGTGGACTTTATGTTTTTTTTTCTGATTATGGGGTCACCCTGTGCAGATACGTGAAAAGGCTGGTTTGTTAAAAATCCAGAGGCCGCATGGCAGTTGGCTGTTAATATGTCCTTACTAAACAGTATTAATGCACACGAGGCCCATACTTGAGAGAAGGTCACTCTGTGACCAGTTACCTTTATTACCAAGACCACAAGAGAGAGAAGGTGGGTGGAGCTTCCCCTTTTATACCTGAAAGTCCAGGTTAGGAGTGTCTCCCACAAGTTCGCCCCCTGTGGTCAATGTTCTCAAGGTGAACAACTTAGGTCAGCTTATCGAAACATAGAAACATAGAAAATAGGTGCAGGAGTAGGCCATTCAGCCCTTCGAGCCTGCACCACCATTCCATGAGTTCATGGCTGAACATGCAACTTAGACCTCTAGAGGAGAAGAGGGATGGGGGTGGGGCAGGAACAGGAGGGGGAGGGGGCTCGGGGGGATGGGGGGGAGGCGGGGAGGAGGAATTATACATGGGTTACAATGATAGTTGAATACATGACATCACCTCACCCCCAAAGTCTTATTGGGATCACAGGTTAAGTCTCTCTGGTGGTTTACGCTCCCTTGTAGAGCACCTGAGTTGGGGCTCCGGTTGTTGGGCGCTGGCCTGCGTGTCTGCTGTTTGCGGTGCCTCAGGCCCATCCGGACTGCGCACAGTGACTGGGCTCTCCTGCACTTGGTTGCGGTGTTCGGTCACCTGTGGTGGAGTAAACTCTACGTCGTGTTCTTCCTTTGCTTCTTCTATGGGGTTGCTGAACCTCATTTTAGGTTGATCCACGTGTTTGCGGCAGATTTGTCCATTGGTAAGTTTAACTACCTAAAGCTTATTCCCCTCTTTGGCAATCACAGTGCCTGCAAGCCATTTGGGCCCTGCAGCGTAATTAAGGACAAAAACAGGGTCATTGACATCAATACATCGCGCCTTTGCATTCCTGTCATGGTAGTCACATTGTGACTGACACCTGCTCTCAACAATTTCTTTCATAGTAGGGTGTATAAGGGAGAAATTGTTGAGAGCAGGTGTCAGTCACAATGTGACTAACATGACAGGAATGCGAAGGCGCTATGTATTGATGTCAATGACCCTGTTTTTGTCCTTAATAACGCTGGTTTTGAGCGTCCCTTTCATTAGCAGCTCTGCGGGTGGAACCCCTGTGAGTGAGTGTGGTCGGGATCTATTGGCCAACAGGAGGCGTGATAAGCGGCTTTGTAGGGAACCCCCTAAGATTCTGAGCATCCCCTGTTTGATTATCTGCACTGCTCATTCTGCCTGGCCATTTGAGGCCGGCTTGAACGGTGCCGTTCTGACATGGTTGATTCCATTGGCTGCCATGAAGTCCTGGAATTCAGTGCTTGTCATTGTCGCTGATCAAGACGTCCGGTAGACCATGGGCGGCGAACATTGCCCGTAGACTTTCTACCGTGGCAGAGGATGTGCTTGAATTTAAAATGGCACACTCAATCCATTTGGAGTAGGCGTCTACTACAACCAAAAACATTTTTCGCATGAAAGGACCTGCGTAGTCCACATGGATGCGTGACCATGGCTTGGCGAGCCAGGACCAAAGGCTAAGGGGGGCTTCCCTGGGTGCCCAGCTGAGCACATGTGTTGCACCTGCGAACGCAAAGTTCCAGGTCTGCATCTATCCCTGGCCACCAAATGTGTGACCTGGCAATTGCCTTCATCATGACAATGCCCGGGTGCTCATTGTGAAGTTCTCTGATAAACACCTCTCTGCCCTTCTGCGGCATGACTACTTCGTTTCCCCACAGTAGGCAATCAGCCTGAATCGAGAGTTCATCCTTGCGCCTATGAAATGGTTTCAATTCCTCAGGGCATGCCCCGTACGTGGCTGCTCAGCCCCCATTCAGGACACATTTCTTAACTAAAGACAGTAGCGGGTCTTTATTTGTCCAGACTTTAATCTGACGGGCTGTCACAGGTGAGCCTTCACTTTCGAAAGCTTCAACAGCCATGACCATCTCAGCATTGTGCTCAGTTGCCCCTCAGTGGTGGCTAGTTGGAGCCTGTTGAGTGCATTGGCACAGTTTTCAGTGCCCGGTCTGTGCCGAATTGTGTAGTCATAGGCGGCTAACGTAAGTGCCCACCTCTGTATGCGGGCCGATGCATTCGCATTTATGGCCTTGTTGTTGGCCAAAAGGGACGTTTGGGGTTTGTGATCTGTCTCCAGCTCAAACTTCCTGCCAAACAGGTACTGGTGCATTTTTTTTACTGCATATAACCATGCTAGCGCTTCCGATTCTACCGTCCCGTAGCCCCTTTCTGCCTGGGACAGACTTCTGGAGGCATAAGCTACCGGCTGTAACTGGCCATTGGTGTTCACATGCTGCAACACACACCCGACCCCATAGGACGACGCATCGCATGTTAAAACTAGTTTCTTACACGGGTCATATAACGTTAATAGTTTGTTGGAGCATAACAAATTGCGTGCTCTATCAAAAGCCCTTTCCTGGCTGACCCCCCAGACCCAATCGCGACCTTTGCGTAGGAGCACATGTGGTGCTCAATTTGGGAAGAAAGTTGCCAAAAGTTCCGTCGTGTTACAGGGTCTGGGTGCTCTCTGGATCGCTTCCGTTTTGGACGCAGTAGGTCTGATCCTGTTTGCTGCTACCCTCCTCCCCCGGAATTCTACCTCTGGAGCTAAGAAGATGCACTTCGCTTTTTTCAGTAGCAGCCCTACCCGGTCCAATCTGCGTAGCACCTCTTCCAGGTTGTGGAGGTGTTCTTCATTATTGCGACCCGTGATGAGGATATCGTCTTGAAAAGCCACCGTCCTTGGAATCGACTTGAGGAGGCTTTCCATATTTCACTGAAAGATCGCGACGGCTGAACGAATCCCGATAGACATCTGTTATACTCAAACAACCCCTTGTGTGTCGTGATGGTGGTCAGCTTCTTCGACTCACTCGCCAGCTCCTGGGTCATGTAAGCTGAGGTCAGGTCCAATTTTGAAAAATGTTTTCCACCGGATAGCGTCACAAAGAGGTCCTCCGCTCTCGGTAGCAGGTACTAGTCTTGGAGTGACACCCGATTGATGGTAGCCTTGTAATCGCCACATATCCTGACTGACCCATCCGCCTTGAGCACTGGCATGATCGGGCTCGCCCAGTCACTGAATTCGACTGTTGAGATGATGCCTTCCCTCAGCAGGCAGTCCAATCCGCATTCTATCTTTTCCTGATGATGCCTTCCCTCAGCAGGCGGTCCAATCCGCATTCTATCTTTTCCTGCATCACATACGGCACCTCTCTGGCCTTGTGGTGTACTGAATCACTACATTGGTCCCCATGAAAGTGCCGATGCCGGGTTGAAATAATGAGTCAACTTTGTCCAGGACCTGTGAGCATGATACTCGCTCCACAGAAGAAATTGCATTGACATCGTCCCATTTCCAGTTCATGACAGCAAGCTAACTCCTCCCCAGTAGTGCGGGACCATCCCCCGGGACAATCCAGAATGGCAACCTGTTCTCCGAATCTTTGTGGTCACGACTACCATGGCGCTGCCCAGCACCGGAATGATCTCCTTTGTATATGTCCATAGCAGTGCGTCAATCGGCAATAATTTTGGCCTCCTGGCCTTGGACATCCACAACCTTTTGAACTGTTTGATATTCATTTGGCCCCTGTGTCCAGCTCCATTAATAGTGGGATGCCATTGAGGAGCACTTTCATCATTATCGGTGGCGTCCTGGTATATGAACTGTATATATGCTGCACATGAACTCGCTGAACTTCAGCTTCCAGCGATTTCCCCCAGTATTCATTTGTTCTCGTAGGGCTTACATTGGGCCCGTCCTCCTCGTACATCAACCTGGCTGCAGGCTTCCTGCACATATGCGCCAAGTGACTGCTGACGTTGCAGTTTCTGCAGGTATATTGCTGATACCTGCAAGCTCTGGCTGGGTGTTTGCCTCCACACCTCCAGCATGAGCTAGAGGCCCCATTGTTGGAAACAAAAGGTCCATTACTAGTCGATCGTCTCTGACTGTCTCTGTACCTGTCCTTAAGCGCACCATTAACAGGTGTTGATGGCCTCATTATTGGCCGCATTGTCCATTGCGATGGCATGAATCGCCATTCAGCTAGCCATTGTCTCTGTTGAATTCTCCCTTTGGGTTCGATTGCATGCTGCGGCATGTCCAATTGCCCTTGCCTGCCTGGAGAACTGTGTGCTGCGTTAACAATGTTGACTCCCTGGTCGTTTGCCGCATTTGAGCCAAGATCTTTGCCATAAATCATTCTGATCTCTTCCTCCCCTGAGATAATTGTCTGGGCTATCAGAGCCGCCGCTTCCAAGGTCAAGTCTTTGGTCCCAGTCAGTTTCCTGAAAATCCCAGCATGCCCAATGCCCTCAATAAAAAAGTCTCGTAGCATCTCCACTCTGCATGCATCTGGGAACTTACATAGGCTCACCAGTCGCCGGAAATCTGCCAAAAAGTCTGGAACGCTTTGCCCTTCTCGCCGCCGGTGCATGTGAAACCGGTGTCTCGCCATGTGCATGCTGCTCGCCGGTTTAAGGTGTACCCCGATCAACTTACTGAGCTCTTCGAACGTCTTGTCCACCGGCTTCTCTGGCGCTAGAAGGTCCTTCATCAGGGAGTACGTTCTGGATCCACAAACCGTCAGGAGATGAGCCCTGCGTTTGTCGGCTGAATCCTGTCCCAACCATTCCTTAATGACAAAACTTTGCTGTAGTCCCTGTATAAAGTCGTCCCAATCTTCACCAACACAGTATCTCTCTTCTGTGCTGCTAGTGGCCATGCTCGCGTGGTTTAAATCCCAGTATTTCGGCGCCAATAATATGTCCTTACTATACAGTATAAATGCACACGAGGCCCATACTTGAGAGAAGGTCACTCTGTGACCAGTTACCTTTATTACCAAGACCACAAGAGAGGGAAGGTGGGTGGAGCTTCCCCTTTTATACTGGAAAGTCCAGGTTAGGAGTGTCTCCCACAAGTTCACCCCCTGTGGTCAATGTTCTCAAGGTGTACAACTTAGGTCAACTTATACATGGGTTACAATGATAGTTGAATACGTGACAGCTGTGACAAAGAACTGTCAGTCATCCAGAATGTACAGGTTTGCAAAGGGAAAAGGGCTGAGATATTTGAGGCATGCATAAACTATTGGAAAACCACTCTAATATGCAAAGGCACTTCCCACCTCCATCTCAGAAGAGAAGCAGAACAATGGACCCACTAGCCTGGCCAGACCAAGAGGGGTCAGTTCTTCTCTACACAAAAGCTGAGAGATGTCCCAGACCCAGGGCCATCAGTCCAATACACCTGTGTCTGATGGCCCATCACCGAATAAGCGCCGGTGTACTCAGAAGCTAAAGGATTTCAAAGATTGGCGGGAGAGATAAGGGCAGCAGGACTCCTTTAAATATAGACACTTTTCCACCATTCTCTAGCGTTCTGGAGCATTCTCCAGCGTTCGAGCATTCCCCCTCTCTCTCTCTTGCTCCACCAAGACCGACGTGACAAGAAGGACCAGCTGAGCGATCGAGACCAACTGGTGAGCATGGTCGCGAGTGTCCCAAGCCGGTAACCAGAGCACCAGGCGATCTGTGTGGGGTGTAAAGGGCTCAGAGTTTTCTTGGAAGTGAAGCTTTTTTGAGCTATTCTGGGGAGGGAGCTTCATGCGACTGGGTAACTCGCTGGTAGGCGGGGAGTTAGACTCCACCATAGCAACAAGGAAATTACTGCATGTCACCGGTCCTCAGTGTTGTATTGTATGTTGTTTTAACCTGGATCTTATTCTCCACAGAGACAGTGATTTTGTTCAGTAGTGCATGTTTTAGCCAGTGTATGTTAGACCAAATAAATAAGTGTGATTTTTTTCATTGAAGCATTCCTGTCCGTGACTTATTCCATTTACACTCTGAATAATAATCCCCGGGTATAGAATTCTCGTAAGGCGGGGGCGATTCGAACCATGCATCTAGCCATTGGGCTAGGATCAAAACCGCTTACATCTGTCAGCATGTTGAACCTCTTTAGCCTTTTTCCAATGTCTATTCTCTCTTGGTAGCACTAAATTTGTTTCTGCTCTGAGGAGCTTAACTCTTAAATTGGTACACTGAATTATTTGCCTATCTCTGTCTAGTAGAATTCTTCAGTTTCCCTGAACTCCTGTAACTCTTCTCATGTTCTCTCTAGAGAGCCTGTCAATCATCTTTTGTTGGGCTTTTCTGGTATTTTGGGTCAAAACACCATCTATTATATCTTTGATTCTCAGAGTAAATGCCTTCAGTACTATTTATTCATAGGCTGGCCAACTTCGTGGCAAGGATTCTCTTATTTGATGAATGTGCCTTAGAAGGCACATGTCACACACTTATAATGAGCACATTTTTAATTACTTAAGAAATGCCAGATCAGTTCATTAATTGCAAAATATTTTACTTTTCCTGGTTTTTAAGAAATGTGGCAAAACAATAGGTCACTCGCACATCTAATTGTGTAAGCTTATTTCACTTTGTTTGGATTTAAATAATGGCCCAAGATAGCACAAAGTTAGGATGTCTCAAGTCATTTTAGGCTTTTCTTACCTTAACATAACTATCCATTTAACCATGTCAATCCTGGCTGTGCCTAGCTTTAGCCACTGATGTGAACCAGTGGCTAAACTGCAAACTATCTTTTTGTCCCCACAATACTGTTTTGGAGCGCCCATGGTTCTTTGCATCAACTCTTTTAGGGAGAAATTCAGCTGCTTTGCGCCGCCCGTTAGCACCTGTAGGGGGCGGTACTGGGCATTAAGGGCTCCTGAACATGCGCTGACACTAACATTTACCGCCTCGGTCTCGAGCGTCCCGTGGACCATGACGCCATCCTGTGTGCAGCGCCCTGTTACTGCCCTGGATCAGAAATTCACTCTCGCCCCCCTGCCTCAGCGGCTGCCTTCGACAATGGCAGGAAGAGGAGGCGGTAAGCAGTCGGATGGCCACGGTAAGGCATCGACATCCGGTTTATTTGTAGTTGGCAAAGAATGCTGCTTTGTCAGGTTGAAATAGACAAACAGCCATTTTCAGCGATTTAAACGTTTTTCAGTTTCAGGATTCTTCTGCCTCATAAAATTATTGGTTATCATTTAGGTGAGATTTAAAAGTGCTGCATTTCCATACGTTAATGGGTGCTGTACTTGCACTGAAACTTACACTCCAGGATCAATATCGGAGGCAGCGGAGATAGAGAGAATGATTGCAAAATTTGGCCCGAGGGAGGGGGGGCCAACAGGGCTCTCAATAGGAGACTTTACCCTCCCAGGATATTTCTGCAGCTGTTCTCTTACATCAATTTCACTGAGGAACAGTCTCAGAAGGCTCTGCTTCAGCAAGGATGTGGTCACAGACCTCCTGCAACCAGACCTCCAGCCACAGACTAGGGTGACTACGGTTCTCTCAGTGGCAGTCAAGGTCACCGTCACCCTCAATTTCTATGCCAGCGGATCCTTCCAGTCTGCAACAGGAGACATATCTCATCATCATAGGCAGTCCCTCGAAATCGAGGAAGATTTGCTTCCACTCTAAAAGTGAGTTCTTTGGTGACTGAACAGTCCAATATGGGAATTACAGTCTCTGTCACAGGTGGGACAGACAGTCGTTGAAGGGTGGGACTGGTTTGCCGCACGCTCCTTACGCTGTCTGCGCTTGTTTTCTGCATGCTCTTGGCGACGAGACTCGAGGTGCTCAGCGCCCTCCCGGATGCTTTTCCTCCACTTAGGGCGGTCTTTGGCCAGGGATTCCCAGGTGTCGGTGGGGATTTTATCAAGGAGGCTTTGAGGGTGTCCTTTCCTCTGCCCACCTGGGGTTCACTTGCCATGTAGGAGTTCCGAGTAGAGCGCTTACTTTGGGAGTCTTGTGTAGGACATGCAGATGGTGGCCCGCCCAATGGAGCTGGTCGAGTGTGGTCAGTGCTTCGATGCTGGGGACGTTGGCCTGATCGAGAACACTGACATTGGTGCATCTGTCCTCTCAGTGGATTTGCAGGATCTTATGGAGGCAGCGTTGGTGGTATTTCTCCAGTGCTTTGAGGTGTCAGCTGTATATGGTCCACATCTCTGAGCCATATCTAACATATGGAGACATATCTAACATATTGCAGTTCATCGTGCATTGTTGCATCCGCGAGGTCACAGAGGCTCTCCACAGAAGGAGAAGCGAATACATTTCCTTCCCCGTTACCAGAGAGAAGCAGCACAAGCGTGCATGTGGCTTTTGCGGTGTGCCAGCACTGTTCCAGTCATCACATCAAGCTCATGGCTGGCTGCTGGGAGACAAGGGCTATCCGCTCTCCACCTGGCTCATGACTCCCCTCCACAACCCAAACACTCCTGCCCAGCATTCATATAATGACACCATGTTGCCACTAGGAACATCATTGAGCAGCATGGCTGTCATCACAAGCAACTCGGATGAGCGGGTGTCCCTTTTCATCATTGTCTGTTGCATACTGCACGACATGGCCATCATGAGGGCGCTGCCATTGCCACCAGGCATAGATGCACCACCTCAGGAGGTGCAGGAGGGAGACGAGGAGAATGAGGAGGAGGAGGAGGAACAGGAGGAACAGGAGCACCAACAGCAGCGAGAGAGGAGGCAGCTATTCAATCAGCCTTGTGGAAGGGCAGTCCATGATCACCTTGTCAGACTTCGGTTTCAATGAATTCGAGGCCACATCCTGATTGCTCGGCATGTCCCCATCATTCTTTTAATTTCTCCTTTCATATCACAGCGCAAAGTTGAAATGAGACACAGCACCAAACCTGCCACATTAGCACAAATGCATTAATACATTTATCTAAATTCAGCAACCACATATATACAACAAGATTACCTAATCACCCTTGTGCAAACACTTCCTCTCTTTGCAGTGCTTTTTCCTAATCTACGGCTCCTACATAGTGTCTCCCCAGTGACTGCAGCAGGGGCTGGTGGAAGGCTGCTGAGTGTCGGAGCCAGAGACTATGGGCTCAATTTTTCCCAAAGCTGTTTTTTGGCGTACTTGAAGAGTTACGACCGTTTTTTCTGGGCCCAAGTACGCGAAAAAGAAATCATCCAAGTTTCCCCGTTTGAATTCTTCATTTTGGCGCCACCTAGCCTGTCGTTTAGTTTTGGGGGTGGAGCCCAAGCCAAAACGATTGGGTTGCCATGGTAACCAGGGACACAATGCAGGCTGAGGCTGGAAAGTGAAACATACAGCCAGCTCACAGCAACCTGCACAAGCACATTAAACATTGCAGCAACTTAGCTCCATTAAATTATGAAAGTTCTCCCCCCCCACCCCCTCTTGTGCCGGTCCCAGTCCCCGGTCCTATCCCAGGCCGAATGACCTCCCCCCCTCCCAGTTCCCACACGTTTCCCTGGCCGAATGGCCTCCCGGTCCCGGTCCCCGTACCTTTCCCTGGCCGAATGGTCTCCCAGTCCCCGCACCTATCCCTGGCCGAATGGCCTCCCTCCTCCCAGTCCACGCACCTTTCCCTTGCTGAATGGCCTCCCGGTCCCGGTCCCCGCACCTATCCCAGGCCGAATGGCCTCCTCCCTCCCAGTCCCTGCTCCTAACTATGTCCAAAGGGCTTCCCCCCCTGCTCTTTCCCACTCTCTTTTACCTCTCCTGTTGCTGCTGGCCGGGCATCTGTTGCGCTGATTTACTTATCTGCCCGATTTTCTTAACTCACCAGAAGGTTTTTCTACAGAGGCCACATACACCGGCCTAAGATGAATTGGAGTAAATCGGAGCTGGCCAAACTTGCCTAAATGGCCAGAATTGGCGCGTGTGGCAGGTTATGCCCCCGTTACTCAAAAAAAACTAAAAAAATCGTAACTAACTGAGTTACGCTGATGCACATTGATTGGTGAAACTTTTACTTTTTAACTTCGGCCAAAAAAAGGCGCGCGCCAAAATAATGGCGCAAATCACTGGGAAAAATTGAGCCCTGCAGATGGCCTTACAGGACGCCCTCGACCAGTTCTGGACCTGGAAGGCTCGGCTGTACACTGCACCATCTCAAGATGGGCGGCGGCAGTGTGTGCTGGCTGGATGACATGCAGCAACAAGTGCAATGGCGAAGTGGCAGTGGTGGGATCAGGAATGCTGTCATCCTGAGCGAGGACAGCGGGTTCCTGCTGCACTGGCCCACTGGCACTCCCCCGGGACAACACCTCAGGATCACTAACAATCTGCTGGACCACAGATTGGTGGCCTGCTGTGACACCACGAGATCCCCAGTGGACTGTGGTGGACCAACGACAATGGCAGCAGTCAGAGCTTGCATGGAATCAAGCTGAGACTGCATGAGAGCAGTTTGAGACTCGATGCCAACAACCATTCACTGCATTACAGCGCTAAGATGTTGCGTGGCCTGCGCCTATGCTGCAATGGATGCTGCCACATCGCCCATGACATGCGTCATAAGGTCTGCATCCCCAGGGTCACTCTGGGAGTCCACATCACCTGCAGAGTGGAAATGATGGTCTCCATGTTCTATGCAGCGCTCTGTGCAATGTTGGAGGTGGACTCCTCCACGCTCCTTAACATTGCCGAGAGGCTCTCAGGCCTCCTTGTCACTGCACCTATCATCTCCGAGTACATGGCCATCACCCTTCTTGTGAAGGCCTCCCCATCGAGGTCCTCATCTGAGTCCTGTGCAGCAGAACCCGCACACCAACTCGCTCTCCGGGTGAGCTGGCTCCCGAGCTACCTTTTCCCCCTGGCCTTGCTGTAGCCCGATCCTCCCCGGTGCATCACCCGGTGCAGACCCCTCTATTAAACTTGCCTCTAAAGATCGTGCAGTGTCAGTATCTGAGGTGGTCTGTGGGTGAGAGATGCAGTGCCGCGGTGCTTTGTTCCTCCTTCTCTTCTCCTTCCTCACTCTCAGTGGGGGGCTCAGGGACAGGCTGGTCATCTGGTTGCTGATTACCGGAAAGCATAAAGGCACAAGACTCGTGTTAGGGTGAGGGCAGGAGGGCAGGAATGGAGCAAGGAATGCAGACAATATCAGGAGCTGGAAATTGAGAAAGGCTTGTGGTGTGAGGGGCAGTGGGATGAGAGAAGGAGAGGGGATGAAGATACCATTGTTGTCTCCAACAGGGTTGATGTCGCCATGGCGGCCACCACCTGGTGCCGAATGAATCGCAGCACTCGCTCCTCAAGGTCAGAAAGCTGTTGGAGCTGTGCATCACCCCCACCTGTTCTCTACTGCTCCCACCTATTGTGGGCCATCTTGGCCTGCAAGAGAAACGAATGTGTGAGAGTGCAGCTATGAGTTTGGGAGATGTGCGTGCCATTGTTGATTCGCTGTAATTGTAGGCAAGGCATGAGATGTGGATGTGACTTTTAGTAGTTGGAGATGCTTGGTAGGTGAGTGGTGGGGCTGTGGTAGTTTGTGTAGTGTGTATAGACTGAGCTTCAGATGCTGGTATGTAGGACCTGTTGAAGCCTGACCACCCCACTGAGGTCATTGAATTTCTTGCGGCACTGTGTCAGGCTCCTCACGACCACACTGCTGCTCCAGGCCCACTTCCCTCCACATTGCCCTGAAGGCCTGTGACAATGACCTCCTTCCAGTGGCTGAGAACAGCATTGCCCTCCTTCATTCCACTCCTGCGACCAATGTCTCCAATGCCTGGTCGCTGAAATGGCGAGCTCTCTCCCTGGGACAGGGATCAGCCATGACAATTACTGGATTCAGTCGCTTGGAGGTCGCCTTCAAGGCCAGCAATGTTGATAATGATGGAACCTCCACTATAAGAGCTGCAAAGAGCCAGTGTGAAGGATCATTCCTGAGTGCATTGCACTTGAAATTCATTATCGCTCTGCTGGTAGAGCCCCTCGAATGTCTTAGTGAAGTAATTAGCGCTTGATTTAGTGCTCCTGTTCTTTTTTGGAGCACTAACAACCAATTTAGTGGAAGCTCAGAATCATTTGTGCCTGGCGCTACTTATTCAACATTTCAAAAATTAATGCCTTGAATTTCTAGTCCTTTAAGTTTTCCCAGAGTTCAGCAGGAATGTTGAAAATGCCATTTTCCTACAATGCACTGATATCTAAAAAAATTATCAGCTTAAGTGTAATGCTGTGTTTGAGGCTATTGTATTTATACATGATGGAGGTACATAGGCTTGTAAAATTGGAATCAATTTAAAATATTGGTGTTCCTAAACCAGCTAATTAAACTAAAATTTCAGGTTCATCACTTAGCTGACAGACCTGATTTTTTTGTAATGAAATTCAGTGATTTAGTGTAGAGGCGCGCTGTTATTTAATCTTTCTGCATCTGACTTAATCATATTCAACACCCAAGATTTTCCAGTGTGAGTGCAGTTTAGGTTCAAATTGCTAGAAACAAGTGCAAAACTGACAAGAAGAATAGTGGGTAATTTTGACTTGGGTGATAGTGTAAAATGGCCGATAATAATTCACCCGTCATACATTTCTCTTGTCTGTAATTTCCAACTTGTGTGCTGCTTTAGCCTAAGCTGATTTAAAAAAAAATTGTTCATGAGATGTGGACATCGCGGACAAGGTCAGCATTTATTGCCCATCCTTAATTGCTTGAGAAGGTGATGGTGAACCGCCTTTGTGAACTGCTGCAGTCCATATGGTGCTGTTAGGGAGCGAGTTCAATGCGGGGTGCTCTGTCCAGTTTTATTCTTCTTATTGTTTTCACAGCAATATTTCACAACTGAGTGGCTTGCTAGTCCATTTCAGAGGGCAGTTAAGACTCAACCACATTGCTGTTGGTCTGGAGTCACATACAAGCCAGACCAGGTAAGGCTGGCAGATTTCCTTTCCTAAAGGGCAAGAGTGAACCAGATGGTTTTTTTCAACAATCCAATAGTTTCATGGTCACCATTACTGACACAAGCTTTTTATTCCAGATTTATTTAATCAACTAAATTTAAATTCCCCAGCTGTCATGGGGACTTGAACTCACGTCTCTGGATCATTAGTCCAGTAACAGAACCACGATGCTACCATTCCCATATTCTATCTGATATGTCCTTACTATACAGTATAAATACACACGAGGCCCATACTTGAGAGACGGCCACTCTGTGACCAGTTACCTTTATTAGCAAGACTTCAAGAGACCGAAGGTGGGTGGAGCTTCCCCTTTTATACTGGAAAGTCCAGGTTAGGAGTGTCTCCCACAAGTTCACCCCCTTGTGGTCAATGTTCTGAAGGTGTACAACTTAGGTAAGCTTATACATGGGTTACAATGATAATTGAATACATGACATCACCTCCCCCCGCAAAGTCTTATTGGGATCACAGGTTAAGTCTCTGGTGGTTTACACTCCCTTGTAGAGCGCCTGAGTTGGGGCTCCGGCTGTTGGGCGCTGGCCTGAGTGTCTGCTGTTTGCAGTGCCTCAGGCCCATCCGGACTGCCCACAGTGATTGGGCTCTCCTCCACTTGGTTGCGGTGTTCGGTCACCTGTGGTGGAGTAAACTCTATGTCATGTTCTTCCTCTGCTTCTTCTATGGGGTTGCTGAACCTCCTTTTAGTTAGATCCACGTGTTTGTGGCAGATTTGTCCATTGGTAAGTTTAACTACCAAAACCCTATTCCCCTCTTTGGCAATCACAGTGCCTGCAAGCCATTTGGGCCCTGCAACATACTTAAGGACAAAAACAGGGTCATTGACATCAATACATTGCACCCTCGCATTCCTGTCATGCTAGTCACATTGTGACTGACGCCTGCTCTCAGCAATTTCTTTCATAGTAGGGTGTATAAGGGATAACCTGGTTTTGAGCGTCCTTTTCATTAGCAGCTCTGCGGGTGGAATCCCTTTGAGCGAGTGTGGTCGGGATCTATTGGCCAACAGTAGGTTTGATAAGCCGCTTTGTAGGGAACCCCCTTGGATTCTGAGCATCCCCTGTTTGATTATCTGCACTGCTGGTTCTGCCTGACCATTTGAGGCCGGCTTGAATGGTGCCGTTCTGGCATGGTTGATTCCATTGCATGCCGCTGACCAAGATGTCCGGTAGACCATGGGCGGCGAACATTGCCCGTAGACTTTCTACCGTGGCAGAGGATGTGCTTGAATTTAAAATGGCACATTCAATCCATTTGGAGTAGGCGTTTACTACGACCAAAAACATTTTTCCCATGAAAGGACCTGCATAGTCCATATGGATGCATGACCATGGCTTGGCGAGCCAGGACCAGGGGCTAAGGGGGGCTTTCCTGGGTGCATTGCCCAGCTGAGCACACGTGTTGCACCTGCGAACACAAAGTTCCAGGTCTGTATCTATCCCTGGCCACCAAATGTGTGACCTGGCAATTGCCTTCATCATGACAATGCCCGAGTGCTCATTGTGAAGTTCTCTAATAAACACTTCTCTGCCCTTCTGGGGCATGAATACTTGGTTTCCCCACAGTAGGCAATCGGCCTGAATTGAGAGTTCATCCTTGCGCCTACGAAATGGTTTAAATTCCTCAGGCCATGCCCCATACGTGACTGCTCAGTCCCCATTCAGGACACATTTCTTAACTAAAGACAGTAGCGGGTCTTTATTTGTCCAGACTTTAATCTGACGGGCTGTCACAGGTGAGCCTTCACTCTCGAAAGCTTCAACAGCCATGACCATCTCAGCATCATGCTCAGTTGCCCCCTCAGTGGTGGCTAGTGGGAGCCTGCTGAGTGCAATTTTCAGTGCCCAATCTGTGCCGAATTGTGTAGTCATAGGCGGCTAACGTAAGTGTCCACCTCTGTATGCGGGCCGATGCATTCGCATTTATGGCCTTGTTGTCGGCCAAAAGGGACGTTAGGGGTTTGTGATCTGTCTCCAGCTCAAATTTCCTGCCAAACAGGTAGTGGTGCATATTTTTTACTGCATATACACATGCTAGCACTTCCTTTTCTACCATCCTGTAGCCCCGTTCTGGAGACTTCTGGAGGCATAAGCTACCGGCTGTAACTGGCCATTGGTGTTCACATGCTGCAACACACACCCGACCCCATAGGACGACGCATCGCACGTTAAAACTAGTTTCTTACACGGGTCATATAACGTTAATAGTTTGTTGGAGCATAACAAATTGCGTGCTCTATCAAAAACCCTTTCCTGGCTGTCCCCCCCAGACCCAATCACGACCTTTGTGTAGGAGCATGTGTAGCAGTTCTAACAGCGTTCTCAATTTGGGAAGAAAGTTACCAAAATAGTTCAGGAGCCCCAGGAACGAACGCAGCTCCATCATTTTACGGGATCTGGGTGCTCTCTGGATCGCTTCCGTTTTGGACGCAGTAGGTCTGATCCCGTCTGCTGCTACCCTCCTCCCCAGGAATTCTACCTCTGGAGCTAAGAAGGCGCACTTCGCCTTTTTCAGTCGCAGCCCTACCCAGTCCAGTCTGCGTAGCACCTCCTCCAGATTGTGGAGGTGTTCTTCAGTATCACGACCCGTGATGTGGATGTCATCTTGAAAAACCACTGTCCTTGGAATTGAATTGAGGAGGCTTTCCATATTTCGCTGAAAGATCGCGGCAGCTGAACGAATCCCGAACGGACATCTGTTATACTCAAACAACCCCTTGTGTGTCGTGGTGGTGGTCAGCTTCTTCGACTCACTCACCAGCTCCTGGGTCATGTAAGCTGAGGTCAGGTCCAATTTTGAAAAAAGTTTGCCACCGGATAGCGTCGCAAAGAGGTCCTCCGCTCTCGGTAGCGGGTACTGGTCTTGGAGTGACACCCGATTGATGGTGGCCTTGTAATCGCCACATATCCTGACCGACCCATCCACCTTGAGCACTGGCATGATCGGGCTCGCCCAGTCACTGAATTCGACTGGCGAGATGATGCCTTCCCTCAGCAGGGGGTCCAATTCGCATTTTATCTTTTCCCGCATCACGTATAGCACCGCTCTGGCCTTGTGATGTACTGGCCTGGCGTCCGGGTTTATGTGAATCACTACCTTGGTCCCCATTGTAAGGTTCGAAAATCCACGGCCGCATTTAAAACACCGTAAGGACAAGAAAACTAACATGGGATCGTTCCATACATTAAATGAACATTTTTGGTCAAGTAAAAGTAGGCTGGGAAAATGTGTGGGCAGATACAGACATTGTGGAGTCTGGCTCACAAGCGAGACCGAGGCACTGGCCAATGGGGGAAAAGTACATTCTGGCAGGCCAATCAGGGGTCGAGTCGGGCCTGAAGTGGGGAAATCTTCAACCAATAAGGACTCCCCGGCCCAGTTTGAAAATGACTTCCTCCCCCAAATCAAGCTGCGAATGTGGGCCATTATCTACCTAATTAATATGGACTATAGCTCTGAATCAAAACTATGAATCACTGCAGGAATGGCCCACTGACTCCCAGGACCCACAGACGTCCAGGCACCTATGTGCACTGAAACAATACCCTGGTCCTCACACCTGCGTGTACCTGTGACATCTTCTGATTAAATATTCCAAGCTATCTCCCCGCCCAAACTTACACAATGGGCCACCCACTGGGTTTGAGCGCGAAAAGACCAGAACTGAATTGAATACAAATATAGGACACAGAACCACCAGAAGACAGTGGTGGAGAAAAGCAGTTGTGGAGAAAAGGAGTTGTGGAAAAAGGGAGTTGTGGACCAAGAAGGAGCTGAGAGAGTTTTGCAAACTTTGATTTTGGTCGAGACTGAAAACCCACGAGCCAACCTCCTGGTTGGTAAGTGGCAGCAGGTGCTGCTGTTAGCCCTGAACACACTGGACAGGGTGAGAATAGCCGAAGCATCAGGCTGGGGCACGCAGAGCTGTGCAGACCTGGACACCTGGTTCAATAACCTGGATTCACAGCTGTAGTCTGACGATAACCGAGAGGCAGATAGAAGAAACCTATGCAACTTCGAAGAAGAAAACCGAACAATAACATAAACCCCACCCCAGAGGGACCCTGAGCTGAAATAAGTGTTACAGAACCCCGGAGTTGATAGGATTGTGAGTGTAGCCCAAACCCCCTCACAGACTCAATTTAGGATCGGAATTGGTAAGAAGGGTGGGAGTGGGAGGTGTGGTTGTGTGTGAGTGGAATGTTTTAACCTCTTGTTTTCCCCTTCCCTGTTGCGAGATTCTTCGGGTTGTTGAACGAGATTTTGCCATTACTGCCATTTTATGACTTCCTATGCCCTCTATCTTTGTGTTTGCTATTCGAGACAAACAACATTAGCCATTTTGTACTCTTACCCACTGTGTCTGGTGCCTCATTACTCACCCACCCTCATAAATCGCACGTACAGAACCCAAGGGGAGTGTGGATTCGGACCCACACCCCAAGCTCCCCTTACACCATGAAAGTGCCGATGCCGGGTTGAAATAATGAGTCAAATTTGCCCAGGACCTGTGAGCATGATACTCGCTCCACAGAAGAAATTGCAGTGACATCGCCCCATTTCCAGTTCATGACAGAAAGCCAACTCCTCCCCAGTAGTGTGGGACCGTCCCCCGGAACAATCCAGAATGGCAACCTGTTCTCCGAATCTTTGTGGGGCACGACTACCATGGCGCTGCCTTGCACCAGAATGATCTCCTTTGTTTGTGTCCGTAGCAGTGCGTCAATTGGCAATAATTTTGGCCTCCTGGCCTTGGACACCCACAACCTTTCGAACTGTTTGATACTCATCAGGGACTGGCTGGCCCCCGTGTCTCGCTCCATTAATACTGGGATGCCATTGAGGAGCACTTTCATCATTATCGGTGGCGTCCTGGTATATGAACTGTATGTGTGCTCCACATGAACTCGCTGAACTTCAGCTTCCAGCGATTTCCCCCAGTATTCATTTGTCCTCGTAAGGCTTACATCGGGCCCGTCCTCCTCGTACATCAACCTGGCTGCAGGCTGCCTGCACATACGTGCCAAGTGACCGCTGACGTTGCAGTTTCTGCAGGTATATTGCTGATACCTGCAAGCTCTGGCTGGGTGTTTGCCTCCACATCTCCAGCATGAGCTGGAGGCCCCATTGTTGGAAACAAAAGGTCCATTACTAGTCGATCGTCTCTGACTATCTTTGTAACTGTCCTTAAGCGCACCATTAACAAGTGTTGATGGCCCCATTACTGGTCACATTGTCCATTGAGATGGCATGAATCACCATTCAGCTAGCCATTGTCTCTGTTGAATTCCCCCTTTGGGTTTGACTGCATGCTGGGACATGTCCGATTGCCCTTGTCTGCCTAGAGAACTGTGTGCCGTTTTAAAAATGTTGACTCCCTGGTCGTTTGCCGCATTTGAGCCAAGATTTTTGCCATAAAGCATTCTGGTCTCTTCCTCCCCTGAGATAATTATCTGGGCTATCAGAGCCGCCGCTTCCAAGATCAAGTCTTTGGTCTCAATCAGTTTCCTGAAAACCCCAGCATGCCTGATGCCCTAATAAAAAAAGTCTCACAGCATCTCCGCTCTGCATGCATCTGGGAACTTACATAGGCTCGCCAGTCGCCGGAGATCTGCCACAAAGTCTGAAACGTTTTGCCCTTCTCTCCGCCGGTGCATGTAAAACCGGTGTCTCGCCATGTGCATGCTGCTCGCCGGTTTAAGGTGTTCCCCGATCATCTTACTGAGCTCTTCGAACGTCTTGTCCGTCGGCTTCTCTGGCGCTAGAAGGTACTTCATCAGGGAGTACGTTCTGGATCCACAAACCGTCAGGAGATGAGCCCTGCGTTTGTTGGCCGAATCCTGTCCCAACCATTCCTTAGTGACAAAACTTTGCTGTAGTCTCTCAATAAAGTCGTCCCAATCATCACCAACACATACCTCTCTTCTGTACTGCTAGTGGCCATGCTCCCGTGGTTTAAATCCTAGTTTCTCGTCGCCAATGCTATGACCTTATTATACAATATAAATGCACACGAGGCCCATACTTGAGAGAAGGTCACTCTGTGACCAGTTACCTTTATTACCAAGACCTCAAGAGACTGAAGGTGGGTGGAGCTTCCCCTTTTATACCGGCAAGTCCAGGTTACGAGTGTCTCCCACAAGTTCACCCCATGTGGTCAATGTTCTCAAGGTGTACAACTTAGGTCAGCTTATACATGGGTTACAATGATAGTTGAATACATGTCACTATCCTTCACCAAGACTGCATACTTTAACCTCTGTGACATCACACAGAATGAGAAGTGATCTTATCGAAACATATAAGATAATGAGGGGGCTCGACAAGGTGGATGCAGAGAGGATATTTCCACTCATAGGGGAAACTAAAACTAGGGGGCATAGTCTCAGAATAAGGGGCTGCCCGTTTAAAATTGAGATTGTAATTGGTTTCTTCTCTCCGTTCCAGATGGAGTGCTCGGTCCTTGTGTGTTGCAAGCAGGCGTAGAAGAGGGGAGAGAGAGAGAGATGGCTTCCAACTGCCTTCTCTTTTCCCTGCAAGACTGCTTAAAGTCCACTTGTCCTTCCCGCCTGAGGTTGTCCAACTGAAAAGCAAAAACCAAATCCTTGCCTGCCCCTTTGTCAACTGGGCTGTCCCTCGGTGTGTGGCTTTGACGAGTCTGTGGTCAAAATAGCTTTCCTTTGTCTTTCGATGGCCTGAAACCTCAGCCACTTTACTTCATGCTCACTGATGGGTTCCCATTCCATGACAAAAGGCGCCCATCAACCATGATGTTACTGCATTCATCCATTCTCATTCCCACCCAGTTGATGTGTATTCAAGTTAAAACATGTTTGGACCTGCTCCAGGTCAGCTCTTCTGCTGTACAGCGAATATGTCCCAGCAAAGTTCAAAACTTATAAGTCCAAAAGTTTACGCCGATGTTTTCGCCGAATCTTATAAGATGAGAAGGTATTTCTTCTCTCAGAGGGTTGTAAATCTGTGGAATTATCTGCCCCAAAGAGCTGTGAAGGCTGAGTCATTGAGTATTTTTAAGGCGGAGATTTTTGAGCGATAAGGGAATAAAGTGTTATGGGGAACGGGCAGGGAGCAGAGTTCATGATCAGGTCAGCCATGATATTAAATGGCGGACCAGGCTCGAGGGGCCAAATGGCTTACTCCTGCTCCTATTTCTTATGTTCTTATGTTCTTCAGGCCTTACTTGTTGATCTCCCAAACTCTTCCCTACATAAACAGCAACTTGTCCAAAACTCCGCCATTATCATTCTAGACCAGCAATGGCTCAGTATGTAGCACCCTTGCCTCTGAGTCAAAAGGTTGGGGGTCCCCAGTCTCATTCCAGAGACTTGAACACAAAAATCTAGGCTGACACTCAAATGTAGTACTGAGGGAGTGTTGCACTGTCACAGGTGAGATCGAGGCCCCATCTGCTCACTCAGGTGGACGTAAAAGATCCCATGGCTCTATTTTAAAGAAGAGCAGGGGAGTTATCTCCAGTGTCCTGGCCAGTATTTATCCCTCAATCAGCATCACCAAAACAGATAATGGCCCAGATTTTGCAGTGCTGATGTCGGCATACACACAAGTTAGATGTGCATGCCAGAAGGTGGATAAGATATGAGAATACCAGCAGCTTGTATCCTTTCTGCCCTGCCACTGGCCAAGGGCTCAGTCATGCCCTGCCAAGAAAGGCCTGCACTATCACCTTGAAGGGGCTGAGGTGAAGCTGGGAATGAGAGATGTGCCTCGTGTTTGGTACAGGTTGTTGTTAGGTGAGTGATTCGGGAGGGCTGGCAGTCATGCATTGAGAAGTGTTTGAGGCTAGTGGATCAGTTGGTAGGAGACACCTGTTGAAGATGCATTCACTGGCCTTGGCAACTTTTCTGAGGTCATGAATTTTCTTTGGGTACTGGAGCTGGTGGTGGCGGCAACACTGCTGGCAGTGACGGCCTCGGTGATCTGGTCCCACATCCTTCTTTCTGGAGGAGCTCCTGGCCCCTGTGGGTAGAGGACCTCTCTTGCAGTGTTGACCCCCTGCACAAAACTGGAGTGCTGTGTGTGAGACCCTGGGTGCCACTTCCCTGCTGTAATATAGAGCTCTTCCTAGTGGACTGCTGTGGTAATGCAGAATACCAGTGGTTAATTTATAAATATGGCAAAATAAGTCCATATATTTTGTTGAGTAAAACCATGCACGTTATCTGTGATGATTATTTTATTATGGCTTTCTTCATTAAGGAGGGAGAAGTGTAAAAAGAGCTCCACCTAGTGGACTACTGCTCCACCTAGTGGAATACTGTGGTAATGCAACTGCTGCTGTAAATATAATAAAAGTCATATGATGTAATGGAGCCATCTTGTGTGTGTGTGCTTTAGTGATGTTGTAAGTATATATCACATTTGGCAAAAATGCTAGGAGCAGAAATCGCCAAGGACTATATAGCATTCAGGAGAAGCAACATGCTGAGGAGATTTTGGAGATACATGTCATCAGGAGCACATGGGTGCCTAACAACGATTCACGAAGTATCGTCATCCAAGTAGACATTGCAGGAACCAGGATACCCATCGAAATTGACACTGGTGCATCCATGAGTTTAGTACCGGAATCGCTATACCTCGACAAGTTGATTGATTTTCCATTGGAGAAGTCGAAGACAGAGCTGCGAGGCTACTCAGGAGAGCACATCCCTGTGGTAGGATGTATCACCATACCGGTGAAATACAAGGGTCAGTTTCAGTACTTGCCTCTCTTACTAATGGCGGGAGACAAGCCTGCCTTACTAGGTAGAAATTGGTTGGGATCACTGAAGCTGGATTGGAATGAGATTTTTCATGTGGAAATAAAATTTGCATCAAAAGATGACATCATCAAGAAGTATCCAAAGGTGTTCTGTGAAACAGGTAGTCCGATCCAAGGCTTCAAGGAAAATGTCAGGGTACAGAAGGATGCTAGACCAATTTACTGCAAGCCACGATCCATACAATACGCACTCAAGGAGCAAGAACTCAAAAGACTAGAAACTGAAAACATTATCTCTAAAATAGATCTAAGTAATTGGGCTACACCCATTGTTGTTGTATCTAAGTCAGATAGTAAGGTATGGTTGTGTGGTGATTATAAAGTAATTGTAAACCAGATTCTGGAGGGTAATCTACCCAATACATTGCCAAATGTAGAAGATTTGTTCACAATGCTGACAGGTGGTCAGATCTTCTCAAAGTTAGATCTCACAAATGCCTACTTACAACTTGAATTAGATGAGGAGTCCAAGTTATGCTTGACTATAAATCCTCATCTAGGCCTATATCAATTTAATAGGCTACCATTTGGAGTGTCTTCCACCCACGCCATATTCCAAGGGGTGATGAACCAGATTTTGAAAGACCTTGAATGGGTAGTATGTTATTTAGATGACATACTCATTTCAGCACCAAACAAGATAATCTATAATAACGTGTTGAATGAAGTGCTCAAATGGCTAGTGAAGCACAGAGTACGAGTGACTGCTCACAAGTGTGAGTTATTTCAAAACTCAATGGAGTACTCAGGGCACAGAGTAGAAAAAGATGTTTTATATCCAACCAAGGGGAAGCTGGATGCAATCAGAAATGCACCCACTCCCAAGAATGCCACTGAACTTCGATCATTTTTGGATCTTTTGAACTATTCTACCAAATTTGGCTACAATGTTACATATGGGGTTGACTTATGTGGGTAGGTTGAGTAGGTTGGGCCTATACACATCGGAGTTCAGAAGAATTGAAACATATAAGATAATGAGGGGACTTGACAAGGTGGATGCAGAGAGGATATTTCCACTCATAGAGGAAACTAAAACTAGGGGACATTGTCTTAGAATAAGGGGCCGCCCAATTAAAACTGAGATGAGGAGAAATTTCTTCTCTCAGAGAGTTGTAAATTTTTGGGATTCTCCGCCCCAGAGAGCTGTGGAGGCTGGGTCATTGAATATATTTAAGGTGGAGATAGACAGATTTTTGAGCGATAAGGGAGTAAAGAATTATTGGCAGCGGGCAGGGAAGTGGAGCTGAATCCATGATCAGATCAGCTATGATCTTATTGAATGGTGGAGCAGGCTCGAGGGGCCAAATGGCCTACTCCTGCTCCTATTTATTATGTTCTTATTCACTGAATGAGCTGTTGAAAAATCAGGTCCATTCTTCTGGAAGTGGTCAGAAGAATGTGGTGCAGCATTCAAGGAGTGTAAAAGTCAGTTGGTAGAGAGCACCATGTTAGTTCACTATGACGTATCCAAGGAGATCAAGCTAGCATGTGAGGCCTCTCCATATGGAATTGGGGCAGTGATCTCTTATGTTCTAGTTAGTGAGGAAGAAAGATCAATTGCTTTTGCTTCACACACTCTCAGTACCGGTGAGCGTAATTATGCGCAAATCAAAAGAGAAGCTTTGGCATTGATTTTTGGGGTCAAGAAGTTCCACAAATACTTGTATGGTCATAAGTTTACCATTGTTACTGACCATAAGCTCCTGACAGCAACATTGTTGGCAGTGATAGCCTCGGTGATCTGGTCCTACATCCTTCTTTCTGGAGTTGCTCCTTGAATCTGTCGGTAGAGCACCTCGCTTGTAGTGTTAACTGCCTGCACAATGGTGGAGTTCTGTGTGTGAGACCCTGGATGATACTTCCCTGGTGTAATATAGAGCTTCACCTAGTGGACTACTGCTCTGCCTAGTGGACTACTATGGTAATGCAGAATACTTGTGGTTATGTTTGATTTGTAAACATGGCAAAATAAGTCCATGGGCTAGACTTTGCATCGTGGTCTATATCGCCCAAAAATGGGCTATATTTCCAATGTTAGTGATAATATTATTTTCTGGGATCACCGGAATATTGGCCATTTTAAAACCTGCTAGTTTCCATTTTTTTATTTGGATGTTAGCCGTCGCGGTGTGAAATGGGCAATAGCGATTTATTCTATCGTGAAAGCCCAGCGTCCATAGCAATGGCCGTTCTGCGCATGCGTGGGTGTTTTTTTTGTGATTAACTTTTCCCGCGATTCGGGAGATCAAGGGTTGTCTGCACATGCGTAGAAGAGACAGGAGAGAGAGAGAGAGAGAGAGAGAGAGAGAGAGAGAGAGAGAGGAGTTGTTAGGACGCTGGTGTGCAGCGTAGTTGGGTAATTTGGATTATTGGATTATAGGATTATTGGATTATTGGACTAGTTATTAAAATGGATCAAATTGATGAGGTCATGACCAATATAGAGGTGGAGGAGGAAGCTGAAGTGAGCGATCTGGGTGAGATGGGAGAGGAGATGGGTGGTAGAAGGCATGCAAAGCGCCTTTCTGAGGAGGCCAAAGCTACCCTCGTTGCAGAGGTCAAAACCCGGGTTGGTCGTGGGAAACCCCCACCCCTCACCACCGGGTGTACCAACGAATCTGAGTAGAGATTGCTGAAGTGGTCTCTTCTACTACACATGAGGTCCGTGAGCCTAACAAGTGCCCAGTGCCGCAAGCGCTGGAACGACCTCGTTGAGTAAGTATTGCATTTATTAAATAAATTTTAATGATGCAATGACTCATTAATTCAAATGTAGATCTGCTGGATTGTAATTAGGCTGGTAACCTTGGTGTCATGAGTTAGTTCCTAACCTCGATCTTAATACATTTATTCTCAGACCGTAGATATAACCATGCATTCAATTGCATATGAAGCGTATTAGCATATAACGTTTACGATGAATAGCATGGACAATGACTAATTGGGGATTGTCTGAGTGTTCCGTGTGTTGTGCTGTGTGGCTTGTAATAGTACCTATTAATATCAGATATCTGTCATATCTGTAATAGTACCTCGGCAATGGGCTTATGCCATGCTCTTGTCACCTTTGCAGAAGAAACTGTCCAAAAACCGGGCGGAGCAGAGGCGGACTGGGGGAGGACCGGCAGACCTCTGCCAACTGACCTTGAGGACCGGACGTTGGCCTTAGTGGGGGTCCACAATCGGTCGGCCACCCGTGGTGGTGCTGAACCTGTTCTTGTGCCACGTGAGTAATGTATAACCCATTGGTGATTTAAAGTAATTTAATGCCATTTCAGTACAACATATGATTGATGTAATGTTATGTAACGTTATGTAATTAATGATGGGATCATGAAATATCATTGTAGTGCAATGCAGATTCTGTACTATCATGATGTTAATTTTATGTGACGTCTGTCAATGATATTTATAGCAGTAGTGTACCTCCTCATACATATGACTGCATAGCGTAAGCATTTTCATGTCACCCTGGCATCCCCTTCTCTTCTACTAACCTAATTTATGTTTTCCAGGTTACCAGGCTTCCCAGGCTCTCCAGGTTCCCCAGGTTCCCCAGATTCTGCAGGTTGTCTCTGGAGGCGAGGAGGCAAGAGCCTCTCCTATACTGTTACAGGTGCTCCTGTCCACCGAGGGGGTGGAGGAGGAGCCTGCAGCGGAGTTTTCCTGTGTTCCTGCGGCCATGTCCTCATCCATCGAGGAAGCAGCAGGGCCAAGCTCCTTGCAGCAGGGCACCCAAAGTGGTTCCATGCCTTCGCCAGCTCCGCGGTGATTGGTTCAACGAGGTCGCATTGCTCAAAGACCAGCAGATGTCAGCATGGACATGGCTCAACTATCCAGGACGAGCATTGACATAGGTCGAGAGCTCCTCCAGGCAATGGGCAGGTTAACTGGACATGTTGCCACTCTGACCACGATAGTCTCGCAGGAGATGTTGTGTTAGTGTCCTCGATCAGGCCAACATCCTCAACATCGAAGCGCTGACCACATTCGACCAGCTCCGTTGGGTGGGCCACATTGTTTACATGCTTGACACAAGCGCTCTACTCGGAATTCCTACACTGCAAGTGAGCCCCTGGTGGGCAGAGGAAAATTTCCTTGATAAAATGCAACACCTGGGAGTCCCCGGCGAAAGACTGCCCTAAGTGGAGGAAGAGCATCCAGGAGGGCGCTGAGCACCTCGTGTCTCGTTGCTGAGAGCATGCAGAAAACAAGCGCAGGCAGCGGAAGGAGCATGTGGCAAACCAGTCCCACCCACCCTTTCCTTCAACTGTCTGTCCCATCTGTGACAGAGGCTGTAATTCTCATATTGGACTGTTCAGTCACCTAAGAACTCACTTTTAGAGTGGAGTCGATTTTGAGGGACTGCCTATGATGATGATGATGATGGAGCAGTAGTCCACTAAGTGGAGCTCTATATTATACTTCTGCCTCCTTAATGAAGAAGTAATCTGGCGGGGTCACCTAGTTGACTACTGTCATTTCAATGGAATTTCCCATCCCTCTACTGGTTGATAAATGTGGAATCACCAGTTCTATGTCACTGGAGGCAACATGGCACAAAGGTGAGGTGCTGTATTGCAGGAGAAAGTTAACAAGTGAAACGCGACTTGAATTATACATCTTGCTAGCTCATCACAAAGCCCTTCTGACAGAGCTGTGAAAAATTTATGTGCAGAATGTACCATCATCCTTGTTACAGGGAGAAAGGGTTGTGTGGTTGGCAAGTAACTGTATAAGAAGCAAGATCTACTAAGTAGGAATTTATGGGTCTTGTATGTTTTCATTTTTAAATAGTTGACACTAGGACAGCTGTTGGCATAACAATCATGTTTCAAACAGTGAGCACGGTTGGCAGATTATCACGGTTGGCAGCAATAACTTGATTCATAACCAGTGTAGCACACATGTCTGGCAGTGAATGTGCAACTGGCTTAGAGAGTGTGATTGGCATAGTTATTGGAGGCCACCATTTCTATAATTGGCTCAGCTAATCACAGATAGCACAAAGTCATATTTTTAGCAAGAGAGCTATGATTGTTGACACCGTTGACACAATTTTTGTAATTGGCAGGAAACCCACAGTTGGCAGAGTGAACTTTGTTAACGTGATATAAATAGATAGCAGTAGAGTTGTGATTGTTTCCAAGACTATGTATTGTGCAATGAGCCACAGTTGGCATTGGAAGCACTGATTTAAAAATAACCTCAAATTTGGAAGTTTAATGCAGATAATCTTACTATTAAAGATTATCATCATTAAACTTCATCACTTAGTAGATCCTGTTTCCTATACAGTTACTTGCCACTGCCTTCTCAAGGGCAATTAGGGATAGGCAATAAATGCTGGCCTTGTCAATGATGCCCACATCCCATGAATGAATTAAAAAAATAATATATGCATTTATGTAGCACCTTAACGGGGATTGCATTGAGGAGGTGAATGATTCCAGTTTTGGGATACTTCGAAATAATGGGGCAAATATTCCGGCCTCCCCGGTCCGTACTGAGTGTGTATGGACACACGCTCGGCAGCCAGGACTTTTGCATGGGCAAGATTGCGGTATTTACCCATATCTTGCCCCGCGAATGTTCTGAAAACTCTTGTGCCTGATAAAAGCAGGCGCATAGACTATTTTTACAGGCATGAGTTTAAAAACACACTGAAAACATAAAAAATAAAATTAAAACAAAACATTTTATTTTTAAAAACCCTGGCCACTGCGTTAAATTTATTTTAAAGCATAATTAAAAAAACCTTAAAAAAAATCAGAAAAATATATATTTTTAATAATACATAAATAATTTTAATTTAAATTTATGTTAAATATGTAGTGCATTTTTTCTATTTTTTATTCATGTTTTGTGTGTTTGGGGGGATTTCTCATTCATAATAATGGGAACTCCAACTTACGGAGTACCCATTATTATGAATGAGAACATACTTTACCTGATTGGCTGGCCAGAGCCATGTGACTGCAGCTTCAGCCCTGCGCACATCCTGACATGCATGTGCTGCAATGCGCAGTCAGTGGAAGCCTCAGGACCGGGAACTCACAGCAGCTTCAGGTAAGTGTGTTTCTTTTTAAACTTTTTACCTGATTGCCCGCGGGAAGCAACCGACCGGGATTTCTGCGTCAATATGTTGGAATAGGAGATGAGTGATGTTTTTATTTCAACACAGTGCGGATGTAGGAAGGGGGAGACTGCAAGTTTGGGTAGTAGGAAGCAAATCAAATAGTTTATCTGCAAGGTAGTGGCTTGATCCGAAGTGGGGATAGAAATTCTGTTACGCCCCGTTTGGGGCGATAACTTTTGAAATCTCCGAAAAGTATTGGCAGGTGATAATCATTTCAAGCTCTTGGAAAATTCAGCTTTAGCACTCCAAAAGGGAAGTGGAGCACTAAATCAAGCGCTAACCCCTTCTCTTAGGGCGTTAAAGTGTGTGAGTGGGGCGGTAATGGCAGAGTGCTGAACAATGTGGCGTGCAATGCTAGCGGCATCAGAGGCTGCTTCCCTCGCTTAAAGGGAAGGGCCAATGATGGCTTACAATATTCTTCAACTCAGTTCTGTGTGGCCAGGTGACCTGCCATTACAGCCCTAAACATTCTCAGAAAGTGGAGGGCTTGGACATCGCATAGCAATGAGGCATCAAAAACTTTCAGCAGGCACCAGACTGATGCAAAGAATAAAGTTTAGCGTACCTGAACACCACTACTTTTAATTAGAGCTCCCCAAGCCAAGGTGACAACGCCTCCTCTTCCTTGCCGTTGTTGACACCTGGTGATATAGGCAATTTCACATCTGGGGTGGTAACGGGGGCTGTGCACTTGATGACGTCACAATGTACAGGATGCTAGAGACCAAGGCAGTAACTGGCATGGAAGTTCGCGGGCATCGCTGAATTCGCCGCACTCGGTCGGTAACCCATTAGCGCCCAGTTACCGCCCATCCCAGGCGCTAATGGGAGCCGCAAAGCAGCTGAATTTCTCCCCTTGTTTTCCTGTACAGAGAGGACCAACGCAGTGTGCAGTAAGATATCTAGGGGTCGAAATTCAGTATTGCCGATTTTGAGGCGGTGACACAGGCTGAGTGCAGATTTTAACGGCAGGCGGCATTTGCTGCCTAGAACCGGGAAATTCAGTTCTGCTGCCCGAAAAGTCGAATGCAGCTTTAAATTCAGGTTTTACATGCTACTCTGGAGGACATAAATGGCGTTAAGTGGGCCATTAAATGGGGCAGCAACAGCAGCATTTTTACAAAATTGCCACATTTGCCACGTTTTTTGGTTGATGATTTGCCACTTTCGGCCAATACATTGAGCAGCATTTGGAGCTGTGCCACCTGCATTCAATTGAGGCGATGATTGGGCGCCTCACCGTCTCGAGGTTATATTAGTTTCCTACGCACTCAGTCAGATGGTGAAGATGGCAGATGCAGCAACAGCATGCCAGCACGCTCACCACTTCTCGGGCACCACCATCGATGCACACCTTCAGGCCCTGGAAAGGCGTCGGGAACTACTGAAGACATAGGCTGGGAGGAGGCCACCTCCTATCACAGGTCATTTGACGCCTATGTAGGGAAGTGGCTCAAAGAGTGTCAGCGAGTGACACTATGCACGGGACAGCTACTCAATGTCGCAAGAAGTGGAACAACATGACAATGTGTGCTGAGGGAGAGTATCTTTAACATTAACCTGACCATGCCATGCTGTCAGCTCAATGTACAGTCTGTACTCAATGTGAATGTCAGGCCCCGTGCCCTACGTGGGAGAGGCGAGATGCAATGTTCGCATTTGCAGCCTCATCAGTAATCAGTAACTACTGGGGTGCCCATCAGTAACTGCAGGGATCAGTGCTGGGACCCCATCTATTTACAATCTATATTAACGACTTGGATGAAGGGTCCAAGTGAAATGTAACCAAGTTTGCTGATGATACAAAGATAGGAGGAAAGGCAATGTGTGAGGAGGTCACAAAAAACCTGCAAAAGGACTTAGACAGGCAAAAATTTGGCAGATGGAGTATAATGTTGGAAAGTGTGAGGTTATGCACTTTGGCAAGTTATTATTTTAATGGAGAAAATTTGCGAAGTGCTGCAGTACAGAGGGACCTTGGGGTCCTGGTGCATGAAACACAAAAGGTTAGTATGCAGATACAGCAAGTGAACAGGAAGGCCAATGGCATCTTGGCCTTTATTGCAAAGGGGATGGAGTATAAAAGCAGAGCAGTCTTGCGACAGTTATACAGGGTATTGGTGAGGCCACACCTAGAATATTGCATCTAGTTTTGGTTTCCCTATTTAAGAAAGGATATACTTGCTTTGGAGGCAGTTCAGAGAAGGTTCACTAGGTTGACTCTGGAGATGAGGGGATTGACTTATGAGGAAAGGTTGAGTAGGTTGGGCCTCTACTCATTGGAATTCAGAAGAATGATTGGTGATCTTTTCAAAACATATAAGATTATGAGAGGGCTTGACAAGGTAGATGCAAAGAGGATGTTTCCACTGATAGGGCAGACTAGAACTAGGGGGCATAATCTTAGAATAAGGGGCCACCCATTTAAAACTGAGATGAGGAATTTCTTCTCTCAGAGGGTTGTAAATCTGTGGAATTCACTGACTCAGAGAGCTGTGGAAGCTGGGTCATTGAATAAATTTAAGACAGAAATAGACAGTTTCTTAACCGATAAGGGACTAAGGGGTTATGGGGAGTGGGCAGGGAAATGCACCTGACTCCTTGATCGGATCAGCCATGATCGTATTAAATGGTGGAGCAGGCTCGAGGGGCTGTATGGCCTATTCCTGCCCTTATTTCTTATGAGCTCCAATGACTATAGGTCCAACCTGCTCTACCTTTCTTCATATGACAACCCCTTCATCTCAGGAATCAACCTAGTGAATTTTCTCTGAACTGCCTACAAAGCAAGTATATACTCCTTAAATAAGGAGACCAAATCTGTACTCAGTATTCCAAGTGTGTCTCACCTCCTGACTCCCCAAAGCCTTTCCACAATCTACAAGGCACAACTCAGGAGTGTGATGGAATACTCTCCACTTGCCTGGATGAATGCAGTTCCAACAACACTCAAGAAGCTCGACACCATCCAGGACAAAGCAGCCTGCTTGATTGGCAGCCCATCCACCACCTTAAACATTCACTCCCTCTATCACCGATGTACCGTGGCTGCAGTGTGTACTATCTACAAGATGCACTGCAGCAACTCACCAAGGCTTCTTCGGCAGCACCTCCCAAACCCGCGACCTCTACCATCGAGAAGGACAAGGGCAGCGTATGCATGGGAACACCATCACCTCCAAGTTTCCCTCCCAAGTCACAAACCATCCTGACTTGGAAGTATAGCACCGTTCCTTCAACATCGCTGGGTCAAAATCCTGGAACTCCCTCCCTTGCAGCACTGTGGGATTACCTTCACCACAAGAACTGCAGCGGTTTAAGAAGGTGGCTCACCACCGCCTTCTTAAGGGCAATTAGGAATGGACAATAAAGGCTGGCCTTGCCAGCGACACCCACATCCCAGGAATGAATTTACAAAAAAAGGTATGGTCTCATCACAGCCGGTACAGTTGTAGCAGGATTTCTCTACTATTATATTCCATCCCCTTGCAATAAATGCCAACATTCCATTTGCCTTCCTAATTATTTGCTGTACCTGCATGCTAACCTTTTGTATTTCATGTACAAGGACCCCCAGATCCCTCTGTACCACAGCATTTTGTAATCTCTTGCCATTGAAATAATAATTTGCTTTTTCATTTTTCCGACCAAAGTGAATAACCTCACATTTTCCCACATTATAATCCATTTGCCAATTTTTTGCCCACTCACTGAGCCTATCTGTATCCTTTTGTAGATTCTTTGCGTCCTCTTCACAACTTGTGTTCCCACCTATCTTTGTATTATTAGCAAATTTGGCTACATTACACTCGGTCCCTTCATCCAAGTCAGTAATATAAATTGTAAATAGTTTAGGCCCCAGCACTGATCCCTGTAGCACCCCACTAGTTACAGTTTGCCAACCTGAAAATGACCCATTTATCCAGACTCGCTGTTTTCTGTTAGTTAGCCAATCCTCTATCCATGCTAATATATTACCCCCAACCCTATGAGCAGGAACCTTTAATGTGGCACCTTATCGAATGCTTTCTAGAAATCCAAATACACGACATCTACTCGTTCCCCTTTATCCACCCTGCTCGTTATATCCTTAAAGAACTGTAGTCAAACATTATTTCCCTTTCATTAAACCATGTTGACCCTGACTGTAGTATAATTTTCTAAATGTCCTGCTATTACTTCCTTAATAATGGAATCCAGTATTTTCCCAGGTCGAGGAAACTTACATCGTTGGTTTGAGTGAGGGGCCAGGACCTAACAATAACAGTGAGGCTACCATCTCCCACATGCATATGAAAAGTGAGGAGGCAACAAGATAAAGGGTGGGTGTGAAGAATGGATGAGGAATGAACCATTTATCCTGACTCTCTGTTTTCTGTTAGTTAGCCTATTCTCTATCCTTGCTAATATAGTACCCCCCAACACAGTGAACTTTTATCTTGAGAAGTAACCTTTTTTATGTGGCACCTTGTCAAATGCCTTATGGAAGTCCAAATATGCCACATCCATTGGTTCCCCTTTATCCACCCTGTTCGTGACATCCTCAAAGAATTCCAGCAAATTTGTCAGACGTGACTGCCCCTTCATAAATCCATGCTGACTCTGCCTGATTGAATTATGCTTTTCCAAATGTCCTGCTACTGCTTCTTTAATAATGGACTCCAACATTTTCCCAACCAGAGATGTCAGGCTAACTGGTCTATTGTATCCTGAGGCTAGACTTTCCATCAGTTTGCTTTGCTACTGCCTACTTACCACCCATTTAACCGCTGAGATGAAGTATGACGGCCATTTATCGGCCATTTTCCCTAAAAATGGAAACTAACGTCCATTTATCGCCCATTTATTGGCAGTGTTAGTTTCGGCATCAAGTTAATGCCGATAATTAGTAAGACCACCCGCCCATATTTTTATGACGTCAGCAATAGTGCACCACCCAGAATACAGTTTTTAAGGAAACTAATGCCCATAAACCGCCCAGAATATCGCCTTTTGGCATCTCGCCCATATATCGCTGAAAAAAAGCTGCGCTCATCTGACCTTAACCCAGTGGTTTGGACGCCATTTTGTAAATGGAAGGACTTTTCATATAAAAGGCTGCTTCAAGTTCTGGGGAGTTTTGATTTAATCTGTGAATTATTTTAAGGTGAAAATAAAATCTGAAGAAACATTTTATCATATTGTGGTTGAATTGAATTTCTTATATGGGTTTTAGGAGGAAAATTTATTATTTTTGAAGGATGCATATAATAGGAATTGTAATGGGGGCTGTAATTTCTCAGCCAGTATTGATGACTACTCACATGCTACAGACTAGAGATGGGAGAAAGTATGTTGAAGAGCATTATGTGCCCAATCAAAGAGGTGGCAGACTGAGGAGCAGGAGAACTTATACCCGACGGACTTACAGGGAGAAGCGGTCTTACCTGAACTTGTCCGATGTAGGGTGTTTGTTTTTCACTCAACTCTGATTCTTAGACCTCGGAACTTATAATGGGAAAGGACAACACGTGCCACAAAATTTAGGCTTAATCTAGTGTCAGTTTTATTACGCACAAAAAACGGCTAAAACTACAGGACGAGACTTCTGAGAGAAATTGACTTAAGACATGCAATCACCAGCCCTGGCTGTAGCTATTGTTGGTTCGTGGTCATTGATTCTGTTGTGTATCTATAAAGCATGCCCTCCCATGTTCCGCCACCAGGGAGCGCATCCCCTGAAGTTCCAAGGGATCCCAGCATCCCTTGGGAGCACTGTATATAAGCCGGCCCCTAAGGCCTGTTCCTCACTCTGGAGTGTCTTAATAAAGACTGAGGTCACTGTTACTTTAACCTCCCTGTGTGCAGTCTCATCTGTGTTCGGAACACAATAACTGGCGACGAGAATACGAATCTAACGCAGAGATGCAGCAAACTGTGGGCATCCTGGAGAAGTTCCCGGAGGTTGAGGACTGGGAAGCCTATGTCGAACGGCTAGACCAGTACTTTGTAACCAACGAGCTGGACGGAGAAGGAAGCGCTGCAAAAAGGAGAGCAGTTCTCCTCACGGTCTGTGGGGCACCGACCTACAACCTCATGAAGAATCTTCTGGCTTCGGTGAAACCCACAGATAAGTCGTATGAGGAGCTATGTACACTGGTTTAGGAGCATCTTAACCCGAGGGAGAGCGTGCTGATGGCAAGGTATCGGTTCTACACGTGCCAGCGATCTGAAGGTCAGGAAGTGGCGAGCTACGTCGCCGAGCTAAGGCGACTTGCAGGACAATGTGAGTTTGATGGTTACCTGGAGCAGATGCTCAGAGACTTTTTTGTACTGGGCATTGGCCACGAGACCATCCTACAAAAACTTTTGACTGTAGAGACACCGACCCTCAGTAAGGCCATTGCGATAGCACAGGCGTTTATGTCCACCAGTGATAACACCAAACAAATCTCTCAGCACACAAGTGCAAGCAATGTTCATAAATTAACTGGATTGTGTTTGCGAGCAGAAATGTATAGGGCAGAAACCACGAGTCTCCAATTGGCAGCAGGCCTCAGGTGACCCAGATGACTCAGAGTCCGCAACAAAGGATGAATGCAAGGCAATTCACACCTTGTTGGCGTTGTGGAGGCTTCCATTCAGCCTATTCATGCCGCTTCAAAGGATATGTTTGCAAGAGCTGTGGAACAATGGGGTACCTCCAACGAGCTGCTAGCTCTGCAAAACCTGCTAACCACCATGTGGCAGAGGAAGATCAGTCCATGGTGGATCAAAGCAATTTCGAGCCTCAGAGAGAGGAGACAGATGCTGAAGTACATGGGGTGCACACATTTTCAACGAAATGTCCACCTCTTATGCTAAACATAAAATTGAATGGCTTACCCGTAGCCATGGAACTGGACACTGACGCTAGCCAATCCATCATGTGTAAAAAGATGTTTGAGAGACTGTGGTGCAACAAGGCATTCAGGCCAGCCCCGAGCCCCATCCACACGAAACTGAGAACGTATACCAAAGAGCTCATCACTGTCCTGGGCAGCGCCATGGTCAAGATCGCCTATGAGGGCATGGTGCACGAACTGCCACTCTGGATTGGCCCGGGCGATGGCCCCACACTGCTTGGAAGGAGCTGGCTGGGCAAAATCCGCTGGAACTGGGATGACATCCAAGCGCTATCACATGTCGATGAGGCCTCATGTACCCAGGTTCTGAACAAATCTCCTTCCCTTTTTGAGCCAGGCATTGGAAACTTTTCCGGGGCGAAGGTGCGGATCCACTTAGTCCCAGAGGCACGACCCATTCACCACAAGGCGTGAGCGATACCTCACATGATGAGGGAGAGAGTGGAAATTGAGCTGGACAGGCTGCAACGCGAGGGCACCATCTCCCCAGTGGAATTCAGCGAGTGGGCCAGCCCGATTGTTCCAGTACTCAAAAGTGATGGCACGGTCAGGATTTGCGGCGATTATAAAGTAACTATTAATCGTTTCTCGCTCCAGGACCAATACCCGCTGCCCAAGGCAGACGACCTATTTGCGACGCTGGCAGGAGGCAAGACGCTCACCAAGCTCGACCTGACTTCGGCCTACATGACGCAGGAGCTGGAGGAGTCTTTGAAGGGCCTCACCTGCATCAACACGCACAAGGGTCTGTTCATCTATAACAGATGCCCGTTTGGAATTGCAGCGATCTTCCAGAGAAACATGGAGAGACTACTCAAGTCGATACCACGCATGGTGATTTTTCAGGACGACATATTGGTCACAGGTCGGGACACCGTCGAGCACCTACAAAACCTGGAGGAGGTCCTCCAGCGACTGGATCATGTAGGGCTGCAGTTGAAGAGGTCGAAATGCATCTTTATGGCAACATAAGTGGAATTTTTGGGGAGAAAGATTGCGGCGGACGGCATTTGGCCCACAGACGCCAAGACAGAGGCTATCAGGAACGCGTCCAGGCCACAGAACGTCACGGAGCTGCGGTCGTTCCTGGGGCTCTTCAACTATTTTGGTAACTTCCTACCAGGGTTAAGCACCCCCTTAGAGCCACGACATGTGTTATTGTGCAAAGGTGAGAACTGATTGTGGGGAAAAAAACAAATAATTGCTTTTGAGAAAGCCAGATACGTTTTATGCTCCAACAAGCTGCTTGTATTGTATAACCCGTGTAAAAGACTTGTGCTAGCATGTGATGCGTCGTCGTACGGAGTCGGGTGTGTATTACAACAAGCTAACATTGTGGGGAAGCTGCAACCTGTCGCCTTTGCCTCCAGGAGCTTGTCTAAGGCCGAGAGGGCCGACAGCATGATTGAGAAAGAGGCATTAGTGTGTGTGTTCGGGGTAAAGAAAATGCATCAGTACCTGTTTGGCCTTAAATTTGAGCTGGAAACGGATCACCAGCCCCTCATATCCCTGTTCGCTGTAAACAAGGGAATAAATACTGGTGCCTCAGCCCACATACAAAGGTGGGCACTCATGTTATCAGCGTATAACTATACCATCCGCCACAGGCCAGGCACCGAGAACTGTGCGGATGCTCTCAGTCGGCTACCATTGCCCACCACGGGGGTGGAAATGGCACAGCCTGCAAACTTGTTGATGGTGGCGCAGCCCGCAGACTTGTTGATGGTCATGGAAGCATTTGAAAATGATAAATCACCTGTCATGGCCCGCCAGATTAGGACTTGGACCAGCCAAGATCCTCTGCTGTCCCTAGTAAAAAACTGTATATTGCATGGGAGCTGGGCCAGCATCCCCGTTGAAATGCAAGAGCCAATCAAGCCGTTCCAGCTGCAAAAGAACGAGCTGTCTATTCAGGCAGACTGCCTGTTGTGGGGTAACCGCATAGTGCTACCCAAAAAGGGCAGGGAGACGCTCATCTTGGATCTCCACAGCACACAGCTGGGTATAGTAATGATGAAAGCGATAGCCAAATCTCACGTGTGGTGGCCCGGTATCGACTCTGACTTAGAGTCCTGTGTATGGCAATGCAGCATGTGTGCTTAGTTGAGCAACGCGCCCAGAGAGGCACCACTAAGTTTGTGGTCCTGGCCCTCCAGACCATGGTCGAGGATCCATGTTGACTATGCGGGCCCGTTTCTCGGTAAAATGTTCCTGGTGTTGGTGGATGCGTTTTCAAAATGGATTGAATGTGAAATAATGTCAGGAAGCACCACCACCGCCACCATTGAAAGCCTGAGGGCCATGTTTGCCAGCCACGGCCTGCCTGATAAACTGGTCAGTGACAACGGGCCATGTTTCACCAGTGCCGAATTTAAAGAATTCATGACCCGCAATGGGATCAACGATGTCACCTCCACCCCGTTTAAACCAGCCCCCAATGGGCAAGCAGAGCGGGCAGTACAAACCATCAAACAGAGCCTTAAATGTGTCATGTATTTAACTGTCATTGTAACCCATATATAAACTGACCGAAGTTGTACACTGTGAGAACATTGACTACTAGGTGGTGAACTTGTGGGAGACATTCCTAACCTAGTCTTTCAGGTATAAACGGGGAAGCTCCACCCATCTTCATCACTTCAGTGCTGGCTAATAAAGATTACTGGTCACAGAGTGACCTTCTCTCAAGTATGGGCCTCGTGTGCATTTGTACTGTATAGTAAGGACACATCAAAATGAGTCACAGAAGGCTCACTCCAAACCCTCCTGTCCCGAGTACTGCTCAGCTACCGCATGAGACCCCACATGCTCACAGGGCTGCCCCCGGATGAGCTACTCATGAAAAGGACACTTAAAACCAGACTCTCGCTGGTTCACCCCAACCTGCATGATCAGGTAGAGAGCAGGCGGCAGCAACAAAATGTCACTGTGTCACGGGAAATTGATCTGAATGACCCTGTGTATGTGCTAAACTTTGGACATGGTCCTAAGTGGATCGCGGGCACGGTGATAGCTAAAGAAGGGAATAGGGTGTTTGCAGTCAAACTAGACAATGGACAAATTTGCAGAAAGCACCTAGACCAAACGAGGCTGCGGTTCACAGACTGCCCTGAACATCCCACAGCAGACACCACCTTTTTCGAGCCCACAACACACACCCAAAGGATCAACGACACCACCCCGTACCAGGAAATCGAACTCTTCACGCCCAACAGCCCAGCAAGGCCAAGCTCACCCACCAGTCCTGCAGGGTCAACACCACGCCAGCCCAGCGAGGGCACAGCCAACACACCAGAACAGACATTTGTACCGAGGCGGTCCACCAGGGAAAGAAAGGCTCCCGACCGCCTCACCTTGTAAATAGTTTTCACTTTGACTTTGGGGGGGGAGTGTTGTGTGTATCTGTAACGCATGCACTCCCACGTTCCGCCACCAGGGAGCGCATCCCCTGAAGTCCCAATGGATCCCAGCATCCCTTGGGAGCACTGTATATAAGCCGGCCCCTAAGGCCTGTTCCTCACTCTGGAGTGTCTTAATAAAGACTGAGGTCACTGTTACTTTAACGTCCCTGTGTGCAGTCTCATCTGTGTTAGGAACACAATAGATTCCATGACCTGTTGGTTCTTCTTCTAGCCGTTCTCTGTAGTGCTGTTCTCGTTCCTGTCCTTCTGTCTCTCTGTTTGTCCTTCTTCCTTTGTTCTTCCACCTGCTTCTGTTCTTTCCCGCTTCCGTTTTCCTGATCTTGTGTTTCTGTGTTCGTATATTTATATCCATAGTATGAATAAGTTTCCCGCTGGGCCGGGGTCTGATCAATGCGTCTGGATCGATGTGCTGATTGTTTAACTGGCTGTGGTGATGAGTTTGAATTGCTACTAATTTGCACACGGAGTCAACAGTGCAAAAGATAACTCCTTATTCTGAATGCCCTGTTATCCAAAAATACACATTTCGTAGGGTCCTTTGTAGTCCTGGTTTTCTTGCAGACTTGTAGTCTCTGGGGTATCAATGTCTTTGTATGTATGCATAACCAAGTTTCATCCTTGACCACAGAGATTGCTTTTAATGGGTGATGAGTCACCACTTGCCTCAGGCTGGCGCCATGTTCCCTCCCAGGTAGTCCAACAGTTTTACTTTAAAACAGTTTTTACTTTAAAACAGTTTGTTTGTGGCCTCTTTCTGTGCCTTGTTCCAAGAAAAATAGGTGTATCTTACATCGAGAACACATGCCTTAGGAGACTGCGCTTCCGGAAAGGAGGTCATCGGTGCGATATGCCAGCTCATTAGGGGTGCCTAACAGCACCACCATTGTCCGTTGAGGTCAAGGTTACTGCGGCACTTTCCTTCTATGCATCGGGCTCCTTTCAGGCCTCAGCTGGCGATGTTTGTGCTATCTCTCAGCATGCCACACATTGCTGCACTCAATCGATGACTAAAGCCCTTTACGCTCGAAGGATGGACTTTATAAGCTTCCCTATGACCAGGGAGGCACAGACTGAGAGGGTTTTGAGTTTCTTGAGAATAGCAAACTTCCCCAAGATGCAGGGAGCAATAGACTGCATGCACACCGCCATGCGAGCACCTTTTCAGGATGCAGAGGTTTTTCGAAACCGCAAGGGATTCCACTCCCTGAATGTCCAACGTGTTGTCGACCACAAGCAAATAATCATGGCAGTAAATGCAAAATTTCCAGGCAGCATCCTGTGTGAGAGCACTGTGTCTGACCTGTTTTAAGAGTCAGCCACAAGTACACAGTTTGCTGCTAGGGATAAAGGATATGGCCTTACGAGCTGGCTGATGACGCCCCCCCTGCGTAAGTCCCAGACAGAAGCTGAGAAGTGATACCACGAAAGCCAAATAGCCACTTGTAATATCATCAAAAAAACAATTGGAGTGCTTAAGCAGCGCTTCAGATGCCTGGACCACTCAGGAGGTGAATTACAATACCTTTTTTTAAATAGGGGCGTTATATTTGCAGTTTTCAAATATGCTGGGACCTCCCCAGAATACAGGGAATTTAGGTAAATTACAACCAATGCATCCACAATCCCTGCCACTACTTCTCTTTAGACCCGAGGATGCAAGCCATCAGGTCCAGGGGATTTATCTGCCTTTAGTCCCATTATCTTACTGAGTACCACCTCCTTCGTGATTGTGATTATGTTAAGTTCCTCCTCCCCCATAGCCCCTTGACTATCCACTGTTGGGATATTTTTAGTGTCCTCTACCGTTAAGACTGATATAAAATATTTGTTCAGAGTTTCTGCCATCTCCATGTTCCCCATTCCCCGGTCTCATCCTCTAAGCGACCAACATTTACTTTAGCCACACTTTTCCTTTTTATATACCTATAGAAACTCTTGCCATCTGTTTTTATATTTCGTGCTAGTTTACTTTCATAGTCTATCTTCCCTTTCTTAATCATTTTTTTAAGCATTCTTTGCTGGTTTTTAAAAACTTCCCAAAGAATGAATGGTGATCTTATTGAAATGTATTGGATTGTGAGGGGGCTTGACAGGGTAGATGCAGAGAGGATGTTCCCCTCGTGGGGGAATCTAGAATTATGGTCCATAGTTTCAGAATAAGCGGTCGCCGATTTAAAATGGAGATTTCTTCTCTTAGAGGGGCGTGAATCTGTGGAATTCTGTACTCCAGAGAGCAATGGAGGCTGGGTCATTGAATATATTTAAAGTGGAGTGAGACAGATTTTTGAATGATAAGGGAGTCAAGAGTTATGGGGAGTGAGCAGGGAAGTGGAGTTGAGGCCAAGAACAGATCAGCCATGATCTTATTGAGTGGCAGAGCAGGCTCCAGGGTCAAATGGCCTACTCCTGCTCCTATTTCTTCTGTTCTTATGTGTCTGACAGCCCAATTACAAATCCTCTGGCCTGAAGGAGCAAGCTTGAGTGCCCAGTTTTCAGGACAGTCATATTTTCCAGTGTCCACCAGGCAGAATCCCTGAAAGGTAACTTGACAAGCATTATGAATTCAGTGTTGCAATGTTTACATTGAGTTGAAGTGTCATTGCCTGTTCTCATGTCGGAGCTTCTTACCCACTTCAGGGATGCTCCAGGAAATGTAGATTCAACATTCTGGGCTTTGCTCTTTTTTTCCTCTGCCTAATACTTTTGCATGTCCTATATATCTGAGATATTGCAATTTCATTTTAAGGCCGCAATTTCACATACCGAGGCGGGCTCAGTGCAGCCAAGGTAGATGTTACCCTATTCCCAGCTCCATTCCACTCTATGAGAAGAATTTTCCATTGATGGGTCTTGTTAAGCCCGCCCTGTGAGGTTCCCGACCAATTAAAATGAAGTGGGTCTGATGACGCATTTGATGATGCGCATCAGCCGGTTTCCTTAAACACACCATGTCCACATTCATTTTGACAGTTGTGCTGTCAGTATTCTGCAGCACCGAGGTGCTGCAAACTCTGAAAAGCATTGCACAAAGGTGCACAGCTACAACGTTACTGCAAAGCCACACTCAACCTCATCCTGCTGTGCCACTCATTACATCGCTATTACTCTGCCTTCCTTACCCTACTCCTGCTCATCCTTACTCACACCAATTTGCCTTGCACCTTCACCCACCCCTCTCTACCTATATCATCACATAATCATCCCACTCGCCACCTCTCACACTCACTCTCATCCTAGTGCAACCATGTCAACTAACAACGCACTTGGGTGATATTGGCAATGTTCATGTAAAATTTTTGTTGATGTGTTGCCAAACATTGAATTCTTTATTTTCAACACTTTGCCTTCTTGGACAGATTTGTGTGCACCTTTAGAAGTGGCTTAGTGAGTTTCAGTGAATTGTGAGACCTAACAGTACCCCCCACAATGGTGATGAGTGTGAAAGGAATGGCTTGGGCATTGCAGGGATGCTTTATGGTGCTGATGTGGCGTAGTGCCAACCTGGCGCATCATGTGGTAGTCAGGGTGTATAGCATGAAGTGAAGTAAATGTGGCCATGGTGAGGCCATCTCTGGCCTCCTGGGCAGCAATGTGGTCGGGTGCTGATGCCCTATGCAGCATCAGGTGATTACAGAAAAGGTTGGTGTTGTTGTTGGTGCCGCTGGTGTGCCTGGTGATGTTGGAGTTGGGGCTGATCGTGATGGGATTCTGAGGACCAAGATGAGTTTTTTTCAAGGGCACCGATACTGCTGGAATAGATGGCAGCTGAAGTTGAGATGACTAAAGTGATCTGTCAATGGTGAGACAGGTTGCTCCAAGGAGGTGGCAATGGATAGAGAGTTTACGCCAAACATTTCCAAATTGCATACAGCTAAAAACTGTATTCCATATCCTGAACGCTTCAGCTTCTAACATTAGAAAGTGGACAGATGTGAAATTTTAGCTGTTATACCACTTTTGCAACTGTCAGCTATAGAGAACAATGGAGCGTCGTTGAAAACTCGACCTATTTACCTATCGTGATCTCCAAGCGCCATGAAATTTGTCAAAAAGGTAGAATAATGGTAAGTGCGTGGTAAAATGCTGTTTAAGTACCTATTAACAAGCTCTTAACTATGTCAATTGGCTCCCCCACCACTTGGTGTCAGGTCTGTAAAGCGCAGACTGACCTGCCATTGGGAAACTTACATGGAGGCGAGATGACAGTGGGATCCTGACCTGCAGTCAATCTTTTATATATTGACAGAGAACCCGCCTCTGAAACCACGCTCTGAGTGCCAGCAAAATTCCGGCCTAAGTGTGCTACATACATTACATAGGATATAAAACGCAGAAACAGGCCATTCTGCCCAACCAGCCCATGCCGGCATTTACGCTCCACTCGAGCCTCCTCCTGTCTTTCCTCATCAAAATCTATAAGCATAATCCTCTATTGCCTTCTCACTCATGCTTGTCTAGCCTCCCCTTATATGCATCTATACTATTCACTCCCTGTGGTAGCGAGTCCCACATTCTCACCATTCTTTGGGTAATGAAGTTTCTTCTGAATTCCCTGTTGAATTTCTTGGTGACTATCTTATATTGATGGCCTCTGGTTATGCTCTTCCCCACAAGTGGAAACATTCTCTCTGTATCCACTCTATCAAAGCCCTTCATAATTTTAAAGACCTCTATTAGGTCACCCTCAACCTTTTTTCAAGAGGAGAGAGACCCAGCCTGTTCATGCTTTCATGATATGTATACCCTCGCATTTCTGGTATCATCCTTGTAAATCTTCTCTGCACCCTCTTCAGTGCCTCTATATCCTTTTTATAATATGGTGACCAAAGTCCAAAGTCTAAATCGTTAATATAAATTGGGAACAACAGTGGTCCCAGCACTGATTCTTGTGGAACACCAGTTCCTACCTTCTGCCACTGTGAATAGTTACCCTTTACCCCTACTCTCTGCTTTCTGACTTGAAGCCAGTTAGCTATCCATTCTGCTACTTGTCCCCTGACTCCGCATTCTCTGACCTTGTTCATCAATCTATTATAGTGTACCTTATTGAAGGCCTTTTCAAAATCTAGATCAATTACATCTACTGCATTATCTTTGTCTACTCTCTCTGTTACCTCTTCAAAAAATTCAACGAGGTTGGTCAAGCAGGACTTTCCCTTTTGAAATCCATGCTGACTATTCATTTGCTGTTTTAGTTTCCAGGGCAATAGTGCGCCACATACAACCAGCAGAATCAAAAGTCTGAAACAAATCTAAGGTTGTTGGCCTGCCATACCAGTGGTACCTAGTGTTAAATTTATTTTGCTCAATTTTGAAAGCAAAACCTTTCTCAGTAAATGGATTAATTAACATCAGTACATCGATGACTGAATCTCCATTTCCAGTGAAATCTGAAATATTCCACCATGTTAATTTTTCCAACTTTTAAAAATATCTTAAAATTTATCATGAATTACTGCATGTTTTGCATAGAATTTACAGAACAGAAACAGGCCATTCGGCCCAACTGGTCTGTGCCAGTTTATGCTCCACACGAACCTCCTCTCACCTGACTTCATCTAATCTGAAAGCATATCCTTCTGAAGTTTTATTTTCCAGCAAATAAACTTTAGGGGAAAAATACGTGTACGGCAATAGAATTGCTGGTGTCACTGGAAATTTGACTTAACGGCCACTGAAAATGTCAGCAGTGCTACCGTTGAAAAATTTACACTAGGGATGGTGATGTGGAGTGCAGCACTAACGTACCATGAAATGTCCTCCTGCTGGCATTAATGGAGGTCTCTGACTCAAAGTTCCCGATAAAAGTCAGCATTGTAGCTTCTTACAGACTTTGGGAGTGAGGCTGTGGAGTTTGCGAGGCATTGTGGGCAATTAAAGGGCTAGCAATTAAAGGGGCAATGCATTTAGAATGAATAAAAATGACAATGCAGTGAAAAAATGCAACTTTCAGCCCTTACTGCCTTTCAATAACTTGCCTTACCAACAATCTATACCAAACACGAAGCACATCTCCCATTCGTAGCCTCACCTGAACCCCTTGGAGGAGACAGTGCTGGCCATTCTTGGCAAGGGCATGGCTGAGTCCTTGGCCAGCGGTGGGGCTGTCATACATTATCCTCCTTCTCGCATGCACCACTTGCTTTCCCACCCTCCCCTCACCACAATTCCACCCTAGTGCCTTTCTCATTTCACATACTCAAGAAATGCAGCCTGCCCAGCCAATAGCTTACCAAGAAGAGGGAGAGAAGAGTGAAAAAGAAGAAGAAACACCGTCACTCGATTAACACTCCCAGCCACCATCTCCTCAAGGTCAACCAGCAAGGCTATTTGAAGTGTCCCCCACTGAAAGTCAGCAGTCTTCCACCGGCCATGCTGTAGCCAATGCGTGACATCAGTAGGATAGGTAAAGGCACGTGCAAGACAATCCCTAAGGGAATGCATAAGGGTGATGAGCTGATTTCTTGATGTCATATCGGATGGATAGTTTTATAAAGTTGGATTGGAAAGTTTGCTTTGTGCTGGCTTTTATTTCAGCATTGTGGCCAAGAGGATGCCGTGTTGGTCAGTGACAGAGGGAAGATAAAGTGTGGGACAAATTTTGACAGGGGAATTGGGTTTGTGGTCACTGGTACTGCAGGTGGATGATTCCATCCTGGATATCCCAGCCAGAAAGGGATGGACTGTTTTGCATCCTTCCTTCTGCTTCCTCCTCTTCTGCGCCTTCCTCTTCCCTCTGCGAGCAGATGCTGTAAATCTGAAATGACAGCCTAAAATGCTGGAAATACTCAGCAGGTCAGGTAGCATCTCAACCTGAGATGTGAACTCTATTTCTCTCTCCACAGATGCTGTCTGATCTGCTGAGTATTTCCAGTATTTTCTGTCTTTTCAGAGGTCTTCCTGTACTATTTCAGGCCTTGCAAGTGTCCAGCAGCATGTCCTGCACTCCCTGCACACTTAAAAAACTTTTAACATATATTGCAACAAGCCATTACTTCAATAAATCAAAAAACTCCAGTCCAAAAGCTTAAATGCAAACTTACATGATAGATGTGTGTCCCTTTAAGAAGTGTTGACCGCACCCGGTCAGTAACCCTTTAGTGCCCCGTTACCGCTCCCTGCAGGCGCTAACGGGAGCTGCAAACCAGGCCAATTTCTACCCCAAAGATTTTGTTCTTTTAGTATCTCTTTCTATATGTCACTTTCAAATAATGGAGCATCTCATGACAGAGACTGATAGCTGGAATGCTCCAAGTGACATGGATAATAATAATACTGACATTTAATGGACTGACGTGGAATTTCAGCTGGTTATTTATTTTTTAATATTGACATTTTCTGCTATTAAATCATTTGTGAATAGAAAGCTCAAAGACTTGATCAAAAGTCTATTTGGAAAAGTGGTGGAATTCAAAGCAAATAGTCCTGACAAAGAACTAGCCCGTTACAAGTAAGCCATAGCTTCTTAAGCCACAGGAATGATATCAATATAGATAGCAATGCAACAAAATAGACTTATTTTAGGTAAACTTTGTGCATAATCCAAATGTTTCAACATGAAAATTTTGCATAAAGATCATAAATTCAGTAATGATTTTCAAATAAAAGAGAAAAAGATTACTGAAGACTAATGTAGGTCCCTTGCAGTCAGATTCAGGTGAATTTATAGTGGGGAACAAAGAAATAGCAGACCAATTGAACAAATACTTTGGTTCTGTCTTCACTAAGGAAGACACAAATAACCTTACGGAAATACTAGGGGACAAAGAGTCTAGTGAGAAGGAGGAACTTAAGGAATTCCTTATTAGTCACGGAAATTATATTAGGGAAATTCATGGGATTGAAGGCTGATAAATCCCCAGGGCCTGATCGTCTGCATCCCAGAGTACTTAAGGAAGTGGCCTAGAAATAGTGGATGCATTGGTGATCATTTTCCAACAATCTATCGACTCTGGATCAGTTCCTATGGATTGGAGGGTAGCTAATATAACCCCACTTTTTAAAAAAAGAGGGAGCGAGAAAACAGGGAATTATAGACGGGTTAGCCTGACATCTGTAGTGGGGAAAATATTGGAATCAATTATTAAAGATGTAATAGCAGCGCATTTGGTAAGCAGTGACAGGATCGGTCCAAGTCAGCATGGATTTATGAAATGGAAATCATGCTTGACAATTCTTTTTTTTTGAGGATATAACTAGTAGAGTGGACAAGGAAGAACCAGTGGATGTGGTGTATTTGGACTTTCAAAAGGCTTTTGACAAGGTCCCACACAAGTGATTAGTGTGCAAAATTAAAGCATATGGTATTGGGGGTAATGTATTGACATGGATAGAGAACTGGTTGGCAGACAGGAGGCAAAGAGTAGGAATAAATGGGTCCTTTTCAGAATGGCAGGCAGTGACTAGTGGGGTACCGCAAGGTTCAGTGCTGGGACTCCAGCTATTTACAATATATATTAATGATTTAGATGAAGGAATTGAATGTTATATCTCCAAGTTTGCAGATGACACTAAGCTGGGTGGTAGTGTGAGCTGTGAGGAGGATGCTAAGAGGCTGCAGGGTGACTTGGACAGGTTAGGTGAGTGGGCAAATGCATGGCAGATGCAGTATAATGCAGATAAATGTGAGGTTATCCACTTTGGTGGCAAAAACAGGAAGGCAGAATATTATCTGAATGATGACAGATTAGGAAAAGGGGAGGTGCAACGAGACCTGGCTGTCATGGTACGTCAGTCATTGAATGTTGGCATGCAGGTACAGCAGGTGGTGAAGAAGGCAAATGGCATGTTGGCCTTCATAGCGAGAGGCTTTGAGTATCGGAGCAGGGAGGTCTTACTGCAGATGTACAGGGCCTTGGTGAGGCCACACCTTGAATATTGTGTACAGTTTTGGTCTCCTAATCTGAGGAAGGACATTCTTGCTATTGAGGGAGTGCAGCGAAGGTTCACCAGACTGATTCCCAGGATAGCCGGACTGACATATGAAGAAAGACTGGATCGACTAGGCTTATATTCACTGGAATTTAGAAGAACGAGAGGGGATCGCATAGAAACATATAAAATTCTGACGGGATTGGACAGGTTAGATGCAGGAAGAATGTTCCCGATGTTGGGGAAGTCCAGAACCAGGGGACACAGTCTAAGGATAAGGGATAAGCCATTTAGGACCGAGATGAGGAAAAACTTCTTCACTCAGAGAATTGTGAACATGTGGAATTCTCTACCACAGAAAGTAGTTGAGTCCAGTTTGTTAGATATATTCAAAAGGGAGTTAGATGTGGCCCTTACGGTTAAAGGGATCAAGGGGTATGGAGAGAAAGCAGGAATGGGGTACTGAAGTTGAATGATCAGCCATGATCATATTGAATGGTGGTGCAGGCTCGAAGGACCGAATGGCCTACTCCAGCACCTATTTTCTATGTTTCTATGTTTCTATGTAATATTCTGTGCACTAAACTAGAGAAGGCTGTATACTTTTAACAGAATTAGCAACATTGGAAGTAAGACATTTTGTAGGTATATACATAATGCCAGGTCTTCGACAGAAAGAAAGTAACTTACATTGATATAGCACCGTTCATGACCTCAGGATGCCCCAAAGTGCTTTACAGCCAATGAAGCACGTGAAAGCATCATGAACTTTCATCCTTAATTTCCTTTTTGTTACAGAACAATTACAATGACACGAAAGCAAAATGAAAAGATCAATGGCGTTGGTTAGTATGAATACCAGTGTTTCTCTACACTCTACATAGCAAGTCTTTTGTTCCTCTTTTTGCTGATATACAGTCTTGAATCATTAGAATAACAAAGATATTCTCCACAGTGGTCTTTCAGTCTAGCATATAAATACCAAGTTATAGCAAACAGCAGCACGTGTAGTCGAATCTACCTAACTGAACTCAAAATGGGCAAGGTTTGGCTGGCTGTTATGTTTCGCATTTCGTGAGAATATTTTTGTAACATTTAAAAAAATATTACTTTGGTAAATTATTGAACTGATGTATTTTTTTTCAGATCATCTTTTACGAGGACAGGAACTTCCAGGGTCGGCACTACGAGTGCAATACTGACTGTGCTGACCTGTCACCTTACTTCAGCCGCTGTAACTCCATCCGTGTGGAGAGTGACTGGTGGGTGGGGTATGAGAGACCCAATTACATGGGATACCAGTATGTTCTGAGCAGGGGAGAATATCCTGACTACCAACGCTGGATGGGATTCAATGACAACATCAGGTCATGTCGCACCTACCCATACGTAAGTTACAAATTCACCAAATTATTTGCTGATATGTCTTTTATTATTAACTGTCTTTCAGTATACCCTCCCCTCTTTTATGCAATAGTTTTATTCTTGTTCTATCTTATTTAAGAAGATGGTACTTTTATTATTTCCACTCCTTTTCCAAAAATTAAAGATTAATAGTTCATTTAGAATCTGTAACTACTATACTGTACTTTAACATCAAAATGTGAGCAAAGTGAATGATGTAAGGCACTGAACAGTTAAAGGATTGCAAGAACCAGAGCAAAAGGAACATTAACATCAAGGTTCTTACTTCAGTGGTACTTAAGTCACAAAAATATTGTACTATGAATTGTAAAAGGTTATTTATCCCTGCCATTTATAGCACAACCACAGATAAGTTAACATGGAAATGTAGGATAATAGCCCTTTTTGGCTGATTACCCTCCAGCTCTGAACATCAGTGATTGTTCCGTTGATAGTGGTGGAGAGAAGGTGAAAATTTGAGTTTTGGTAGTGGCTTTAATTTAACAATCACATAGAGTTAAACAAAATAACAAACCTATAAGGGGTATGGCGAGAACGCAGGAATGGGGTACTGAAGTTGCATGTTCAGCCATGAACTCCTTGAATGGTGGTGCAGGCTCGAAGGGCCGAATAGCCTACTCCTGCACTTATTTTCTATGTTTCTATGTTTATATGCTGGAATAAATCCCTCTCCAGTTACCCACGAGATACAACTCTACTCCCAAAGCTTAAAGGTTGGCAATGCTTGGAAAATAAGCATTGTGTTAGTTGTGAGGAAGTTACAGGGTGTACGTTTATGAAAGGGTTCCGGAAATGTTTATCAAATTATGCTTTGAATTCACGATTCATAACTTCATTTGAATCCTATGATTGCTCAACAGCCTTGTTACTCTCCCTGATCTATTTTTCAATTTTACTGCATATATTTAAAATTGGAAAATTAATATGATTTTATTTCGATTCCAGTACCGAGGTGGAAACTACCGAATGAAGATTTACGAGAGGCCTGACTTTGGAGGACAGATGATGGAATTCATGGATGACTGTCCATCTGTCTACGATCGTTTCCGTTACCGTGACATTCACTCCTGCCATGTGATGGACGGTTACTGGAACTTCTATGAACAACCCAACTACAGAGGTCGCCAGTACTTCATGAGACCCGGTGAATACAGGAGATTCAGTGACTGGGGCGGCTACAACTCAACTGTCGGATCTTTCAGGCGTATGAGGGACTTCTAGATCATTCTTGAAAATATGATTGTCCTTGTTAAAATGATCAAAAAATAAAGTACATGCATCGGCTCACTCAATTTATATTTTGGATTCTCATGTAAATAATATATTAGAAAGAGTGCATCACAGGACTTAAAATCATAGGGGGAGCTTCGGGGGGGGGGGGGGGGGAAATTCAGGTCATTTGCTCCTCCCAGATGACATAGAAATATAGAAAAAAGGTGCAGGAGTAGGCCATTCACACTGTTGGGAAAGGATGAGATTCTGTTCTGAAAACAATGCTTAGTAATATCAGTTATCCCCTAATCTTCGCACCGTATAATCAGCCTTACAATCACTAACAGGACACTCTTTAAGCCAGGGGTATCAAACATTCGTTGTTATTACCTCTTTGAAACTGACCACAACTTCAGGTTGTAGCACATGCGCATCCTCGTGCAGAAATCCTGAAGTTGCGGTCGGTCATTCATAGAAACATAGAAAATAGGTGCAGGAGTAGGCCATTCGGCCTTCGAGCCTGCACCACCATTCAATATGATCATGGCTGATCATGCACTTCAGTACCCCATTCCTGCTTTCTCTCCATACCCCTTGATCCCTTTAGCTGTAAGGACCACATCTAACTCCCTTTTGAAGTTATCTAACGAACTTGACTCAACAACTTTCAGTAGTAGAGAATTCCACATGTCACAACTCTCTGAGTGAAGAAGTTTCTTCTTATCTCGGTCCTAAATGGCTTACCCCTTATCCTTAGACTGTGACCCCTGATTCTGGACTTCCCCAACATCGGGAACATTCTTCCTGCATCTAACCTGTCCAATCCCGCCAGAATTTTATATGTTTCTATGAGATCCTTTCTCATTCTTCTAAATTCCACTGAGTATAAGCCTAGTCGATCCAGTCTTTATTCATATGTCAGTCCTGTCATCCCGGGCATCAGTCTGGTGAACCTTCGCTGCACTCCCTCAATAGCAAGAATGTCCTTCCTCAGATTAGGAGACCAAACTGTACACAATATTCAAGGTATGGCCTCACCAAGGCCCTGTACAACTGCAATAAGACCTCCCTGCTCCGATACTCAAATCCTCTCGCTATGAAGGCCAACATGCCATTTGCCTTCTTCACCACCTGCTGTACCTGCATGCCAACATTCAATGACTGATGTACCATGACAGCCAGGTCTCGTTGCACCTCCCCTTTTCCTAATCTGTCACCATTCAGATAGTCTGTCTCTCTGTTTTTGCCAGCAAAGTATCCACATTATACTGCATCTGCCATGCATTTGCCCACTCACTTAACCTGTCCAAGTCACCCTGCAGCCTCTTAGCATTTTCCTCACAGCTCACACTGCCACCCAGCTTTGTGTCATCTGCAAACTTGGAGATATTACATTCAATTCCTTCGTCTAAATCATTAATATATATTGTAAATAACTGGGGTCCCAGCACTGAACCTTGCGGTACCCCACTAGTCTCTGCCTGCCATTCTGAAAAGGACCTGTTTATTCCTACTCTTTGCTTCCTGTCTGCCAAACAGTTCTCTATCCACGTCAATACATTACCCCCAATACCATATGCTTTAATTTTGCACACTAATCTCTTGTGTTGGAACTTGTCAAAAGCCTTTTGACAGTCCAAATACACCACATCCACTGGTTCGCCCTTGTCCACTCTACTAGTTACATCCTCAAAAAATTCTAGAAGATTTGTCAAGCATGATTTTCCTTTCATAAATCCATACTGACTTGGACCGATCCTGTCACTGCTTTCTAAGTGTGCTGATATTACAAATTTAATAATTGATTCCAACATTTCCCCCACTACCGATGTCAGACTAACCGGTCTATAATTCCCTGTTTTCTCCCTCCCTCCTTTTTTAAAAAGTGGGGTTACATTAGCTATCCTCCAATCCATAGGAACTGATCCAGAGTCCATAGAATGTTGGAAATGACCACCAGTGCATCCACTATTTCCAGGCCACTTCCTTAAGTACTCTGGGATGCAGACTATCAGGCCCTGGGGATTTATCAGCCTTCAGTCCCATCAATTTCCCTAACACAATTTCCTGATTAATAAGGAATTCCTTCAGTTCCTCCTTCTTGCTAGACCCTTGGTCCCCTAATATTTCTGGAAGGTTATTTGTGTCTTCCTTAGTGAAGACAGAACCAAGTATTTGTTCAATTGGTCTGCTATTTCTTTGTTCACCATTATAAATTCACCTGATTCTGACTGCAAGGGACCTACATTTGTGTTCACTAATTTTTTTCTCTTCACATATCTCTAGAAGCTTTTGTCGACAGTTTTTATATTCCCTGCAAGCTTACTCTCATACTCTATTTTTGCCCTCCTAATTAAACCCTTTGTTCTCCTCTGCTGAATTCTAAATTTTTCACAGTCCTCAGGTTTGCTGCTTTTTCTGGCCAATTTATATGCCTCTTCCTTAGATTTAACACGATCCGTAATTTCCCTTGTTAGCCACAGTTGAGCTACCTTTCCCGTTTTATTTTTATGCCAGACAGGGATGTACAATTGTTGAAGTTCATCCATGTGATCTTTAAATGTCTGCCATTGCCTATCCACCGTCAACCCTTTAAGTATCATTCGCCAGTCTATCCTAGCTAATTCACATCTCATACCATCGAAGTTGTCTTTCTTTAAGTTCAGGACCTTGATCTCCGAATTAACTGTGTCACTCTTCATTTTAATGAAGAATTCTACCATATTATGGTCACTCTTCCCCAAGGGGTCTTGCACAACAAGATTGCTAATTAAACCTCTCTCGTTACACCCACTCTAGGATGGCCAGCTCTAGTTGGTTCCTTGATGCATTGGTCTAGAAAACCATCCCTTATATAATCGAGGAAATCCTCCTCCACCATATTGCTACCAATTTGGTTAGCCCAATCAATATGCAGATTAAAGTCACCTATGATTACTGCTGTATCTTAATTGCACACATCCCTAATTTCCTGTTTGATGCCATCCCCAACCTCCCTACGACTGTTTCGTGGTCTGTACACAACTCCCACTAACATTTTCTGCCCTTTGGTGTTTCGCAGCTCTACCCATATAGATTCTACATCATCCACGCTAATGTCCTTCCTTACTATTGCGTTAATCTCCTCTTTAACAAGTAACGCTACCCCACCTCCTTTTCCTTCCTGTCTGTCCTTCTTGAATGTTGAATACCCTTGGATGTTGAGTTCCCAGCTTTGGTCACCCTGGAGCCATGTCTCCATAATCCCAATTACATCATGTCATGTTTTTAACTACAATGTAACACCACTGTATTACTGTATACACTCAACTTAGATGCACACCTTGACCACAGGGGGTGAACTTGTGGGAGACACTCCTTACCTGATCACACAGGTACATAAAGGGAGGTCCCACGCAGGGTCAGCACTTCTAGAGTCCTGTAATAAAAAGCTAAGGTCACAGAGTGGCCTTGTCTCTGGAATGTGCCTCGTGTGGTTTCATGCTGTAGAGTAAGGACTTTACATTGGCGATGAGCAACGGGAATTCACGACCCACGAGAATGGCCACCGTTAGCACAGAGGAACGGTACTGTGTTGGGGAAGACTGGGCCGATTTTGTCGAGAGGCTTCAGCAAAGATTCGTAACTAAAGACTGGCTGGGGGATGCAGCAGCCGACAAGCGACGGGCTCATCTCCTGACCAGCTGTGGGCCAAAGACTTATGCGCTCATGAAGGACTTACTGACACTCGAAAAGCCGTCGGACAAAACCTTTGAGGAGCTCAGCAAATTAACCGGTGAGCACCTCAAATTGGCGAGCAGCATATACATGGCTCGACACAGATTCTACACCCACCGGCGCTGTGAAGGACAGAGCATACCGGACTTTGTTGCGGACTCTGGCGTTTGGCCAGCCTCTGTAAGTTCACAGACGCCTGCAGGGGGGAGATGCTAAGGGACTTCTTCATCGAGGGTATCGGCCATGTGGGAATTTTTCGCAAGTTAAATGAGACCAAGAACTTGACCTTGGAAGTGGACGCGTTGTTAACTCAAACTTTCATGGCGGGGGAGGAAGAGACTAAAATGATTTATACGCGCAATTCTGCCTCTAACGCGGCGCTGGATCAGGGAGTCAACATCATCAATGCTACTCAGAGCCCCGCAGGCAGGCAGGTGCAGTCCGACATTTACCAGGCAGCAATAGATCCCAGAGCAGGATTTCAACAGAGACAATGGCAGGCTGAACAGACGTTCACGCCATCATAGTCGACAACGTGGCCCGGGATGGGGCCATTGACACCCACATATAGGGTACTTAAGAGCAGTAAAAGGGACAGTCAGCGTGGAATTCCTGGCCAGAGTCCCTTTGTCCCTAACAATGGAAACTTTAACTCATGCTGGAGGTGTGGGGGAAAACATTCAGCCAGATCTGCAGAAACTGAAATCTCAGTGGCCATTTAGCTTGAATGTGTAGAAAACCTGCAACCAGACTGATATATGAGACAGAGGGACCAGAAGAGGGTTTTGTGAGGCAGGATGAATTTTGGGGCAAATCGATGGACGCCGAGGTTCAGCGGCGAATGTTCACAGTTCATACACCAAAATGCCACCAATGACGATGAGGGTTTTGTTGAACGGCATCCCAGTATGCATAGAGCTGGACACTGGGGCCAGCCAGTCACTCATGGGCGTTCAGCAATTCAAGAAGCTATGGCCTCTCAAAGTCAGTAGGTCCAAATTAGAACGTATTGAGACATAATTACGGACTTACACCAAGGAAATCATTCCGGTGCTAGGCAGTGCAATGATGGCTGTCACACACAAAGGGCTAGTGAACAGGCTGCCACTCTGGATTGTCCCGGGCAATGGTCCTGCTCTGTTGGGGAGGAGCTGGTTAGCTGAGATGAACTGGAAATGGGGGGATGTTGACGCAATGTCCTCGGTGGAACGAAGTTCGTGCTCACAAGTCCGACAACAATTCGATTCACTATTTCAACCAGGCATTGGGACTTTCAAAGGCACATCACCCCGGACGCCAGGCCAGTGCACCACAAAGCCAGAGCGGTGCCGTATGTGATGCAGGAGAAAATCGAGAGTGAATTGGGCCGGCTGTTGCGAGTGGGCATCATCTCGCCTGTTGAATTCAGTGACTGGGTGAGCCCCATCGTTCCCATTCTAAAAGCGGACGACTCTGTCAGGACTTTTAAGGAGCTCTTTCATAGTGCTAACAAAAATATATTCCAGTGAAAAAGAAGGGCGGTAAGAGAAGGGATAACCAGCCGTGGATAACCAAGGAAATAAAGGAGAGTGTCAAATTAAAAACCAATGCGTATAAGGTGGCCAAAGTTAGTGGGAAACTAGAAGATTGGGAACATTTTAAACGACAGCAAAGAATGACTAAGAAAGCAATAAAGAAGGGGAAGATAGATTACGAAAGTAAACTTGCGCAAAACATAAAAACAGATAGTAAAAGCTTTTACCGAGATATAAAACAGAAAAGAATGACCAAAGTAAATGTTGGTCCCTTAGAAGATGAGAAGGGGGATTTAATAATGGGAAATGTGGAAATGGCTGAGACCTTAAACAATTATTTTGCTTCGGTCTTCACAGTGGAAGACACAAAAACCATGCCAAAAATTGCTGGTCACGGGAATGTGGGAAGGGAGGATCTTGAGACAATCACTATCACTAGCGGGGTAGTGCTGGACAGGCTAATGGGACTCAAGGTAGACAAGTCCCCTGGTCCTGATAAAATGCATCCCAGGATATTAAAAGAGATGGCGGAAGTTATAGCAGATGCATTCGTTATAATCTACCAAAATTCTCTGGACTCTGGGGAGGTACCAGCGGATTGGAAAGCAGTTAATGTAACGCCTCTGTTTAAAAAAAGGGGGCAGACAAAAGGCAGGTAACTATAGGCCGGTTAGTTTAACATCTGTAGTGGGGAAAATGCTTGAAGCTATCATTAAGGAAGAAATAGCGGGACATCTAGATAGGAATAGTGCAATCAAGCAGACGCAACATGGATTCATGAAGGGGAAATCATGATTAACTAATTTACTGAAATTCTTTGAGGATATAACGAGCATGGTGGATAGAGGTGTACCGATGGATGTGCTGTATTTAGATTTCCAAAAGGCATTCGATAAGGTGCCACACAAAAGGTTACTGCAGAAGATAAAGGTACGCGGAGTCAAAGGAAAGGTATTAGCATGGATAGAGAATTGGCTGGCTAACAGAAAGCAGAGAGTCGGGATAAGTGGATCCTTTTCAGGTTGGAAATCGGTGGTTAGTGGTGTGCCACAGGGATCGATGCTGGGACCACAACTGTTTACAATATACATAGATGACCTGGAAGAGGGGACAAAGTGTAGTGTAACAAAATTTGCAGATGACACAAAGATTAGTGGGAAAGCGGGTTGTGTAGAGGACACAGAGAGGCTGCAAAGAGATTTAGATAGGTTAAGCGAATGGGCTAAGGTTTGGCAGATGGAATACAATGTTGGAAAATGTGAGGTCATCCACCTTGGATAAAAAAAAAACAGTAAAAGGGAATATTATTTGAATGGGGAGAAATTACAACATGCTACGGTGCAGAGGGACCTGGGGTCCTTGTGCATGAATCCCAAAAAGTTAGTTTGCAGGTGCAGCAGGTAATCAGGAAGGCGAATGGAATGTTGGCCTTCATTGCGAGAGGGATGGAGTACAAAAGCAGGGAGGTCCTGCTGCAACTGTACAGAGTATTGGTGAGGCCGCACCTGGAGTACTGCGTGCAGTTCTATTCACCTTACTTAAGGAATAATATACTAGCTTTGGAAGGGGTACGGAGACGATTCACTAGGCTGATTCCGGAGATGAGAGGGTTACCTTATGATGATAGATTGAGTAGACTGGGTCTTTACTAGTTGGAGTTCAGAAGGATGAGGGGTGATCTTATAGAAACATTTAAAATAATGAAAGGGATAGACAGGATAGAGGCAGAGAGGTTGTTTCCACTGGTCGGGGAGACTAGAACTAGGGGGCACAGCCTCAAAATACGGGGGAGCCAATTTAAAACCAAGTTGAGAAGGAATTTCTTCTCCCAGAGGGTTGTGAATCTGTGGAATTCTCTGCCCAAGGAAGCAGTTGAGGCTAGCTCATTGAATATCTTCAAATCACAGATAGATCGATTTTTAACCAATAAGGGAATTAAGGGTTACGGGGAGCGGGCGGGTAAGTGGAGCTGAGTCCACGGCCAGATCAGCCATGATCTTGTTGAATGGCAGAGCAGGCTCGAGGGGCTAGATGGCCTACTCATGTTCCTAATTCTTATGTTCTTATGTACAAGGCCACCATCAATCGGGTGTCCCGACAAGACCAATATCCGCTCACAAGAGTGGAGGACCTCTTCGCCACGCTGGCAGGCGGCAAGCTGTTCACCAAGTTGTACCTCACTTGAGCCTATATGACCCAGAAACTGGCTGACGAATCCAAACTAGTGACCACCATCACCACGGACAAAGAACTGATGGCGTACAACAGGTGCTCATTTGGCATTCGATCAGTGGCCGTGATTTTTCAACGTAACATGGAAAGCCTGCGTAAATCCATTACTGGAACAATCGTATTCCAGGACGACATCCTCATCACGGGTCGAGATACCGAGGAACACCTCCACAACCTGGAGGAGGTGCTACGCCGACTGGACAGGGTAGGCCTGCGACTCAAGAAGTCGAAATGTGTGGTTTTAGCTCCTGAGGTTGAGTTTCTGGGCAGGAGGGTTGCTGCAGGTGGGATTCGGCCCACTGAATCCAAACAGAGGCGATTCGATGAGCCCCCAGACCCTGCAACACTTCGGAGCTGCGTTCATTCCTGGGACTGTTGAACTATTTCGGGAACTTTCTGCCGAACTTGAGCATGTTGTTGGAGCTGCTACACGTGCTTCTGCTTAAGGGTTGCGATTGGTTTTGGGGGGACTGTCAGGAATGGGCTTTTGATCGGGCGCGAAACATACTTTGTTCAAACAAATTGTTGACCCTGTACGATCCCTGTAAACATTTAGTTCTGACTTGTGATGCATCGTCCTAAGGGGTTAGGTGCGTGTTGCAGCAGGGTAATGCTGAGGGTCAGCTACAACCTGTGGCTTATGCCTCCAGGTCGCTTTCTCAAGCAGAACGGGGATATGGGATGGTCGAGAAGGAAGCGCTTGCATGTGTCTATGGTGTAAAAAAAATGCATTAGCACCTCTTTGGTAGGAAGTTTGAATTAGAGACTGACCACAAGCCACTCACATCCTTGTTGTCAGACAGCAAGGCTGTCAATGCCAACGCATCAGCTCGCATACAGTGGTGGGCCCTCATGCTAGCTGCTTATGACTACTCCATCCAGCATCGGCCCGGCACTGAAAACTGCGCTGACGCACTCAGCAGACTCCCACTGGCCACCACCGAGTGGCCAGCTGAGCAAAGCGCTGAAATGGTCATGGCTGTCGATGCCTTTGACAGCGCAGGCTCCCCCATCACAGCCCGCCAGATCAAAATCTGGAAAAACAGAGATCCTCTCCTATCCCTGATTAAGAAATGTGTCCTGACTGGGGATTGGGCGCCCGCACACGGAGCATGCCCTGAGGAGGTCAGACCGTTCCACAGGCGGATGGATGAGCTCTCCATCCAAACCGACTACCTACTATGGGGCAACCGGGTAGTTATGCCCCAGAAGGGCAGGGAGGCATTCATCAGGGGAGTTCACAGCGAGCACCCAGGCATTGTGATGATGAAGGCCATTGCCCAGTCACACGTTTGGTGGCCCAGAATTGGTTCAGACCTGGAACACTGTGTTCGCAGGTGCACGACCTGTGCCCAGCTGGGTAATGCCCCCAGGGAGGCCCCGCTCAGCCCGTGGCCCTGGCCCACCAAGCCATGGTCACGCATTCACGTTGACTACGCGGGCCCGTTCATGGGGAAGATGTTCCTCATTGTAGTAGCTGCGTATTCGAAATGGATCGAGGCATCATCCTGAATTCATGCACATCATTCACCACTGTGGAAAGCCTACGTACGATCTTTGCGACCCATGGCTTGCCAGACATCCTGGTTAGTGACAATAGCCCATGTTTCACGAGCTATGAATTCCGGGAGTTTATGTCGGGCAATGGCATCAACCACGTCAGGACTGCGCCGTTCAAGCCGGCCTCCAATGGCCAGGCGGAACGTACAGTCCAAATCATTCAGCAAGGTATGCTCAGGATTCAAGGATCCTCCCTACAATGCCACCTATCGCGTCTCCTGCTGGCCTATAGATCCCGACTGCACTCGCTCACGGGGGTCCCGCCCGCAGAGTTACTAATGAAACCGACACTCAAAACTCGGTTGTCCCTCATCCACCCAGTCCTGACCGACATAGTTGAGGGCAAGCGCAAGTCACAAAATGATTACCATGATCGTAATTCAAAGGGAAGATGTATAGAAATAAATGATCCCGTATTCATCCTCAATCACGCCATGCGGCCCAAATGGCTTGAGGGTACTGTAATTGGCAAAGAGGGGATTAGGATCATCGTGGTAAAACTCAACAATGGCCAGATATGCCGTAAGCATCTGGACAAAGTAAAAAAAAGGTTCAGCATGGACACAGAGGAACCTGAAGAAGACCATGAGATGGAGCTCACAACACCGCCCGTGAACATGCAACAAGAGCAATCAGAAGAATACACAGTCCCTGCGTTCAGCCCGGACAGGCCGGAATCACCACAGGTGATAGACACTCACATCAGCGTCCAACCAATCAGAGCCCCAACTGCGGCGCTCCACGAGGGAACGTAGACCTCCTGAAAGACTGAGTCTATGATCCCAGTAAGAATTTGAGGGGGGGGAAGGTGATGTCATGTTTTTAACTAGAATGTTACACCACTGTATTACTGTATACACTCAACTTAGATGCACACCTTGACCACAGGGGGGAACTTGTGGGAGACACTCCTTACCTGATCACACAGGTATAAAAAGGGAGGTCCCAAGCAGGGTCATCACTTCTGGAGTCCTGTAATAAAGAGCTAAGGTCACAGACTGGCCTTGTCCCTGGAATGTGCCTCGTGTGGTTTCATGCTGTATCGTAAGGATTTACACATCATATCCGTTAACAGCTATCTGCTCAGTAAATGAATCCACCTTATTACGAATGCTCCTCGCATGAAGACACAGAGCCTTCAGGCTTGTTTTTTTAACACTCTTTGTCCTTTTAGAATTATGTTGTAATGTGGCCCTTTTTGATTTTTGCCTTTAATTTCTCTGCGACCGGGCGCGGCGCCGCGAACGACTCTCCCTAAATTCGACAGGACTTTAGCGGTGGCGCTGGAGCGTAGCACCCTGATCTCCTAGGCCCAGAGTTCGTGATGTCATCGCCATGCGCGTCGCCCTGTTAGCGCCACGGCACCTAAATTCGGTTTCGCTCCCTGAAGCTGCGCCGGGCGATAACAGCGCCAGTTTCAGGAGGCGCCTACCGGTGGCCGGGCAAAATTTAAAGGTGAGGTGGCCTGCTGCTCCTGAAATAAATTTCTCATTTTCTTTTCCGCTCCGGTGCCACTTTGCTCGCGGGATCGGTGCCATGATCACTCAGCCCAGCACTCTGCTTGAGCGCGGCACCCCCGCTCCCCGGTGGTCCAGGTAGATGGGTTCCCTATATACAGAGTCGGCAGCTTGGGCCCTTGCCTTTAATTCAGGGAAGAGACCCTCGTACGCGGCATCGTTACGGAGCCCAGTGCGTAACGCTGCTGAGCCATGCGTTCCGCTTCCACCCCAGAAATGAAGTGCAGTGCTTGATTAAGCCCTCCATTTTCTTTCAGGGGCGGTAACCCCAATTTATCGCGAGAGGCAAGACAATTTCTAGGTATTGGGGGCAATATACTGATGTGGATAGAGAACTGGTTGGCAGACAGGAAGCAGAGAGTCGGGATAAATGGGTGCTTTTCAGAATGGCAGGCAGTGACTAGTAGGGTGCCGCAGGGCTCAGTGCTGGGACCCCAGCTCTTTACAATATACATTAATGAGTTTGATGAAGGAATTGAGTGCAATATCTCCAAGTTTGCAGATGACACTAAACTGGGTGGTGGTGTGAGCTGTGAGGGGGACGCTAAGAGGCTGCATGGTGACTTGGACAGGTTAGGTGAGTGGGCAAATGCATGGCAGATGCAGTATAATGTGGATAAATGTGAAGTTATCCACTTTGGGGGCAAAAACGCGAAGACAGAATATTATCTGAATGGTGGTCAGTCGAGGAGGCGGGAGCTCGGAGCAGCGCGAGTCCGGGGTCGGCGAGAGGCCTATAAAGGCCAGCGGGAGTCGAGCAGTTCGAGCAGTCAGTCGAGGAGGCGGGAGCTCGGAGCAGCGCGAGTCCGGGGTCGGCGAGAGGCCTATAAAGGCCAGCGGGAGTCGAGCAGTTCGAGCAGTCAGTCGAGGAGGCGGGAGCTCGGAGCAGCGCGAGTCCGGGGTCGGCGAGAGGCCTATAAAGGCCAGCGGGAGTCGAGCAGTTCGAGCAGTCAGTCGAGGAGGCGGGAGCTCGGAGCAGCGCGAGTCCGGGGTCGGCGAGAGGCCTATAAAGGCCAGCGGGAGTCGGGCAGTTCGAGCAGTCAGTCGAGGAGGCGGGAGCTCGGAGCAGCGCGAGTCCGGGGTCGGCGAGAGGCCTATAAAGGCCAGCGGGAGTCGAGCAGTTCGAGCAGTCAGTCGACGAGGCGGGAGCTCGGAGCAAGGCGAGTCCGGGGTCGGCGAGAGGCGTACCGGTGCAGCTACAGGGAGAAGGCAAAGAAAGAAACAAAGGTGACATCACAGCCTAGCGGGTAAGTGATTGGCTGGTGATTGGTGAGTAGTTTTCTTTTTCTTCTTATATTAGTCAGTAACTTTTAACATTGTTGTTGCCAATTTAAGTGTATCTAAGGGTTAAGTCATGGCAGGAGAGCTCGGTCGGGTGTTATGCTCCTCCTGTACCATGTGGGAACTCAGGGACACTTCCGGTGTCCCTGACGACTACATGTGCGGGAAGTGTGTCCACGTCAAGCTCCTGACTGTCCGCATTGCGGAGTTGGAGCTGAGGGCGGATTCACTCTGGAGCATCCACGATGCTGAGAATGACGTGAGTATCACGTGTAGTGAGTTGGTCTTACCGCAGGGAAAGGGTCCACAGCCAGATAGGGAATGGAAGACCAGCAGGAAGAGTAGTGCAAGGAAGGTAGTGCAGGGGTCCCCTGTGGTCATCCCCCTGCAAAACAGATACACTGTTTTGAGTACTGTTGAGGGGGATGACTCATCAGGGGAGGGCAGCAGCAGCTAAGTTCATGGCACCGTGGCTGGCTCTGCTGCACAGGAGGGCAAGAAAAAGAGTGGGACAGCAATAGTGATAGGGGATTCAATGGTGAGGGGAATAGATAGGCGTTTCTGCGGCCGCGACCGAGACTCCAGGATGGTATGTTGCCTCCCTGGTGCAAGGGTCAAGGATGTCTCGGAGCGGGTGCAGGACATTCTGAAATGGGAGGGAGAACAGCTAGTTGTCGTGGTGCACATTGGTACCAACGACATAGGTAAAAAAAGGGATGAGGTCCTACGAAACGAATTTAAGGAGCTAGGAGCTAAATTAAAAAATAGGACCTCAAAAGTAGTAATCTCGGGATTGCTACCAGTGCCACGTGTTAGTCAGAGTAGGAATCGCAGGATAGCACAGATGAATACGTGACTTGAGCAGTGGTGCAGCAGGGAGGGATTCAAATTCCTGGGGAATTGGGACCGGTTCTGGGGGAGGTGGGACCAGTAAAAACTGGACGGTCTGCACCTGGGCAGGACCGGAACCAATGTCCTAGGTGGAGTGTTTGCTAGTGCTGTTGGGGAGGAGTTAAACTAATATGGCAGGGGGATGGGAACCAATGCAGGGAGACAGAGGGAAACAAAAAGGAGGCAAAAGCAAAAGACAGAAAGGAGATGAGGAAAAGTGGAGGGCGGAGAAACCCAAGGCAAAGAACAAAAAGGGTCACTGTACAGCAAAATTCTAAAAGGACAAAGGGTGTTAAAAAAACAAGCCTGAAGGCTTTGTGTCTTAATGCAAGGAGTATCCGCAATAAGGTGGATGAATTAATTGTGCAAATAGTTGTTAATAAATATGATGTGATTGGGATTACGGAGATGTGGCTCCAGGATGATCAGGGCTGGGAACTCAACATTCAGGGGTATTCAACATTCAGGAAGGATAAAATAAAAGGAAAATGAGGTGGGGTAGCATTGTTGGTTAAAGAGGAGATTAATGCAATAGTTAGGAAAGACATTAGCTTGGATGATGTGGAATCTATATGGGTAGAGCTGCAGAACACCAAAGGGCAAAAAACGTTAGTAGGAGTTGTGTACAGACCTCCAAACAGTAATAGGGATGTTGGGGAGGGCATCAAACAGGAAATTAGGGGTGCATGCAATAAAGGTGTAGCAGTTATAATGGGTGACTTTAATATGCACATAGATTGGGCTAGCCAAACTGGAAGCAATACGGTGGAGGAGGATTTCCTGGAGTGCATAAGGGATGGTTTTCTAGACCAATATGTTGAGGAACCAACTAGGGGGGAGGCCATCTTAGACTGGGTGTTGTGTAATGAGAGAGGATTAATTAGCAATCTCATTGTGCGAGGCCCCTTGGGGAAGAGTGACCATAATATGGTGGATTTCTGCATTAGGATGGAGAATGAAACAGTAAATTCAGAGACCATGGTCCAGAACTTAAAGAAGGGTAACTTTGAAGGTATGAGGCGTGAATTGGCTAGGATAGATTGGCGAATGATATTTAGGGGGTTGACTGTGGATGGGCAATGGCAGACATTTAGAGACCGCATGGATGAATTACAACAATTCTACATTCCTGTCTGGCGTAAAAATAAAAAAGGGAAGGTGGCTCAACCGTGGCTATCTAGGGAAATCAGGGATAGTATTAAAGCCAAGGAAGTGGCATACAAATTGGCCAGAAATAGCAGCGAACCTGGGGACTGGGAGAAATTTAGAACTCAGCAGAGGAGGACAAAGGGTTTGATTAGGGCAGGGAAAATGGAGTACGAGAAGAAGCTTGCAGGGAACATTAAGGTGGATTGCAAAAGTTTCTATAGGTATGTAAAGAGAAAAAGGTTAGTAAAGACAAACGTAGGTCCCCTGCAGTCAGAATCAGGGGAAGTCATAACGGGGAACAAAGAAATGGCAGACCAATTGAACAAGTACTTTGGTTCGGTATTCACTAAGGAGGATACAAACAACCTTCCGGATATAAAAGGGGTCAGAGGGTCTAGTAAGGAGGGGGAACTGAGGGAAATCTTTATTAGTCGGGAAATTGTGTTGGGGAAATTGATGGGATTGAAGGCCGATAAATCCCAGGGCCTGATGGACTGCATCCCAGAGTAGTTAAGGAGGTGGCCTTGGAAATAGCGGATGCATTGACAGTCATTTTCCAACATTCCATTGACTCTGGATCAGTTCTTATGGAGTGGAGGGTAGCCAATGTAACCCCACTTTTTAAAAAAGGAGGAAGAGAGAAAACAGGGAATTATAGACCGGTCAGTCTAACCTCAGTAGTGGGTAAAATGATGGAATCAATTATTAAGGATGTTATAGCAGCGCATTTGGAAAATGGTGACATGATAGGTCCAAGTCAGCATGGATTTGTGAAAGGGAAATCATGCTTGACAAATCTTCTGGAATTTTTTGAGGATGTTTCCAGTAGAGTGAACAAGGGAGAACCAGTTGATGTGGTATATTTGGACTTTCAGAAGGCTTTCGACAAGGTCCCACACAAGAGATTAATGTGCAAAGTTAAAGCACATGGGATTGGGGATAGTGTGCTGACATGGATTGAGAACTGGTTGGCAGACAGGAAGCAAAGAGTAGGAGTAAACGGGTACTAGTGGGGTGCCGCAACGTTCTGTGCTGGGGCCCCAGCTGTTTACATTGTACATTAATGATTTAGACGAGGGGATTAAATGCAGTATCTCCAAATTTGCGGATGACACTAAGTTGGGTGGCAGTGTGAGCTGCGAGGAGGATGCTATTAGGCTGCAGAGTGACTTGGATAGGTTAGGTGAGTGGGCAAATGCATGGCAGATGAAGTATAATGTGGATAAATGTGAGGTTATCCACTTTGGTGGTAAAAACAGAGAGACAGACTATTATCTGAATGGTGACAGATTAGGAAAAGGGAAGGTGCAACGAGACCTGGGTGTCATGGTACATCAGTCATTGAAGGTTAGCATGCAGGTACAGCATGCGGTTAAGAAAGCAAATGGCATGTTGGCCTTCATAGCGAGGGGATTTGAATACAGGGGCAGGGAGGTGTTGCTACAGTTGTACAGGGCCTTGGTGAGGCCACACCTGGAGTATTGTGTACAGTTTTGGTCTCCTAACTTGAGGAAGGACATTCTTGCTATTGAGGGAGTGCAGCGAAGGTTCACCAGACTGATTCCCGGGATGGCGGGACTGACATATCAAGAAAGACTGGATCAACTGGGCTTGTATTCACTGGAGTTCAGAAGAATGAGAGGGGACCTCATAGAAACGATTAAAATTCTGACGGGTTTAGACACGTTAGATGCAGGAAGAATGTTCCCAATGTTGGGGAAGTCCAGAACCAGGGGTCACAGTCTGAGGATAAGGGGTAAGCCATTTAGGACCGAGATGAGGAGAAACTTCTTCACCCAGAGAGTGGTGAACCTGTGGAATTCTCTACCACAGAAAGTAGTTGAGGCCAATTCACTAAATATATTCAAAAGGGAGTTAGATGAAGTCCTTACTACTCGGGGGATCAAGGGTTATGGCGAGAAAGCAGGAAGGGGGTACTGAAGTTTCATGTTCAGCCATGAACTCATTGAATGGCGGTGCAGGCTAGAAGGGCTGAATGGCCTGCTCCTGCACCTATTTTCTATGTTTCTATGTTTCTATGTGGCAGATTAGGAAAAGGGGAGGTGCAACGAGACCTGGGTGTCATTGTTCGTGAGTCATTGAAAGTGGGCACGCAGGTACAGCAGGCGGTAAAGAAGGCAAATGACATGTTGGCCTTCATAGCAAGGGGATTTGAGTACAGGAGCAGGGGGGTCTTACTGCAGTTGTAAAGGGCCTTGGTGAGGCCTCACCTGGAATATTGTGTTCAATTTTGGTCTCCTAATCTGAGGAAGGATGTTCTTGCTATTGAGGGAGTGCAGCGAAGATTTACCAGACTGATTCCCGGGATGTCCGGACTGACATATGAGGAGCGACTGGATCAACTGGGCCTTTCTACATTAGAGTTTAGAAGGATGAGAGGGGATCTCATTGAAACATATAAGATTATGATGGGACGGGACAGATTAGATGCGGGTAGATTGTTCCCGATGTTGGGGAAGTCTAGAACCAGGGGACATAGTCTTAGGATAAGGGGTAGGCCATTTAGGACTGAGATGAGGAGAAACTTCTTTACTCAGAGAGTTGTTAACCTTTGGAATTCCCCGCCGCAGGGAGTTGTTGATGCCAGTTCATTGGATATATTTAAGAGGGAGTTAGATATGGCCCTTACGCCTAAAGGGATAAGGGGTATGGAGAGAAAACAGGAAAGGGGTACTGATGGAATGATCAGCCATGATCTTATTGAATGGTGGTGCACGCTCGAAGGGCTGAATGGCCTACTCCTGCACCTATTTTCTATGTTTCTATGTTTCTATGTAGGCCATAGAATCATAGAATGGTTACAGCACAGAAGGAGGCCATGCCTGCTGAGCCCGTGCGGGCTCTCTGCAAGAACACTTCAGCTGGTCCCACTCCCCACCCATCCCCCGTAGCCTTGCAAATTTTTTTCCTACTTCTACTTATCCAATTCGCTTTTGAAAGCCACAATTGATTCGACCTCCACCACCCTTTCAGGCAGTGCAACCACTACACTGGGCCAGTGCAACAAGAATCCGCCGGTCTTGCTGACCGTGGGGTCGGTGCTGCGATCACTCTGTTTGTGTGCCGGGCTGTCGGCACGGCAAGCCTGCTCCCCGGTGGTCCAGGTAGGACCATTTTTATAGTGCAGAGTTTGCAGCTTGGGCCTTTGCCTTTAATTAAGGGATGAGCCACTCCTACGTGACAGCACTATGCGGCCCAGTGCACAGTGCTGTGCCCCGCTCCCGTCGCTTCCGCTCCGCTTGTGCCCCAGAAAGGAAGTGGTGAGTGTTATTTTGCGCTCCACTTCTTTTCAGGGGCGGTAACACGAATTTAGCATGGGGGGGCAGGACTTCAGCACCTGCCGCAAAATGTCACGCCTCCCGGATGTTACCACCCACAAACTTTATTTATTAAGCCCAGGATCCCATGTGCTTTTTTAACTGCTATCTTTACCTGCCCTGCCACCTTCAACGATTTGTGCACATATCTCTGTTCATGCACCCTCCTTTAGATTTGTTCCCTTTAGTTTATATTGCCTCTCCTCATTCTTACTAACAAATTGAATTACTTCGCACTTTTCTGCATTAAATTTCATCTGCCGCACGTGTTCGCCTATTCCACCAGCCTGTCTATGTCCTCTTGAAGTCCATCACTATCCTCCTCATTGTTCACTATACTTCCAAGTTTTGTGTCATCTTCAAATTTTGAAATTGTGCCCTGTACACCCAAGTCCAAGTCAGTAATATATATTACGAAAAGCAGTGGTCCTAGTACTGACCCCTGTGGAACACCACTGTGTATCTTCCTCCAGTCTGATAAACAAATGTTCACCACTACTCTCTGTTTCCTGTCACTTAGTCCATTTCGTATCCATACTGTCACTGTTCCTTTTATTCCGTGGGCTTCAACTTTGCTGGCAACCCTATTATGTGGCACCTTATCAAACACCTTTTGGAAGTCCATGTACACCACATCAACCGCATTGCCCTCATCAACTCTCGCTGTTACCTCATCAAAAATCTCAATCAAGTTAGTTAAACATGATTTGCCTTTAACAAATCCATGCTGGCTTTCCTTAATTAATCCACACTTGCCCAAATGACTTCATTTTGTCCTTGATTATCATTTCTAAAAGCTGCGTTTATCCTTACACCCATTTTTGAACAATGAAGTTACATTTGGAATTCTCCAGTCCTCTGGCATCACCCTTGTATTTAAGGAGGAATGGAAGATTAATGGCCAGTACCTCTGCAATTTCCACCTTTACTTTGCTCAGCATCCTAGGATGCATCCCATCTAGTCCTGGTGACTTACTTACTTTAAGTACAGCCAGCTTTTCTAGTACCTCCTCTTTATCAATTTTTAATCCCATCCAGTATCTCAAACAATCTCCTGTATCACTATGGGGCTGAAATTGATCAGCCCACCACCCGCTGCCGCCGACTGCTGCCCACTCCCGTCGACATTTCTCCTGAAGATCCACCCAGTGCCACTTTCGAGGTGGCCTGGAGCAGGCGGGAGGAGAGAGCTGCCGGGAACCGCCCACAACTGACCTCCTGCCCGCCGAGCTCCCAGATTCCTGCGGGCGGGAGTCGGTGGGTCTCAGCAGCAGAATGGGGGTGGACCACTGACTGCAGGGTGGTCTGTCCCCGACGGTAAATCTGAATAACCTGAAAAAAAGGTAAGTGAACAGTTACATTTTTTTTTCTACACGACTTACCTGCATGGGGTCCCCTGAAGGTCTTCGGATAGTTTTTGTATTTTTTATTGGTGATTTCTTTTTCAGGTCTTTGACCCTCCGTGGGCCTGACTCCATCCTCGGCTGCACTTGTGCGGCAAGCGCCTCTGCTGCCTAGAATGTGACCTCCCGCTTGCTGCCACTCAGATTGGCGGTGTATGTCATCCATTTGCTGCTTGCCGACCTTCGAGGGACCTCGGCCATGAATATCCCGCCCAAAGTACTGTCCAGTAACTCGGCGGCCATCGGGGCACATTGGGCGGCACTTGGGCAGGTGGAGGCCTTGATGAAAATCGGCCCCTATGACTTTCACAGCATCTTTTTAAAAAATTCATTCATGGGATGTGGGCGTCACTGGCAAGGCCAGCATTCATTGCCCATCCCTAATTGCCTTTGAGTAGATGGTGGTGAGGCACCTTCTTGAAATGCTGCAGTCCATGTGATGAAGGTACTCCCACAGTGCTGTTAGGGAGGGAGTTCCAGGATTTTGACCCAGCAATGATATATTTCCAAGTCAGGATGGTGTGTGACTTGGAGGGGAACGAGGAGGTGGAGTTGGTGGTGCTCTCATGCACCTGCTTTCCTTGTATTTCTAGCTGGTAGAGGTTTTAGGTTTGGGAGGTGCTGCCGAAGAAGCCGTGGCGAGTTGCTGCAGTGCATATTGTAGATGGTTATACACTGCAGCCACGGTACATCAGTGATGGAGGGAGTGACTGTTTAAGGTGGTGGATGAGGTGCTTTGGACTGGATAGTGTCGAGTTTCTTGAGTGTTGTTGGAGCTGCACTCATTCAGGCAAGAATTCCATCACACTCCTGACTTGTGCCTTGTAGATGGTGGAAAGGCTTTGGGATGTCAGGAGGTGAGACACTCGCTGCAGAATACCCAGCCACTGATCTGCTCTTGTTGCCGCAGTATTTATGTGGCTGGTCCAGTTAAGTTTCTAGTCAATGGTGACTCCCAGGATGTTCATGGTGGGGGATTCAGCAATAGTAATGCCATGGAATGTCAAGGGGTGGTGGTTCAACTCTCGCTTGTTGGAAATAGTCATTGCTTAGCACTTGTGTAGCGCGAATGTTACTTGCCACTTATCAGTCCAAGCCTGAATGTCGTCCAGGTCTTGCTGCTTGTGGGCACAGACTGCTCCATTTTCTGAGGAGTTGCGAATGGCACTGAACACTATGCAGTCATCAGCGAACATCCCCACTTCTGACCTTATGATGGAGGGAAGGTCATTGATGAAGCAACTGAAGATGTTTGGGCCTAGGACACTGCTCTGAGGAACTCCCGCAGCGACGTCCTGGGGCTGTGATGATTGACCTTCAACCACCACAACCATCTTCCTTTGTGCCTTGATGTCAAGGGTAATCACTCTCACCTCACCTCTGGAATTCAGTTATTTTGTCCATGTTTGGACCAAGGCTGTAATGAGGTCTGGAGCTGAGTGGTCTTGGTGAAACCCAGACTGGGCATCAATGGTTATTGGTGTGTAAATGCCTCTTGATAGCACTGTTGACACACCTTCCATTACTTTGCTGATGATTGAGAGTAGTCTGATGGGATGGTATTGTATTGGATTTGTCCTGCTTTTTGTAGACAAGACATACCTGGGCTGTTTTCCATATTGTCAGATAGATGCCAGTGCTGTAGCTGTACTGGAACAACTTGGCTAGAGGCGCAGCTAGTTCGAGAGCACAAGTTTTCAGCACAACAGCCAGGATGTTATTGGGGCCCATAGCTTTTGCTGTATCCAGTGCGCTCAGCTGTTTCTTGATATCATGTGGAGTGAATCGAATTTGCTGACGACTGTCTTCTGTGATGGTGGGGACCTCAGGAGGAGGCCGATATGGATCAGCCACTCAGCAGTTCTGGCTGAGGATGGTTGTAAACACTTCAGCCTTGTCATTAGCACTAATGTTCTGGGCTCTGCCATCATTCAGGATGGAGATATTCATGGAGCCTCCTCCTCCCGTTAGTTGTTTAATGATCCATCATTATTCACGACTGGATGTGGCAGGACTACAGAGCTCTGATTCTTCCTTGGTAAAGACAGATGCAAAGTATTTATTTCGTATCTCATCCATGCCTGCTGCCTCCATGCTTACGTCTCCTTTTTCATCCCTAATTGGCCCCACCCCTTCTCTTACTAGACATTTATTATTTATCAGACTAAGGAATAATTTTGGATTCCCTTTTATGTTAGCTGCCATTCTATTCTCATACTCTGTCTTCGCTGCTCTTATTTCCTTTTTCACTTCCCCTCTGAACTTTCTATATTCAGCCTGGTTCTCACTTGTATTCGCAACCTGACATCTGTCATATGTCCCTTCTTTCTGCTTCATTTTACTTGCTATCCCTTTCATCATCCAGTGAGCTCTGACTTTGGTTGGCCTACCTTTCCCCCTCATGGGAATGTGCCTCAACTGTACCCAAACCATCTCTTCTTTAAAGGCAGCCGATTGTTCGATTACAAATTTGCCTGCCAAACTTTGATTCTAATTTACCTGGGTCAGATCCGTTCCTAACCCACTGAAATTTGCCTTCCTCCAATTAATAATTATGAAAGTTCTCCTGAACCCACTTCAGAAATTCTTCCCCCTCTCTGCCCTTTACACTATTACTATGCCAGTCTTTATTAGGATAGATGAAGTCTTTCATTATTACTACTCTACTGTTCTTGCACCTCTCTGTAATTTCCCTGTAAATTTGCTCCTCGAGATTCTTCCCATTAGTTGGTGGCCTATAGAATACACCTAGTAGTGTAATGGTACCACTATTATTTCTAAACTTGAACCAAATAGATTCTGTCCTTGACCCCTCCAGAACTTCTTTTTCCTCCAGCACTGTTTTATTCTCCTTAATCAATACTTTCACCCCACCTCCTTTCTTTCCTTCCCTATCTTTTCTCAACACCATGGGCTAGATATATGGTTGGCTATTGCCTCCATTTGAACACCGGAGAGGTGGCAAAGCATATCTGATGGTTTAACACCCGCCCGGAAACTTTGGTTGACTTTTACCGGTGGCGCTAATACTTATTGTCTCACAGTCTAACGACAGCCAGATCATGACATCAGTTTACGTGCAATGCCCCGCTAGCACCCCGGACGCAAACTTCGGTTTGTGTGCCTCACTTACCGACAAGCCAGAAAAACAGGCGGTCCCAGCTGCTTTGGGTGATACCAGGAGGGTAATTAAAGGGATGAGATACCAGGTTACTCAGAGTTCACAGTGAATGGTAAGTTTCTACATAGCACAGTGTGTGTATCTCTGGGATTGCTGAGGCAGTCTTCAAAGTTACAGTTAGGCCGCTATTTGAGGTGTGCATTTACATAGGTGCAGTGCTAACATGCCACCCTCGCCTTCTCCAAACAATTGATAGGTGGCGTCTACAGAGAAAGGAGATTGGGAATTTTGGGCCACAAATGATGAGACCTCATAAATGTCGGGGCAGGAGGCCTCACCCCCATGGGTTTATTGGGAGCAATTATCATTCCTAGACATATCTGAGGAGCATTGCGTTAGAAGGCTACGGTTATGATGCCTTGACCGCACTTGATGCAGCCTTCCGTACTCCCCTGATGTGTGTCACGCGTCATTGTGGTCTGCTGCATGCTGCACAACCTGGCCATCATGAGGGCCCAGGCATTGCCATTGGGGATTGCAGCTCCACCTCAGGAGGAGGAAGAGGAAGAGGAAGAGGAGTATGACGATGCACAGCATTGCGAGGCAGATGAGGAGGAGGATCAGCAGTCACGGAGGAGACACTATGCCAATGCTGCCGCTGCAAGGGTCACCCGTCAGCGCCTCATCCTGCATCCATTATGATGAATCAACGACCACATGACGACTGGGCTTCATAGGCACATCGCTATGTGCTAGGCTGATAGCGCAGCTCCGTGAAATTCTCAATTCATACACATGACGGCAATGCAAACCGTCAACTCAACATTTTATTATCTCTAATAAGAGTGTACCCTCAAGCAGCACAACAATAATCCTTCACCTGCAACTAAAAAAATACTACCTTTGAGGTTTTGCTTTTTAATCTCTTTGCTAGCTCCCTAAAATCTGTTTGCAGTACCTCATCGCACTTTCTGCTTATGTCGTTGATACCGCTATGGACCACAACCTTTGGCTGATCACCCTCCCCCCTCAGAATGTTCTGCAGCTGCTCAGTGACATCCTTGACCCTGGCACCAACGAGGCAACATACCATCCTGGAGTCACGTCTGTGGTGATAGAAACGCCTGGCTGTTCCCCTAACTATCGAATCTCCTATCACTATTGTTTTGCTGATCTTCCTCCTCCCCCCTGTAGAGCTGAGCCACCCATGGTGCCATGGACCTGGCTTTGGCTGTACTGGTTAGAGAGTGAGATGCACTCAGGGGACTCCAGCACTACCTACTTGGTCCTTCTTGTCTGTCTGTCACCCATTCCTTCGCTGTGTGTCAGCTGTGGCTTAGTGGCTAGCACACTCACCTCTAAGTCAGAAGGATGTGGGTTCAGGTCCCATTCTGGGGACTTGAGCACATAAAATCTAGGCTGACACTCCAATGCAGTGCTGAGGGTGTGCTGCACTGTTGGAGGTGCTGTCTTTCAGATGAGACGTTAAACCAAGACCCTGTCTGCTCTCTCAGTGGATGTAAAAGACCCCATGGCACTATTTCAAAGAAGAGCAGGGGAATTATCCCTGGGATGCTGGCCAATATTTATCCGTCAGTCAACATAACAAAAACATATTACCTGATCATTATCAAATTGCTGTTTGTGGGAGCTTGGTGTGTGCAAATTGGCTGTTGCGTTTCCCACATTACAACAATGACTATATTCCAAAAGTACTTCATTGGTTGTGAAAGGCATTATATAAATGCAAGTCTTTCTTTCCCTGCACACTCTTATACTGCAGGGTGACCACCTCCTGAAAAATGCTATCCACATAGCTCTCAGTCTCATGGATACACCGCACTGGCTCAAGCTCCGAAACCTGGAGCGTAAGTTCCTCCAGCTGATGACACTTCCAGAACATGTGGTTGTCCAGGACACAGGAAGCATCCTGGAGTTCCCACATGGCACAAAATGCGCATTCCATGGGACTGAGGTGTCCTGCCATGCCTCTATTTAATAGACTATTAATTAACGTAACAGAAATAAACTCAAGACTTAAAAAAAACCAATCACCAGCTACTCACTAATCAGCTCCTTCCCTTGTGCTGATGTCACTTGAGGTGTTTTACCTTGCTCCCTCTGGGCTCTGTGCTCTTGGGCCTACCTTTATCTACAGCCGCTCCTATCACTCTCTCGCAGGTTTGTGTTTATGCCTATTAACTTAGTGTCCTTGGGTTCTGTGGCTCCACTCCTTTTCGGTTAGATACCTTCCTTCACTCTACCGATTCCTGCTCTCAACAAATTCTTCCACTCTGCTTGCGATCCACTCCGTTTGTGTTCTCCCAACTCTGTCTCCAAGCCCGGTGCTCAAGCTTTCACTTTACTGAACTGATCTGACCTAAGGAATACCTTTTACACTGAATAATTAATTACATATATACAAATCCTACCAACAACATAACAATGAGTAAGGGCATGTTAGCTGAGATTGATCAATTTATATACTGATCAGATATGAACTGGTAGAATGCAGTGATACTATTCTTTCAGACATTAGCAATTCACCAAATTATTTTTTATGTCAAAATTTAAATCTCAGTTGAATGTCAAATGACAAGGCAAATGTATGGTCTTTATACAATCTATAGGATCCATCTGCTTTCTTAATAAAAACAAATATTAACAACATAGAAAAATTAATATTTCTAACATACTTATGCTGAAGTATAATTTTTCAGGTGAATCATTTTGGATTGATTATTTTTTTCTGCCTATGGAAGGTAGTTACATTTTTATTAGAATTCAAAGTTCCAACTGTTATGTATGCATGCTTGTATTGTTATATGATGTCTGTAACACTGAATGCATCTTACACTGTACACACCTTACTGTACACCAGAGGGTGCTGCTGCTGGAGACCTAAGGATTACCTACACACTGCGGGTAACCCAGTATAAAAGGGAGCTCACCTCTAGGTATCCTCACTCGAGAAGCTGCAAATAAAGGACTACAGTCTTCACAGTTTAAGTACCATACCCTGCCTCGTGGAGTCATTACCAAAGGTGCCTACATACACGACAACACGACGAGGTCACGAACTACACGCTCAGCATGTCGAATCTCAGCAACTTTCAGCAACTTACCGATGGGGAAGATTGGGATGCTTTTGTAGAAAGATTGGAACATTTCTTCATAGCCAATGACCTGGATGGGGACACACCAGCTACATGATCGAAAAAGCACAGGGCCATCCTGCTTAGCAGTTGTGGGCCCACCATCCATTGGCTCGTCAGGGACTTGCTGGCCCCGGAGAAGACAACCACCAAGAGCTATGAGGAACTTGTAACACTAATATAGGATCAACTAAAACCAAAATAAAGCAACCTCACAGCCAGGCACCGGGTGTTCTACACTTACCAGCAACCCGAAGGCCAAGAAATAACTAAGTATGCTGCACACTTAAGACGAGCTGCACCGTGTGATTTTGGAGACCACCTTAATGAAGAACTAAGGGACATATTTGTCATCAGAATCGGCCACGAGGGCCTTCTACACAAATTGCTCTCTGCCGACATCATGGTCACCCTGCAGAAAGCAATTCAAGTGAGCCAAGCCTACATGGTTTCGGCCGCGACTCCAGGCGAATACTGACCAAGGACTATAAACCGACGAACGCAGTGCACTACATGGCTACTTCTAAAGATAGTAATGCTGCCCCGAGTCCCGCAACCCTGAATCTGCCACATGGGGTAAACCGGATGGCCCCGTGCTGGCGTTATGGAGGAAACCACAGGGCCCACCAGTGCCGCTACAAAGACTATACATGCAAAGGCTGCAAAGAGAAAGGGCACCTTCAGAGAAGGTGCAGAAAAAAGCTTTACTCACCACGTCACCGAAGAGTTGGCTGATCAATGGGGCTCCAACACAGATGAAGATGAAGCTGTTAAACCCCTGGAAGAAGAGTATGAAGTTTATACCTGTTCCACCGAAAGTTCTCCGTGGACGATGGAAGTAGACATTGACAAGGTCCCAGTTTCCATGGAGTTCGACACAGGGGCGAGCCAGTCTGGGAACTCAACATCCAAGGGTATTTAACATTTAGGAAAGATAGACAGAAAGGAAAAGGAGGCGGGGTGGCGTTGCTGGTTAAAGAGGAAATTAATGCAATTGTAAGGAAATATATCAGCTTGGATGATGTGGAATCGGTATGGGTGGAGCTACGGAATACCAAAGGGCAGAAAACGCTAGTGGGAGTTGTGTACAGACCTCCAAACAGTAGTAGTGATGTTGGGGAGGGCATCAAACAGGAAATTAGGGGTGCATGCAATAAAGGTATCATGGGTGACTTTAATATGCATATAGATTGGGCTAACCAAACTGGAAACAATACGGCGGAGGAGGATTTCCTGGAGTGCATAAGGGATGGTTTTCTAGACCAATATGTCGAGGAACCAACTATGGGGGAGGCAATCTTAGACTGGGTGTTGTGTAATGAGAGAGGATTAATTAGCAATCTCGTTGTGCGAGGCTCCTTGGGGAAGAGTGACCATAATATGGTGGAATTCTACATTAGGATGGAGAAGGAAACAGTTAATTCAGAAACCATGGTCCAGAACTTAAAGAAGGGTAACTTTGAAGATATGAGGCGTGAATTGGCTAGGATAGATTGGCGAATGATACTTAAGGGGTTGACAGTGGATGGGCAATGGCAGACATTTAGAGACCGCATGGGTGAACTACAACAATTGTACATCCCTGTCTGGTGTAAAAATAAAAAAGGGAAGGTGGCTCAACCGTGGCTATCAAGGGAAATCAGGGATAGTATTAAAGTCAAGGAAGTGGCATACAAATTGGCCAGAAATAGCAGTGAACCCGGGGACTGGGAGAAATTTAGAACTCAGCAGAGGAGGACAAAGGGTTTGATTAGGGCAGGGAAAATAGAGTACGAGAGGAAGCTTGCAGGTAACATTAAGGCGGATTGCAAAAGCTTCTATAGATATGTAAAGAGAAAAAGGTTAGTAAAGACAAATGTAGGTCCCCTGCAATCAGAATCAGGGGAAGTCATAACTGGGAACAAAGAAATGGCAGACCAATTGAACAAGTACTTTGGTTCAGTACTGACGAAGGAGGACACAAACAACCTTCCGGATATAAAAGGGGTCAGAGGGTCTAGTAAGAAGGAGGAACTGAGGGAAGTCCTTATTAGCCGGGAAATTGTGTTGGGGAAATTGATGGGATTGAAGGCCGATAAATCCTCAGGGCCTGATGGTCTGCATCCCAGAGTACTTAAAGAGGTGGCCTTGGAAATAGCGGATGCATTGACAGTCATTTTACAACATTCCATAGACTCTGGATCAGTTCCTATGGAGTGGAGGGTAGCCAAGGTAACCCCACTTTTTAAAAAAGGAGGGAGAGAGAAAACAGGGAATTATAGACCGGTCAGCCTCACATTGGTAGTGGGTAAAATGATGGAATCAATTATTAAGGATGTCATAGCAGCGCATTTGGAAAGAGGTGACATGATAGGTCCAAGTGAGCATAGATTTGTGAAAGGGAAATCATGCTTGACAAATCTTCTGGAATTTTTTGAGGATGTTTCCAGTAGAGTGGACAAGGGAGAACCAGTTGATGTGGTATATTTGGACTTTCAGAAGGCTTTCGACAAGGTCCCACACAAGAGATTAATGTGCAAAGTTAAAGCACATGGGATTGGGGGTAGTGTGCTGACGTGGATTGAGAACTGGTTGGCAGACAGGAAGCAAAGAGTAGGAGTAAATGGGTACTTTTCAGAATGGCAGGCAGTGACTAGTGGGGTACCGCAAGGTTCTGTGCTGGGGCCCCAGCTGTTTATATTGTACATTAATGACTTAGACGAGGGGATTAAATGTAGTATCTCCAAATTTGCGGATGACACTAAGTTAGGTGGCAGTGTGAGCTGTGAGGAGGATGCTATGAGGCTGCAGAGTGACTTGGATAGGTTAGGTGAGTGGGCAAATGCTGGAAGATGAAGTATAATGTGGATAAATGTGAGGTTATCTACTTTGGTTGTAAAAACAGAGAGACAGACTATTATCTGAATGGTGACAGATTAGGAAAAGGAGAGGTGCAACAAGACCTGGTTGTCATGGTATATCAGTCATTGAAGGTTGGCATGCAGGTTACAGCAGGTGATTAAGAAGGCAATTGGCATGTTGGCCTTCATAGCGAGGGGATTTGAGTACAGGGGCAGGGATGTGTTACTACAGTTGTACAGGGCCTTGGTGAGGCCACACCTGGAGTATTGTGTACAGTTTTGGTCTCCTAACTTGAGGAAGGACTTTCTTGCTATTGAGGGAGTGCAGCGAAGGTTCACCAGACTGATTCCCGGGATGGCGGGACTGACATATCAAGAAAGACTGGATCAACTGGGCTTGTATTCACTGGAGTTCAGAAGAATGAGAGGGGATCTCACAGACACGTTTAAAATTCTGACAGGTTTAGACAGGTTAGATTCAGGAAGAATGTTCCCAATGTTGGGGAAGTCCAGAACCAGGGGTCACAGTCTAAGGATAAGGGGTAAGCCATTTAGGACCGAGCTGAGGAGAAACCTCTTCACCCAGAGAGTGGTGAACCTGTGGAATTCTGTACCACAGAAAGTTGTTGAGGCCAATTCACTAAATATATTCAAAAAGGAGTTAGATGTAGTCCTTACTACTCGGGTGATCAAGGGGTATGGCAAGAAAGCAGGAATGGGGTACTGAAGTTGCATGTTCAGCCATGAACTCATTGAATGGCGGTGCAGGCTAGAAGGCCGAATGGCCTACCCCTGCACCTATTTTCTATGTTTTTATGTTTCTATGAACCAAACAACCTTTGAAAAAATTTGGATGAATCCCGCCACTCGACCAAAACTGTCTCCTATCCAGGCGCAGCTGCTCATCTACACCAAAGGTAAAATCCCAGTTGTTGGCAGCGTGGATGTTCAGGTCTCCCAGGGCGGCGTGTTGAACAAACTCCCCCTGTGAATCATTGCCGGAGATGGTCCCACGCTGCTGGGAAGGAATTGGATGAACCCGGTCCAAATCAGTCGAAGTGGCGATGGCCTCCGGGCTCCAGCAATCGACATCGAACATGGATCCATCGCTGCAGCTGAAGATCCCACTGTCTAGCTTGACTGCACGGTGAAATCTCCAGGACACCACACCACGGTGAAATCTCCAGGACCGAAAACCCAAACTGCACCTTCTGGGCCGGGGCAGGACTCCAAGAGGCAAACATCATCGAAAGAAGTGAATTCCCAACGTCCATGGCCGTACCTGAGGAAGAAAAGACAACACAGCCTACCTGGAAGAGAGCCAGAAGATGGCTGCCGCACCACATGGAGAAGAACGTAAAAGTGAAATGACCACGACCAGACCACGAGGGGCAGCATTGGAGGAGCGACATGTGACACCAAGCGGCCAATCGGATTTGAAGGAGAACAGTAACCAAAAAAATTTAAAGGGACAGTTTCAACTGAAAGAGGGCAGGAACTTTAAAGCTAAAAATGCAGTAAAAGGGTGCAAGTATGATAATGTAACCATGAAGTGTGATGCTGGTGTAACTAATGAAAAAAATGAAATGAATGCCTGTGTAAGTGAGGTTAAAAACAAACTTGTTATGTGTGATGATCATGACAGAGAGTTTGAAATGCCTAATGTAACTGTTGTGTATCTGTAAAGCATGCACTCCCATGTACCACCACCAGGGAGCGCATCCCCTGAAGTCCCAAGGGATCCCAGCATCCCTTGGGAGCACTCTATATATGCCGGGCCCTAAGGCTTGTTCCTGACTCTGGAGTGTCTTAATAAAGACTGAGGTCACTGTTACTTTACCCTCCCTGTGTGCAGTCTCATCTGTGTTAGGAGCACAATAACTGGCGACGAGTATACGAACCCAACGCAAAGATGCAGAAAACTGTGGGCATCCTGGAGAAGTTCTCGGAGGGTGAGGACTGGGAAGCCTATGTTGAACGGCTAGACCAGTACTTTGTAGCTGGACGGAGAAGGAAGCGCTGTAAAAAGGAGAGCGGTCCTCCTCACGGTCTGCGGGGCGCTGACCTACAACCTTATGAAGTATTTTCTGGCTCCGGTGAAATCCACAGCTAAGTCATATGAGGAGCTGTGTACACTGGTTCAGGAGCATCTTAACCCGAGGGAGAGCGTGCTGATGGCGAGGTATCGGTTCTACACGTGCCAGCGATCTGAAGGTCAGGAAGTGGCGAGCTACGTCGCGAGCTAAGGTGACTTGCAGGACAATGTGAGTTTGATGGCGACTTGGAGCAAATGCTCAGAGACTTTGTTGTACTGGGCATTGGTCACGACACCATCCTATGAAAACTTTTGACTGCAGAGACACTAACCCTCAGTAAGGCCATTGCGATAGCACAGGCATTTATGCCCACCAGTGATAACGCCAAACAAATCTCTCAGCACACAAGTGCTAGCAATGTTCATAAATTAACTGGAACTGTGCTTGCGAGCAGAAATGTACAGGGCAGAAACCATGAGTCTGCAACTGCCAGCAGACCTCAGGTGACCCAGATGACTCAGAGTCCACAACAAAGGCAATTCACACCTTGTTGGTGTTGTGGAGGCTTCCATTCAGCCTATTCATGCCGCTTCAAAGGGTATGTTTGCAAGAACTGTGGAACAATGGGGCACCTCCAACAAGCTTGCAGACGAGCTGCAAGCTCTGCAAAACCTGCTAACCACCACGTGGCAGAGGAAGATCGATCCATGGTGGATCAAAACAATTTCGAGCCTCAGCGAGAGGAGGCAGATGCTGAAGTACACGGGATGCACACATTTTCGACGAAATATCCACCTATAATGCTAAATGTAAAATTGAATGGCTTACCCGTAGCCATGGAACTGGACACTGGCGCTAGCCAATCCATCATGAGTAAAAAGATGTTTGAGAGACTGTGGTGTAACAAGGCACTCAGACCAGCCCTGAGCCCCATCCACACGAAACTGAGAACATACACCAAAGAGCTCATCACTGTCCTGAGCAGCGCCATGGTCATGGTCACCTACGAGGGCACGGTGCACGAACTGCCACTCTGGATTGTCCCGGGCGATGGCTCCACACTGCTTGGAATGAGCTGGCTGGGCAAAATCCGCTAGAACTGGGATGACATCCGAGCGCTATCATATGTCGATGAGTCCTCATGTACCCAGGTTCTCAGCAAATTTCTTTCTCTTTTTGAGCCAGGCATTGGAAACTTTTCCGGGGCGAAGATGTGGATCCACTTGGTCCCAGAGGCACGACCCATTCACCACAAGGCGTGAGCGGTACATCACATGATGAGGGAGAGAGTGGAAATCAAGCTGGACAGGCTGCAACGCGAGGACATCATCTCCCCAGTGGAATTCAGTGAGTGGGCCAGCCCGATTGTTCCAGTACTCAAAAGTGATGGCACGGTCAGGATTTGCGGCAATTATAAAGTAACTATTAATCGTTTCTCGCTACAGGACCAATACTCGCTGCCCAAGACAGACGACCTATTTGCGACGCTGGCAGGAGGCAAGACGTTCACCAAGCTCGACCTGACTTCAGCCTACATGACGCAGGAGCTGGAGGAGTCTTCGAAGGGCCTCACCTGCATCAACACACACAAGGGTCTGTTCATCTTTCACAGATGCCCGTTTGGATTTTGGTCGGCTGCAGCGATCTTACAGAGAAACATGGAGAGCCTACTCAAGTCGGTACCATGCACGGTGGTTTTTCAGGATGAAATATTGGTCACAGGTCGGGACACCGTCGAGCACCTACAAAACCTGGAGGAGATCCTCCAGCGACTGGATCATGTAGGGCTGCGGTTGAAGAGGTCGAAATGCGTCTTCATGGCAACAGAAGTGGAGTTTTTGGGGAGAAGGACCGCGGTGGATGGCATTCGGTCCACAGATACCAAGGCAGAGGCTATCAGGAACGTGCCCAGGCCACATAACGTCACTGAGCTGCGGCCGTTCCTGGGACTCCTCAACTATTTTGGTAACTTCCTACCGGGGTTAAGCACCCTCTTAGAGCCCCTACATGTGTTATTGCGTAAAGGTGAGAACTGGGTATGGGAAAAAAACAAGTAATTGCTTTTGAGAAAGCCAGATACATTTTATGCTTCAACAAGCTGCTTGTATTGTATAACCCGTGTAAAAGACTTGTGCTAGCATGTGATGCATCGTCGTACGGAGTCGGGTGTGTATTACAACAAGCTAACGTTGAAGGGAAGTTGCAACCTGTTGCCTTTGCCTCCAGAAGCTTGTCTAAAGCCGAGAGGGCCTACAGCATGATTGCGAAAGAGGCATTAGCATGTGTGTTCGGGGTAAAGAAAATGCATCAGTACCTGTTTGGCCTTAAATTTGAGCTGGAAACCGATCACAAGTCCCTCATATCTCTGTTCACTGAAAACAAGGGGATAAATACTAATACCTCAGCCCACATACAAAGGTGAGCACTCGTGCTATCAGTGAATAACTGTACCATCCGCCACAGGCCAGGCACCGAGAACTGTGCGGATGCTCTCAGTCGGCTACCATTGCCCATCACGGGGGTAGAAATGGCGCAGCCTGCAAACTTGTTGATGGTGGCGCAGCCCGCAGACTTGTTGATGGCCATGGAAGTATTTGAAAATGATAAATCACCTGTCACGGCCCGCCAGATTAGGACTTGGACCAGCCAAGATCCTCTGCTGTCCCTAGTAAAAAACTGTGTACTGCATGGGAGCTGGGCCAGCATCCCCATTGAAATGTAAGAGCCAATCAAGCCATTCCAGCAGCAAAAGGATGAGCTGTCCATTGAGGCAGACTGCCTGTTGTGGGCTAACTGCGTAGTGCTACCCAAAAAGGGCAGGGAGACGTTCATCTCAGATCTCCACAGCACACACCCGGGTATAGTAATGATGAAAGCGATAGTCAGATCCCATGTGTGGTGGCCCGGTATCGACTCTGACTTAGAGTCCTCTGTACGGCAATGCAGCGTGTGTGCTCAGTTGAGCAACGCGCCCAGAGAGGCACCAATAAGTTTGTGGTCCTGGCCCTCCAGACCATGGTCGAGGATCCATGTTGACTATGCGGGCCTGTTCCTTGGTAAAATGTTCCTGGTGGTGGTGGATGCTTTTTCAAAATGGATTGAATGTGAAATAATGTCAGGAAGTACCGCCACCGCCACCATTGAAAGCCTGAGGGCCATGTTTGCCACCCACGGCCTGCCTGACATACTGGTCAGTGACAACGGGCCATGTTTCACCAGTGCCGAATTTAAAGAATTCATGACCCGCAATGGGATCAAACATGTCACCTTGGCCCCGTTTAAACCAGCCTCCAATGGGCAGACAGAGCGGGCAGTACAAACAATCAAACAGAGCCTTAAACGAGTCACAGAAGTTTCACTCCAAACCCGCCTGTCACGAGTACTCAGCTACCGTTCGAGACCCCACTCGCTAACAGGGGTGCCCGTGGCTGAGCTACTCATGAAAAGGACACTTAAAACTAGGCTCTCGCCGCAACCTGCATGATCTAGTAGAGAGCAGGCGGCAGCAACAAAATGTAAACGATGGTCACGCCACTGTGTCACGGGAAATTGATCTGATTAACCCTGTGTATGTGCTAAACTATGGACAGTGTCCCAAGTGGATCGCGGGCACGGTAATAGCTAAAGAAGGGAGTAGGGTGTTTGTAGTCAAACGAGACAAATTTGCAGAAAGCACCTGGACCAAACGAGGCTGCAGTTCACAGACTGCCCTGAACAACCCACAGCAGACACCACCTTTTTTGAGCCCACAACACACACCCAAAGGATCAATGGAACCACCCCGGACTAGGAAATTGAACCCATCATGCCCAACAGCCCAGCAAGGCCAGGCTCACGCAGCAGCCCTGCAGGGCCAACAACACACCAGCCCAGCTAGGGCACAGCAAACACACCAGAACAGACATTTGTACCGAGGTGGTCCACCAGGGAAAGAAAGGCTCCCGACCGCCTCATCTTGTAAATAGTTTTCACTTTGACTTTGCGGGAGGAGTGATGTTGTGTATCTGTAAAGCATGAACTCCCATGTTCCGCCACCAGGGAGCGCATCCCCTGAAGTCCCAATGGATCCCAGCATCCCTTGGGAGCACTGTATATAAGCCGGCCCCTAAAGCCTGTTCCTCACTCTGGAGTGTCTTAATAAAGACTGAGGTCACTGTTACTTTAACCTCCCTGTGTGCAGTCTCATCTGTGTTAGGAACACAATAGTAACCATGTCTGGTGAGACCATGATATCAAAAAGTGATGCAAATGCTGTTATTAACAATGTAAAGGCAGTCAATAATGTAGACTCGGCTATGTATGACCAGAGCCGTGGTGTCGTGTATCCAGGTAGAACACTGTTAAAGGTCACTGGGTTCTACAGGGACAATGCAAATGCTAGAGGAATCCCCCCATGGGAGACCCCCAGGTCCAGCTGGCTACCAAACCATGTAGCCTGGACCTTTGGAACCAGTGTGATGCCCAGGAAGGACACACACACCCTCAGTGGGAGCAGACCCACCACAGGGACAGTGGTCAATGGGCAGCAGAGCCACCACCACTGGCAACCTGCTCCAGATCAGCCCTACACCCCCTGGCCACGAGGGTCAACACCAGGAGTGAGAGGCCAATACCCTCCAGCTTTCCTGGCAAACCCTGGGGTGACCAGACTCTCATTCCAATTGGAGGACAAGGAGCCCACACAGTCCTGTGGCCCTGCCCACCACCACACATCTACCCACATCACAGAGTATGCACCCTACCCACTGCTGCAATGGCTACCCCACTGAGGGATCCCACAACATTGGCACCCACATGGTCTGTGTGTGAAGAGAGGGGGGAAATGTATGAGGCCAGCCTGAAGCACAGGAATCACACCTGGCACCCACACAACCCTCACCACAACCTCCCAGAGCACATTACTGATCACCTCCCCAGGTCATGGTAATAATGACTTGAAAAATGCTTAGGGGGCATGTTGTTGTGTATGCATGCTTGTATTGTTATATGATGTCTGTAACACCGAATGTACCCTTACACTGTACACACGTTACTGTACACCAGGGGGTGCTGCTGCTGGAGACCTAAGGGTTACCTACATACTGCAGGTAACCCAGTATAAAACGGAGCTCAAAGCTTGGTGTCCTCACTCGAGGAGCTGAAAATAAAGGACTACAGTCTACACAGTTTAAATACCATACCCTGCCTCGTGGAGTCATTACCAAAGATGCCTACATACACGACACCAACTCCTGCTTTACTCCTAGATATGAAAAAGATCTTTTGCTAGTATTGAGTGAAAACATCCTCAAGTTTAAATGGGTCGTCATTTAATAGCTTACTTGATAATCTTCTGTGAGTATGCCTCACTCTTCCTGCAATCTTTTATTTAATGTATTCATTTACAGGAAGTGGGTGTCGCTGGCAAGGCCGGCAGTTATTGCCCATCCCTAATTTCTCTTGTGAAGGTGGTGGTGGTGGTGAGACACCTTCTTGAACTGCTGCAGTCCTGTGGTGAATTCACTCCCACAGGGGATATCCCACAGTGCTGACTTTGCTGCAGTGGTTTGGTACAACTGAATAGCTTGCTATGCCATTTCAGAGGGCAGTTAAGAGTCATCCACATTGCTGTAGGTCTGGAGTAGATTCCAAGATCATCCCAAGATCACCCCAACCTCTGTCGTTGAGCTGCAGTATGCGTATGACGCCTACGTCTGTGCACATTCTGAGACTGAACTCCAGGATCTAGCCAATGTATTCACCGAGGCATATGAAAACATGAGCCTTATGCTTAACATCCATAAGACAAATGTCCTCCACCAGCCTGTCACCGTCGCACAGTCATTAAGATCCACGGCGCGGCCCTCGACAACGTGGATCACTTCCCATATCTCGGGAGCCTTTTATCAACAAAGGCAGACATTGATGCGGAAATTCAACACCGCCTCCAGTGCGCCAGTGCAGCCTTTGGCTGCCTGAGGAAAAGAGTGTTCGAAGACCAGGTCCTCAAATCTACCACCAAGCTCATGGTCTACAGGGCTGTAGTAATACCCGCCCTCCTGTATGGATCAGAGGCATGGACCATGTACAGTTGACACCTCAAGCCGCTGGAGATATATCACCAACGATGTCTCCGCAAGATCCTGCAAATCCCCTGGGAGGACAGGCGCACCAACATCAGTGTCCTCGCCCAGGCTAACATCCCCAGCATTGAAGCACTGACTACATTCGATCAGCTCTGCTGGGCAGGCCACATAGTTCGCATGCCAGATACGAGACTCCCTAAGCAATTGCTCTATGCGGAACTCCTTCACGGCAAACAAGCCAAAAGTGGGCAGTGGAAACGTTACAAGGACACCCTCAAAGCCTCCTTGGTGAAGTGCGACATCACCACTAACACCTGGGAGTCCCTGGCCGAAGACCCCCCTAGGTGGCGAAAGTGCATCCGGGAGGGCATTGAGCTCTACGAATCTCAACGCCGCAAGCGAAGAGTTCAGGCGCAGGCAGCGGAAGGAGCATGCGGCAAATCAGTCCCCTCCCCCCTTCCCCCGACGAATGTCTGTCCCAACTGTGACAGGGTCTGTGGCTCTCGCAATGGAGTGTTCAGCCACCAAAGGACTCAGTTTAGGAGCAAGTCTTCCTCGATTCCGAGGGACTGCCTATGATGATGATGATGAGGTCTGAATCCAGGTAAGAATGATAGGTTTCCTTCCCTAAAGGATATTAGTGAAATAGATGGGTTTTTGCAACAATCTGGTAGTTTTATGGTCACCATTACTGATACAGTTGAGCGTCCCGAATCCGGCAACCTCGAGACCGATGCTGAGCCGGTTTTCGTGTTTTTCCGGACTTCGGAATGTGTTTCTGACGTCCGAAATCCGTGCCGGGTTTGAGATCCTGGGCCCCAATATTGGTGGCTTTACCGCCCACTGCCGCCGACTGCCGCCAAATTTTGCCTCCGGTCTCCCCTCTGTGTCAGTTTCCACTTGGGCTGGAGCGGGCGGGAGGGGAACACCACCGGGAACCACCCACGGACGGCTGCTGATGGCCAAGTAGTATAAGTTACCTCGGGTGGGCGGGAGTCAGCGTCAGCAAGGGGAAGGACCATTGCGTGGAGGCTGGTCTAACTCTGACAGTAAGTATGAAGATTTGCAATAAAAGGTTAGTGAACATCTTGAAACATTTTTTTTTACAGCGACTTACCTGGATGGCATCCCTTGAAGGTGTTCCAATGTTTTTTTTTCTTTGTAATGATTTTTATTTTCAGGTCTTCCACCCTCCCTGGGCCCGACTCCATCCTCAGCAGCACTTGGACGGCAATAACCTTTACCGCCGAGATTGAGAGCTCCTGCCTGCTGCCACCCAGATTGATGGCGTAAGCCATTATTTTGCCACCACTTTTAGTGGAATCTTCCTGGCAAAGTACCGCCCGGTCTCTCGGCGGCCATTGGCGGTCCTATGGACGGCACCTGGGTGGGCCTTGGGTTTCACCGATTTCGGGCCCCTGGTCTTCGAACACTCTTTTCCTCAGGTGGCCGAAGGCTGTGCGCCGCACTGGAGGTGGTGTTGGACTTTGGCATCGATGTCTGCCCTTGCTGATAGTCGGCTCCCCAGGTATGGAAAGTGGTCCACATTGTCCAAGGTCCCATCATGGGCAGGTTGGTAGAGGACCTTTGCCTTACTAATGTTTAATGTGAGGCCCAGACTCTCATACGCTTCAGTGAAGGTGTCAACGATGGTTTAGTGTTCGGACTCCGAGTGTGCACAAACGCAAGCGTAATCTGCATACTGTAATTCAATGACAGAGGTTGGAGCAACCTTGGATCTGGACTGGAGGTGTCGGGGGTTGAACAATTTCCTGCCTGTCCTGTAGATTAACTCCTTTCCAGTGGGGAATTTGTTAAGGGTGAGATGAAGATTCAAGTCTAAATCATTGATAGACACCACAAAAAGCAAGGGACCTATTACTGAGCCCTGCGGAACCCCACTGGAAACAGCCTTCCAGTCACAAAAACACCCATCAACCATTACCCTTTGCTTCCTGCCTTTGAGCCAATTTTTGATCCAACTTGTCACTTTGCCCTGGATCCCATGGGCTATTACTTTCATGACCAGTCTGCCATGTGGGACTTTATCAAAAGCCTTGCTTAAATCCATATTCACTACACCAAATGCACTATCCTCATCGACCCTCCTTGTTACCTCCTCAAAAAATTCAATCAAGTTAGTCAGACACTACCTTCCCTTAACAAATGCATGCTGACTCTCCTTGCTTAATCCGTGCCTTTCTAAATGAAGATTTATCCTGTTATGTCTTGAATAAAGAATCTGACCAGATATTGTAAGCTTAAAGTAATGTGTTACCTAGTCCTTTATTACAGGTCTCCAGAGTGCCTCTCCAGCCTGTGAGGCCTGCTTATGTCCAGGTGCTCCCAAGGGATTGTGGGATCCCTTGAGACTCCAGGGGATGAGCCCTCTGGTGGTTAAACAAGGTATTTAAAGGTTTACATATATAAAAACACACACACCCCCAAAGTCAATAGTGTAACTATTTACAATATGTGTCAATCTGGGGCCTTCCTTTCCCTGGTTGAGCGTCTTAGTGCAAATGCTGGTTTTGGTGAGTTGTTTGTTGGGCCCTCGCTGGGCTGCTGCACAGCTGGCATTGCTGGGCTGCTGGGGGTGGTGAGTCCTGCTGGGCTGCTGCAGGTGATGGGTTCTGCTTCGTGGTCAACCGCTGGGTCGGTTGCCACTTGTGTGTGTGTTGGGGGGTCGATAAAGGTAGAGTCTATTGTGGGTTGTTCTGGATAGTCCGTGAATCTGAGTTTGGTTTGGACCAAGTGTTTTCTGCAGGTGAGGCCATTTGAAAGTTTGACCACAAACACCCTTTGGCCACGGTAGTGCCGGGAAGCCACTTGGGACCTTGTCCATAGTTCAACACAAATACAGGATCATTAATCTCGATTTCGCGTGACACATTTCCGCAATCATGATATGTATTCTGTTGAAGCTGCCTGCTCTCTACCTGTTCGTGTAGATCAGGGTGGACTAACAAGAGCCTTGTCTTAAGTGCTCTTTTCATGAGCAGTTCAGCAAGGGGAACCCCAGTGAGCGAGTGGGGTCTTGTACGGTAACTAAGCAGGACTCTGGATAAGCGAGTCTGCAGTGAACCTTCAGTTACCCTCTTCTGGCTCTGCTTGATTGTTTGCACTGCTCGCTCTGCCTGACCATTGGACGCTGGTTTAAACGGGGCAACTGTGACATGCTTCTTCCCATTGCGGGTCATGAACTCTTTGAACTCGGCACTGGTGAAGCATGGCCAATTGTCACTCACAAGGACATCAGGCAGGCCATGCCTGGCAAACATGGCCCGCAGGCTTTCAATGGTGGCAGTGGACGTGCTTGGCGATATTATCTCACATTCAATCAATTTGGAGTATGCATCTACAACCACAAGGAACATTTTTCCCAAGAATGGGCCTGCATAGTCGACATGGACCCTGGACCAGTTTGGAGGGCCAGGACCATAAACTTAGTGGCGCCTCCCTGGGTGCATTGCTTAACTGAACATGTGTTACAATTGTGTACGCAGGACTCTAAGTCTGCATCGATACTGGGCCACCATACGTGGGATCTGGCTGTCGCTTTCATCATTACACTGCCTGGGTGGGTAATGTGGAGGTCACTAATGAAAATGTCCCTGCCCATTTTTGGCACCACAACCCGATTACCCGATAGGAGGCAGTCTGCCTGTATGGACATTTCATCTCTGCGCCACTGGTACGGCTTTATTTAGAAATATAGAAACATAGAAAATAGGTGCTGGAGTAGGCCATTCGGCCCTTCGAGACTGCACCACCATTCAATAAGATCATGGCTGATCATTCACCTCAGTACCCCTTTCCTGCTTTCTCTCCATACCCCTTGATCCCTTTAGCCATAAGGGCCATATCTAACTCCCCCTTGAATATATCCAACGAACTGGCATCAACAACTCTCTGCGGTAGGGAATTCCACAGGTTCACAACTCTCTTAGTGAAAAAGTTTCTCTTCATCTCAGTCCTAAATGGCTCACCCCTTATCCTTAGACTGTATCCCCTGGTTCTGGACTTCCCCAACATCAGGAACATTCTTCCTCCATACAACCTGTCCAATCCTGTCAGAATTGTATATGTTTCTATGAGATCCCCTCTCATCCTTTTAAACTCTAGTAAATAAAAGCCCAGTCGATCCAATCTCTCCTCCCGGGAATCAGTCTGGTGAACCTTCAATGCACTCCCTCAAGAGCAAGAATGTCCTTCTTCAGATTAGGAGACCAAAACTGAACACAATATTCCAGATGAGGCCTCACCAAGGCACAGTACAACTGCAATAAGACCTCCCTGCTCCTATACTCAAAACCCCTAGCTATGAAGACCAACATACCATTTGCCTTCTTCACTGCCTGCTGTACCTGTATGCCAACTTTCAATGACTGATGTACCATGTCACCCAGGTCTCGTTGCACCTCCCCTTTTCTTAATCTGCCGCCATTCAGATAATATTCTGCCTTCGTGTTTTTGCCACCAAAGTGGATAACCTCACATTTATCCACATTATACTGCATCTGCCATGCGTTTGCCCACTCACCTAACCTGTCCAAGTCACCCTGCAGCCTCTTAGCATCCTCCTCACAGCTCACACCGCCACCCAGTTTAGTATCATCTGCAAACTTGGAGATATTACACTCAATTCCTTCATCCAAATCATTAATGTATATTGTAAATAGCTGGGGTCCCAGCATTGAGCCCTGTGGCACCCCACCAGTCACTGCCTGCCATTCTGAAAAGGACCTGTTTATCCCGACACACTGCTTCCTGTTTGCCAAACAGTTCTCTATCCACGTCAGTACATTACCTCCAATACCATATGCTTTAATTTTGCACACCAATCTCTTGTGTGGGACCTTGTCAAAAGCCTTCTGTAAGTCCAAATACAGCACATCCGTGGGTTCTCCTCCGTCCATTCTCCAAGTTACATCGTCAAAAACTTCCAGAATATTTGTCAAGCATGATTTCCCTTTCATAAATCCATGTTGACTTGGACCAATCCTGTCACTGCTTTACAAATGCGCTGTTATTTCATCTTTAATAATTGATTCCAACATTTTCCCTACTACTGATGTCAGGCTAACCAATCTATAATTACCCGTTTTCTCTCTCCCTCCTTTTTTAAAAAGTGGTGTTACATTAGCGACCCTCCAGTCCATAGAAACTGAGCCAGAGTCGATAGACTGTTGGAAAATGATCACCAATGCATCCTCTATTTCTAGGGCCATTTCCTTAAGTACTCTGGGATGCAGACTGTCAGGCCCCGGGATTTATCGGCCTTCAATCCCATCAATTTTCCTAACACAATTTACCACCTAATAAGGATATCCTTCAGTTCCTCTTTCTCAGTTGACCCTCAGTCCCCTAGTATTTCCGGAAGGTTATTTGTGTCTTCCTTCGTGAAGACAGAACCAAAGTATTTGTTCAACTGGTCTGCCATTTCTTTGTTCCCCATTAGAAATTCACCTGAATCTGACTGCAAGGGACCTATGTTTGTTTTCAGTAATCTTTTTCTCTTCACATATCTATAGAAGCTTTTGCACACAGTTTTTATGTTCCTGGCAAGCTTCTTCTCATACTCTATTTTCCCCTTCCGAATTAAACCCTTTGTCCTCCTCTGCTGAATTTTAAATTTCTCCCAATTTTCAGGTTTGCTGGTTTTTCTGGCCAATTCCTTGGATTTAACATGATCCTTAATTGTTAGCCACAGTTGAGCCACCTTCCCCGTTTTATTTTTACTCCAGAAAGGGATGTACAATTGCTGAACTTCATCCATGTGATCTTTAAATGTTTGCCATTGCCTATCCACCATCAACCCTTTAAGTATCATTTGCCAGTCTATTCTAGCCAATTCACGCCGCATATCATCGAAGTTACCTTTCCTTAAGTTCAGGAACCTAGTCTCTGAATTAACTGTGTTACTCTCCACCTTAATAAAGAATTCTACCATATTATGGTCACTCTTCCCCTAGGGGCCTCGTACAACAAGATTGTTAATTAGTCCTTTCTCATTACACATCACCCAGTCTAGGATGGCCAGCCCTCTAGTTGGTTCCTCTACATATTGATCCAGAAAACCATCCCTAATACACTCCAGGAAATCCTCCTCCATCGTATTGCTACCAGTTTGGTTAGCCCAATCTATATGTGGATTAAAGTCGCCAATGATATCTGCTGTACCTCTATTGCACACATCCCTAATTTCTTGTTTGATGCTGTCCCCAACCTCACTACTACTGTTTGGGGTCTGTACACAACTCCCACTCGTGTTTTCTGCCCTTTGGTATTCCGCAGATCCACCCATACAGATTCCACATCATCGAAGCTAATGTCCTTCCTTACGATTGTGTTAATTGCCTCTTTAACCAGCAACACCATCCAACCTCCTTTTACTTTCTGTCTATCCTTCCTGAATGTTGAATAACCCTGGATGTTGAGTTCCCAGCCTTGGTCACCTTGGAGCCATGTCTCTGTGATGCCAATTATATCATATTCATTAATTGCTGCTTGTGCAGTTAATTCGTCCACTTTATTATGAATACTCCTCGCATTGAGGCACAGAGCCTTCAGGCTTGTCTTTTTAACACACTTTGCCCTTTTAGAAATTTGCTGTAATGTGGCCCTTTTTTATTTTTTCATTGGGTTTCTCTGCCCTCCACTTTTACTTTTCTTCTTTCTATCTTTTGCTTCTGCCCCTATGTTACTTCTCTCTGTCTTCCTGCATAGATTCCCATCCCCCTGCCATATTAGTTTAACCCCTCCCTAACAGCACTAGCAAACTCTCCCCCTAGGACATTGATTGCGGTCCTGCCCAGGTGCAGACCGTCTGGTTTGTACTGGTCGAACCTCCCCCAGAACCAATTCCAATATCCCAGGAATTTGAATCCCTCCCTTCTGTACCACTCCTCAAGCCATGTATTCATCTGAGCTATCCTGCGATTCCTACTACAAACAGCATGTGGCACTGGTAGCAATCCTGAGATTACTACCTTTGAGGTCCTACTTTTTAATTTAACTCCAGCTCCCTAAATTCAACTTGTAGGACCTCATCCCGTTTTTTACCTATATCTTGGTACCTATATGCACCATGACAACTGGTTGTTCACCCTCCTTTTTCAGAATGCTCTGCACCCGCTCCAAGACATCCTTGACCCTTGCACCAGGGAGGATACGTACCATCATGGATTCGCGATTGTGACCACAGAAAAAGTCTATCTATTCCCCTTACAATAGAATCCCCTACCACTATTGCTGTCCCACTCTTTTTCCTGCCCTCCTGTGCAGCAGAGCCACCCACGGTGCCATGAACTTGGCTGCTGCTGCTCTCCCCTGATGCGTCATCCCCCTCAATGGTACCCAAAGCATTGTATCTGTTTTGCAGGGGGATGACCGCAGGGGACCCCTGCATTACCTTCCTTCCACTGCTCTTCCTGTTGGCCATCCATTCCCTATCTGGCTGTATACCCTTTACCTGCGGTGTGGCCAACTCACTAAACGTGCTATTCACGACATCCTCAGCATCGCGGATGCTCCAGAGTAAATCTACCCGCAGCTCGAGTGCCACAATGCGGTCTGTCAGGTGCTGCAGGTGGATACACTTCCCGCACATAGAAACATAGAAACACAGAAACATAGAAAATAGGTGCAGAAGTAGGTCATTCGGCCCTTCGAGCCTGCACCACCATTCAATATGATCATGGCTGATCATTCACCTCAGTACCCCTTTCCCGCTTTCTCTCCATACCCCTTGATCCCTTTAGCCGTAAGGGCCATATCTTCCTCCTTCTTGAATATATCCAATGAACTGGCATCAACGACTCTCTGTGGCAGGGAATTCCACAGGTTAACAATTCTGAGTGAAGACATTTCTCCTCATCTCAGTCCTAAATGGCCTACCCCTTATCTTAAGACTGTGTCCCCGGTTCTGGACTTCCCCAACATCGGGAACATTCTTCCCGCATCTAACCTGTCCCATCCCGTCAGAATCTTATATGTTTCGATGAGATCCCCTCTCATCCTTCTAAACTCCAGTGTATAAATGCCCAGTTGATCCAGTCTCTCCTTATATGTCAGTACAGTCATCCCTGGAATCAGTCTGGTGAACCTTCGCTGCACTCCCTCAATAGCAAGAACGTCCTTCCTCAGATTAGGAGACCAAAACTGAACACAATATTCCAGGTGAGCCTCACCAAGGCACTGTACAACTACAGTAAGACCTCCCTGCTCCTATACTCAAAACCCCTAGCTATGAAGGCCAACATGCCATTTGCTTTCTTCACCGCCTGCTGTACCTGCATGCCAACTTTCAATGACTGATGAACCATGACACCCAGATCTCGTTGCACCTCCCTTTTTCCTAATCTGCCACCATTCAGATAATATTCTGCCTTTGTGTTTTTGCCACCAAAGTGGATAACCTCACATTTATCCACATTATACTGCATCTGCCATGCGTTTGCCCACTCACCTAACCTGTCCAGGTCACCCTGCAGCCTCTTAGCATCCTCCTCACAGCTCACACCGCCACCCAGTTTCGTATCATCTGCAAACTTGGAGATATTACACTCAATTCCTTCATCCAAATCATTAATGTATATTGTAAAGAGCTGGGGTCCCAGCACTGAGCCCTGCGGCACCTCACTAGTCACTGCCTGCCATTCTGAAAAGGACCCGTTTATCCTGACTACCTGCTTCCTGTCTGCCAACCAGTTCTCTATCCACATAAGTACATTATCCCCAATACCATGTGCTTTGATTTTTGCACACCAATCTCTCGTGTGGGACCTTGTCAAAAGCCTTTTGAAAGTCCAGATACACCACATCCACTGGTTCTCCCTTGTCCATTCTACTAGTTACATCCTCAAAAAATTCCAGAAGATTTGTCAAGCATGATTTCCCTTTCACAAATCGATGCTGACTTGGACCGATCCTATCACTGCTTTCCAAATGCGCTGCTATTTCATTCTTAATAATTGATTCCAACATTTTCCCCACTACTGATGTCAGGCTAACCGGTCTATAATTTCCTGTTTTCTCTCTCCCTCCTTTTTTAAAAAGTGGTGTTAAATTAGCTACCCTCTAGTCCACAGGAACTGATCCAGAGTCGATAGACTGTTGAAAAATGATCACCAATGCATCCACTATTTCGAGGGCCACCTCCTTAAGTACTCTGGGATGCAGGCAATCAGACCCCGGGAATTTATCGACCTTCAATCCCATCAATTTCCCTAACACAATTTCCTGCCTAATAAGGATATCCTTCAGTTCCTCCTTCTCACTAGACCCTCGGTCCCCTCGTACATCCGAAAGGTTATTTGTGTCTTCCTTCGTGAAGACAGAACCAAAGTATTTGTTCAATTGGTCTGCCATTTCTTTGTTCCCCATTATTAATTCACCTGAGTCCGACCGCAAGGGACCTACGTTTGTCTTTGCTAATCTTTTTCTCTTCACATATCTATGGAAGCTTTTGCAGTCAGTTTTTATGTTCCTGGCAAGCTTCCTCTCGTACTCTATTTTCCCCTAATGTAGTCATCAAGGACACTAGAGGCGTCCCTGACTTCGCACATAGCACAGGATGAGCATGACATGTGTCCGAGCTCTCTGCCATGACTTAACCCTTAGATTAACTTAATTTGGCAATAACAATGATAAAGGTTACCTACTGATAAAGGAAAGAAAAAGAAAAAACTATCCACCAATCACCAGCCAATCACTTACCCCCTTGGCAGTGACGTCACTTTTCGAGTTCTTTCTACATCTTTGTTTACCTTCTGCCTCTACAGCTGCACCAGCTGGCCTCTCTGACTGCATCTCTAACGGGACACTAGACCAACTCCTGTGGAGCACTCAGTTTTTTACTAAGGGCAGTAAGGGGTCCTGGCTCGTCCAGGTTCTAATCTGTCGGGCGGTAACAGGTGATTGCTCACTCTCGAAAGCTGCCATTACCATTACCAAATCTGCGGGCTGTGCCATCTCCACCCCTGTGGTGGGCAATGGCAGCCTACTGATAGCATCGGCGCAGTTTTCTGTGCCTGGCCTGTGGCGAATGGCGTAGTTGTATGCGGACAACATGAGCACCCATCTCTGGATGTGGGCCGATGCATTTGTATTTATCCCTTTACTTTCAGAAAAGAGGGATATAACTGGCTTATGATCAGTTTCCAATTCAAATTTGAGCTCAAACAGATATTGCTGCATTTGCTTTACCCCATAAACACATGTTAATGTTTCTTTTTCGATCATGCTGTAGGCCCTCTCAGCCTTAGACAGATTTCTGGATGCATAAGCAACCGATTGCAATTTCCCAGATTCATTAGCTTGTAGGAATACACACCCGACACCATATGACGACGCATCACTTACTAGTACCAAACGCTTACATGGATCATACAACACAAGCAATTTTCTTTGAGCATAACAGTTTCCTAGCTTTCTCAAAGGCATTTTCTTGGCCTTTATCCCATACCCATTCATCTCCTTTACACAGTAAAGAGTGCAGGGGTTCTAACAGTGTTCAGGAGTCCTAGAAACGACCGCAGCTCCATCACGTTCTGTGGAATCGGTGTATTCTTGATTGCATCCGTCTTTGAATTGGAGGGCCTCATGCCGTCCGCTGTGATTCTTCTACCCAGGAACTCCACTTCAGGTGCCAGGAAAACGCACTTCGAGCGTTTTAACCTGAGCCCCACACAATGAAGCCGACTAAGAACCCCCTCCAGGTTCTGCAGGTGCTCGACGGTATCCCGACCTGTAACCAAGATGTCGTCCTGGAAGACCACGGTGCGCGGGACCGACTTCAACAAGCTTTCCGTGTTCCTCTGGAATATCGCCAAGGCTGATCGAATCCCAAACGGGCATCTGTTGTAAAAGAAGAGACCTTTGTGCCTGTTGATGCAGGTGAGGCCCTTCGATGATTCCTCCAGCTCCTGCGTCATGTAGGCCAAGGTTAAGTCCAGCTTCGTGAACGTTTTTCCTCCCGCCAGCATTGCAAATAGATCGTCTGCCTTTGATAGCGGGTACTGATTCTGCAGGTGTCATGTATTCAACTAACATTGTAACCCATGTGTAATCTGACCTAAGTTGTACACTGTGAGAACACTGACCACTAGGTGGTGAACTTGTGGGAGACACTCCTAACCTAGACCTTCAGATATAAAAGGGCAAGCTCCATCCACTTCCTGCACTTGAGTGCTATGAAATAAAGGACCGGTCACAGACTGACCTTCTCTGAAGCATGGGCCTCGTGTGCATTTATACCGTATAGTAAGGACGTATTAATGGTGACAAGAAGCTGGGATTTAAACCACACGAGCATGGCCACTAGCAGAACAGACGAGAGGTACTGTGTTAAGGAATGGTTGGGACAGAGATTCAACATTGTTAAAGCAGCACACAGTTCTCCAGGCAGACAAGGGCAGTCGGGCATGCCCCAACATGTAGTCGAACCCAGAGGAGGAGTTCGATAGAGACAATGGCAAGCTGAACGGCGATTCACGCCATTGCAAGGGACAATGCGGCCTGTAATGGGGCCATCAACACCTGTTAATGGTGCACTCAAGGGCAATAACAGGGGCAGTCAGGGATGATCGACTGGCAAGGGACCTTTTGTTTCAAACAGCAGCTCATGCTGGAGGCGTGGAGGCACACACTCAGCCGGAGTTTGCAGAGATGAGCAAAATACCTGCAGAAATTGCTGAAATGAACGCTGGGGGAAATCGCTGGAAGCTGAAGTTCAGCGAGTTCATGTGGAGCACGTATACAGTTCATACACCAGGACGCCACCGATAATGATGAAAGTGCTCCTCAATGGCATCCCTGTATCAATGGAGCTAGACACGGGTGCCAGCCAGTCCCTGATGGGTATCAAACAGTTCGAAAAGTTGTGGGCGTCCAAGGCCAGGAGGCCAAAATTATCGCCGATTGACGCACAGCTACGGACTTACACAAAGCAGATCATTCCGGTGCTAGGCAGCGCCACGGTAGTCGTGACCCACAAAGATTTGGAAAACAGACTGCCACTCTGGATTGTCCCAGGGGACGGTCCCGCACTACTGGGGAGGAGTTGGCTTGCTGTCATGAACTGGAAATGGGGTGATGTCAATGCAATTTCCTTTGTGGAACGAGTACCATGCTCACAGATCCTGGATAAATTTGACTCATTATTTCAACCCGGCATTGGCACTTTCATGGGGGCCAAGGTAGTGATTCACATAAACCCGGACGCCAGGCCAGTACACCACAAGGCCAGAGCGATGCCGTACGTGATGCGGGAAAAGATAGAAGGTGAATTGGACCGCCTGCTGAGGGAAGGCATCATCTCGCCAGTTGAATTCAGTAACTGGGCGAGCCTGATTGTGCCGGTGCTCAAGGCGGATGGGTCGGTGAGGATATGTGGCGATTACAAGGCCACCATCAATCGGGTGTCACTCCAAGACCAGTACCCGCTACCGAGAGCAGAAGACCTCTTTGCGACGCTATCCGATGGCAAACTTTTTTCAAAATTGGACCTGACCTCAGCTTACATGACCCAGGAGCTGGCGAGTGAGTCGAAGAAGCTGACCACCATCACGACACACAAGGGGTTGTTTGAGTACAACAGATGTCCGTTCGGGATTCGCTCGGCCGCCGCGATCTTCCAACGAAATATGGAAAGCCTCCTCAATTTGATTCCAGGGACGGTGGTTTTTCAGGATGACATCCTCATCACAGGTTACGATACTGAAGAACACCTCCACAACCTGGAGGAGGTGCCACACAGACTGGACCGGGTAGGGCTGCGACTGAAAAAGGCGAAGTGTGTCTTCCTAGCTCCAGAGGTAGAATTCCTGGGGATGAGGATAGCAGCAGACGGGATCAGCCCTACTGCGTCCAAGATGGAAGCGATCCAGAGAGCACCCAGACCCCGTAACACGACGGAGCTGCATTCATTCCTCGGGCTCCTGAACTATTTTGGTAACTTTCTTCCCAAATTGAGCGTGCTGCTAGAGCCGCTACACGTGCTCCTATGCAAAGGTCGCGAATGGGTCTGGGGGGACAGCCAGGAAAGGGTTTTTAATAGAGCACGCAATTTGTTATGTTCCAACAATCTGTTAACGCTATATGACCCATGTAATAAACTTGTGTTAGCGTGCGATGCGTCATCCTATGGTGTCGGGTGTGTGTTGCAGCATGTCAATGCCAAGGGTCAGTTACAGCCGGTAGGTTATGCCTCCAGAAGTCTGTCCCAGGCAGAAAGGGGCTACGGGATGGTAGAAAAGGAGGCGCTTGCATGTGTATATGCGGTAAAGAAAATGCACCAGTACCTATTTGGCAGGAAATTTGAGCTGGAGACAGATCACAAACCCCTAACGTCCCTTTTGGCCTACAACAAGGCCATAAATGCAAACGCATTGGCCGCATACAGAAGTGGGCACTCACGTTAGCCGCCTGTGACTACACAATTTGGCACAGACCAGGCACCAAAAACTGCACCAATGCACTCAGCAGGCTCCCACTAGCCACCACTGAGGGGGCTACCGAGCATGCTGCTGAGATGGTCATGGCTGTTGAAGCTTTCGGAAGCGAAGGCTCACCCGTGACAGCCCGTCAGATTAAAGTCTGGACAAATAGAGACCCACTATTGTCTGTAGTCAAGAAATGTGTCCTGAATGGGGACTGGGCAGCCACATACGGGGCATGCCCTGAGAAATTTAAACCATTTCACAGGCGCAAGGATGAACTCTTGATTCAGGCCGATTGCCTACTGTGGGGAAACCGCATAGTCATGCTCCAGATGGGCAGAGAGGTGTTCATCAGAGAACTCCACAATGAGCACCTGGGCATTGTCACGATCAAGGCAATTGCCAGGTCACACGTTTGGTGGCCAGGGATAGACGCAGATCTGGAACTTTGTGTTCGCAGGTGCAACACGTGTGCTCAGCTGGGCAACGCGCCCAGGGAAGCCCCCCTTAGCCACTGGCCATGGCCCGCCAAGCCTTGGTCACGCATCCATGTGGACTACATGTTTTTGGTTGTAGTAGACGCCTACTCCAAATGGATCGAGTGTGACATTTTAAATTCAAGCACATCCTCTGCCACGGTAGAAAGTCTACGGGCAATGTTCGCTGCCCACAGTCTACCGGACATCTTGGTCAGTGACAATGGCCCATGCTTCACAAGCACTGAATTCCAGGACTTCATGGCAGGCAATGGAATTAACCATGTTAGAACGGCACCGTTCAAGCCGGCCTCAAATGGCTAGGCAGAACGAGCAGTGCAGATAATCAAACAGGGGATGCTTAGAATCCAAGGGGGTTCCCTACAATGCCGCTTATCATGCTTCCTGTTGGCCTACAAATCACGTCCACACTCGCTCACAGGGGTTCCACCCGCAGAGCTGCTAATGAAAAGGACGCTCAAAACCCGGTTATCCCTTATACACCCCTCCATGAAAGAAATTGTCGAGAGCAGGCGCCAGTCACAATGTGACTACCATGACAGGAATGCAAGGGCGCGATGTATTGATGTAAATTACCTTGTTTTTGTCCTCAACTACGCTGCAGGGCCCAAATGGCTCACAGGCACTGTGGTTGCCAAAGAGGGAAATAGGATTCTGGTAGTTAAACTTACCAATGGACAAATCTGCCGCAAACATATGGATCAAACAAAAAGGAGGTTCAGCCACACCATAGAAGAAGCAGGGGAAGAACACGATGTAGAGTTCACTCCACCACAGGTGACCGAACACCGGAACCAAAGGGAGGAGAGCCCAGTCACTGTGGGCAGTCCGGACAGGCCTGAGGCACCGCAAACAGCAGACACTCAGGCCAGCGCCCAACAACTGGAGCCCCAACTCAGGCGCTCTACAAGGGAGCGTAAACCACCAGAGAGATTTAACCTGTGATCCCAATAAGACTTTGCAGGGGAGATGATGTCATGTATTCAACCAGCATTGTAACCCATGTATAATCTGACCTTAGTTGTCCACTATGAGAACACTGACCACTAGGTGGTGAACTTGTGGGAGACACTCCTAACCTAGACCTTCAGATATAAAAGGGCAAGCTTCACCCACTTCCTGCACTTGAGTGCTATGAAATAAAGGACAGGTCACAGACTGACCTTCTCTCCAGTCCAGCATGGGCCTCGTGTGCATTTATACCGTATAGTAAGGACGTATTAGCAGGGAGAAACGATTGATAGTTACTTTGTGATCACCACAGATTCTGACAGTGCCGTCTTCCTTGAGGACTGGAACAATCGGACTGGCCCATTCGTTGAATACGATCGGCGAAATGATGCCCTCTCGTTGCAGCTGGTCCAGCTCGATCTCCAACCTCTCTCTCATCATGTATGGTACCGCTCTCGCCTTGTGATAGATTGGTCTCGCCCCCAGAATTAAGTGGATCTGCACTTTTGCTCCTTGGAATTTCCCGATGCCCGGTTCGAACAGCGAGGGGAACTTGTTTAAGACCTGGGCACATGAAGTGTCGTCGATGGACGAGAGCGCTCGGATGTTGTCCCAGTTCCAGCGTATCTTTCCCAGCCAGCTCCTGCTGAACAGCGTGGGGCCATCGCCCGGTACCACCCAGAGTAGTAAATTATGCACCGCTCCATCGTCGGAGACCTTTATGGTAGCACTGCTGATTACGGGAATTAGTTCCTTTGTGTACGTTCTCAGTTTAGTACGAATGGGAGTCAGGACTGGCCTTGAGGCCTTGCTGCACCACAATTTATCGAAAGTCTTTTTGCTCATTATGGACTTGCTCGAGCCCATGTCCAGCTCCATTGACACCGGGAGTCCATTTAATTCAACCTTCAGCACTATCGGGGGACAGTTTGTGGAAAATGTGTGCACCCTGTAAAGTCTTTACTCAATGGCACAAAATCCACACGAGGCACATTCTATGGACAAGGTCACTCTATGACCTGAACCTTTATTCACAGGACCAAGAAGTGATGACCCTGCGTGGGACCTTCCTTTATATATCTGGATGACCAGGTAAGGAGTGTCTCCCACAAGTTCACCCCCTGTGGTCAAGGTGTGCATTGCTTAAGTTTATACAGTATTGCAGTGGTGTTACATAGCGGTTACATACATGATATCACCTCCCCCCCCAAAGTCTTATTGAGATCATAGGTTAAGTCTTTCAGGTGGTCTACGCTCCCTCGTAGAGCGCTGCAGTTGAGGCTCTGGTTGTTGAGCCTTGGCGTGAGTGTCTGTCACCTGTGGTGATTCCGGCCTGTCCGGGCTGACCGCTGGGACTGTGCATGCTGCTGAATGTTTTTGTTGCTCTTTCACTGGCGGTGGTGTGAGCACCATCTCATGATCTACCTCGGGTTCCTCAGTGTCTATGCTGAACCTTTTTTTTACTTGGTCCAGATGCTTACGACATATCTGCCCATTGTTAAGTTTAACCACAATGACCCTGTTCCCCTCTTTATCTATTACAGTACCCTCAAGCCATTTGGGCCCCACGGCGTGATTGAGGAAAAATACGGGGTCATTTATTTCTATACATTTCCCCCTTGAGTTTCGGTCATGGTACTCTTTTTGGGACTGGCGCTTGCCCTCAACTATGTTGGTCAGGACTGGGTGAATGAGGGACAACTGAGTTTTGAGTGTTCATTTCAAAAGTAGCTCTGTGGGCGGGACCCCCGTGACTGAGTGCGGTCGGGGCCTATATGCCAGCAGGAGGCATGATAGGCAGCATTGAAGGGAGGGTCCTTGAATCCTGAGCATATCTGGTTTAATGATTTGGACCGCACGTTCCGCCTGGCCATTGGAGGCCGGCTTGAACGATGCTCTCCTGACATGGTTGGTGCCATTGCCCGACATGAACTCCCGGAATTCATAGCTCATGAAACATGGGCCATTATCGCTAACAAGGATGTCCGGCAAGCCGTGGGTTGCAAAAACTGCACGTAGACTCTCCATAGTGGTGGATGTCGTGCACGAATTCAAAATGATGCACTCGATCCATTTCGAGTACACTTCTACCACAATGAGAATCATTTTTCCCATGAACGGGCCTGCGTAGTCTACATGAATACGTGACCATGGCTTGATGGGCCAGGGCCATGGGCTGAGCGGGGCCTCCCTGGGGGCATTACCCAGCTGGGCACACATCGTGCAACTGCGAACTCAGTGTTCCAGGTCTGAATCAATTCCTGGCCACCACACATGTGACCGGGCAATGGCCTTCATCAGAACGATGCCAGGATGCTCACTGTAGAGTTCCCTGATGAATGTCTCTCTGCCCCTCTGAGGCATGACTACCCGGCTGCCCCATAGGAGGCAGTCAGCTTGGATGGAGAGCTCATCCATCCGCCTGTGAAACGGTCTGACCTCCTCAGGGCATGCTCCGTGTGTGGGCGCCCAATCCCCAGTCAGGACACATTGCTTAATCAGAGATAGAAGGGGATCTCTGTTTGTCCAGATTTTGATCTGGCATGCTGTGATGGGGGAGCCTGCGCTGTCAAAGGCATCAACGGCCATGACCATCTCAGCACTTTGTTCCACTACCCCCTCGGTGGTGGCCAGTGGAAGCCTGCTGAGCGCGTCAGCGCAATTTTCGGTGCCAGGCCGGTGCCGGATGGAGTAGTCATAAGCAGCCAGCGTGAGAGCCCATCACTGTATGCAAGCTGACGCGTTGGCATTGACAGCCTTGCTGTCTGACAACAGGGATGTTAACGGCTTGTGGTCCGTTTCTAATTCGAACCTCCTGCCAAAAAGGTACTGAGTGCCTCCTTCTCAACCATCCCATATCCCCGTTCCGCTTGAGAGAGCGACCGGGAGGCATAAGCCACAGGTTGTAGTTGGCCCTCAGCATTTCTCTGCTGCAACACGCACCCGACCCCATAGGACGATGCATCACATGTTAGAACCAATTTCTTACAGGGGTCGTACAGGGTTAATAACTTATTTGAACAAAGTAGGTTCTTGACAGTCCCCCCAAAACCAATCACAACCCTTATGCAGAAGCAAGTGAAGCGGCTCCAATAATGTGCTTAAGTTCAGCAGAAAGTTCCCGAAATAGTTCAAGAGTCCCAGAAATGAACGCAACTCCGATGTGTTGCTGGGCCTGGGCGCTCGTCGAATCACCTCTGTTTTGGATTTGGTGGGCCGAATCCCATCTGCAGCAACCCTCCTGCCCAGGAACTCAACCTCAGGAGCCAAAAACACACATTTAGACTTCTTGAGGCGCAGGCCTAACCGGTCCAGTCGGCGTAGCACCTCCTCCAGATTGTGGAGATGTTCCTCGGTGTCACGACCCGTGGTGAGGATGTCGTCCTGAAATACGATTGTTCCAGGAATGGATTTGAGCAGGGTTTCCATGTTTCTTTGAAAAATCACGGCCGCTGATCAAACGGGCACCTGTTGTAAACGAACAGTACCTTGTGCGTAATGATGGTGGTCATTAATTTAGATTCGTTGGCCAGTTCTTGGGTCATGTGAGCTGAAGTGAGATCCAACTTGGTAAACAGCTTGCCGCCTGCCAGCGTGGCGAAAAGATCCTCCGCTCTCAGGAGCGGGTATTGGTCTTGTAGGGACACCTGATTGATAGTGGCCTTGTAGTCGCCACAGATCCTGACAGAGCTATCCGCTTTTAGGATAGGAACGATGGGGCTCGCCCAGTCGCTGAATTCAACGGGCAAGATGATGCCCTCCCTCAGCAAACGGTCCAATTCGCTCTCAATTTTCTCTCGCATCACATACGGCACCGCTCTGGCTTTGTAGTGCACTGGTCTGGCGTTCCGGGTGATGCGTATCACAACTTTGGTACCTTTGAACGTCCCGACGCCAGGTTGGAATAGTGACTCAAATTGTTGTAGGACTTGTGAGCACGAGCTTCGATGACAATGCGTGCACATCACCCCATTTCCAGTTCATCTCAGCTAACCAGCTCCTTCCCAACAATGCGGGACCATTGCCCGGGACAATCCAGAGCGGCAGCCGGTTCACTGATCCATTGTGTGTGACCGCCAACAATGCATTGCCTAGTACTGGAATGATTTCTTTGATATACGTCCGTAGTTGTGTCTCAATGCGTTCTAGTTTGGGTCTGCTGGCTTTGTGTGGCCATAGCTTTTTGAATTGTTGAACGCTCATGAGTGACTGGCTGGCCCCCCTGTCCAGCTCCATGCGTACAGGGATGCCGTTTAATAAAACCTTCATCATCATTGGTGGCGTTTTGGTATATGAGCTGTGAATGTTTGCCACATGAACCTGCTGAACTTCAGCATCCATTGATTTGCCCCAAGAATCATCCTGCCTCACAGACCCCTCTTCTGGTCCATCCATCTTGTAAATTAGCCTGGTTACAGGCTTCCTGCACATTCAAGCTAAATGGCCACTGAGGTTGCAATTTCTGCAGACAGATTGTTGAAACCTGCAAGTCCTGGCAGAGTGTTTGCCCCCACACCTCCAGCATGAGCTGAGATTCCCATTGTTGTGAACAAAGGAGCTATGACCCGGCATTCCTCACTGATTGTCCCTTTGACTGCCCTTGAGTAACCTATTAGTGGGTGTCAATCGCCCCATCCCGGACCGCATTGTCCACTGGGATGGCGTAAATGTCCGTTCAGCCTGCCATTGTCTCTGTTGAAAACCTGCTCTGGGGTCTATTGCTGCCTGGGATGTGTCGATCTGCCCTTGCCTGCCTGCGGGGCTCTGAGTCACGTTTATGATATTGACTCCCTGATCCCCCGCCGCGTTGGAGGCAGAATTGCGTGCGTATATTATTCTGGTTTCCTCCTCCCCCGCCATGAAAGTCTGAGCCAGCATCGCCACCGCTTCCAAAGTCAAGTCCTTGGTCTCAATTATCTTTCAGAAAATCCCCGCATGACCGATGCCCTCAATAAAGAAATTCCTTAACATCTCCTCCCTGCAAGCGTCTGTGAACTTACAGAGGCTGGCCAAACGCTGGAGGTCCCCAACGTATGACCAGCTGCGGGCCAAAGACTTATGCGCTCATGAAGGACTTACTGGCACCCGAAAAGCCGTCGGACAAAACCTTTGAAGAGCTTAGAAAATTAATCAGGGAGCACCTCAAACCAGCGAGCAGCATACATATGGCTCGACACAGATTTTACACCCACCGATGACGTGAAAGACAGAGCATAACGGACTTTATAGCGGACCTCCGGCGTTTGGCCAGCCTCTGTAAGTTCACAGATGCCTGCAGGGGGGAGATGATAAGGGACTTCTTTATCGAGGGTATCGGTCATGCGGGAATTTTTCGCAAGTTAATTAAGACCAAGGACTTGACCTTGGAAGCGGCTGCGTTGTTAACTCAAACTTTTATGGCGGGGGAGGAAGAGACGAAAATGATTTACGGGCGCAATTCTGCCTCTAACGCGGCGATGGATCAGAGAGTCAACATCATCAATGTGACTCAGAGCCCCGCAGGCAGGCAGGGGCAGTCTGACACTTACCAGGCAGCAATAGACCCCAGAGTAGGACTTCAACAGAGACAATGGCAGGCTGAACGGATGTTCACGCCATCACAGTGGACAATGCGGCCCGGGGTGGGGCCATTGACAACCACTAATAGGGTACTTAAGAGCAGTCAAAGGGATAGTCAGTGTGGAATTCCTGGCCATTGCTCCTTTGTCCCCAACAATGGAAACTTTAACTCATGCTGGAGGTGTGGGGGAAAACACTCAGCCAGATCTTGCAGATTCCAACAGTTTGTCTGCAGAATCTGAAATCTCAGTGGCCATTTAGCTCGTATGTGCAGAAAACCTGCAACCAGACTAATATATGAGGCAGATGGACCAGAAGAGGATTCTGTGAGGCAGGATGACTTTTGGGGCAAAACGATGGATGCTGGGGTTCAGCGGGTCCATGCGGCGAATATAAACAGTTCATACACCAAAAAGCCACCAATGATGATGAAGGTTTTGTTGAATGGTATCCCAGTATGCATGGAGCTGGACACTGGGGTCAGCCAGTCACTCATGGGCATTCAGCAATTTGAGAAGCTATGGCCACTCAAAGCCAGTAGACCCAAATTAGAATGTATTGAGACACAATTACGGACTTACACCAAAGTAATCATTCCGGTGCTAGGCAGTGCAATGGTGGCTGTCACACACAATGTGTTAGTGAACCGGCTGCCACTTTGGATTGTCCCGGGCAATGGTCCCGCACTGTTGGGGAGGAGCTGGTTAGCCGAGATGAACTGGAAATGGGGAGATGTTCACGCAATGTCCTCGGTGGAGCGAAGTTCATGCTCACAAGTCCTACAACAATTCGAGTCACTATTCCAACCGGGCGTCAGGACTTTCAAAGGCACTAAAGTAGTGATACACATCACCCCGGACGCCAAGCCAGTGCACCACAAAGCCAGAGCGGTGCCGTATGTGATGCGGGAAAAAATCGAAAGCGAATTGGACCAGCTGTTGCGAGAGGGCATCAGCTCGCCTGTTGAATTCAACGACTGGGTGAGCCCCATCATTCCCGTTCTAAAAGTGGATGCCTCTGTCAGAATCTGTGGCGACTACAAGGCCACCATCAATCGGGTGTCCCGACAAGACCAATACCCGCTCCCAAGAGCAGAGGACCTCTTCGCCATGCTGGCAGGTGGCAAGCTGTTCGCCAAGTTGGACCTCACTTCAGCTTATATGACCCAGGAACTGGCTGACGAATCCAAACTACTGACCATCATCACCACGCACAAGGGACTGTTTGCGTATCACAGGTGCCCGTTTGACATTCGATCAGCGGCCGCGATTTTTCAACGTAACATGGAAAGCCTGCTTAAATCCATTCCGGGAACGGTCGTATTCCAGGACGACATCCTCATCACGGGTCGAGAAACCGAGGAACACCTCCATAACCTGGAGGAAGTGCTACGCTGACTGGACCGGGTAGGCTTGCGACTCAAGAAGTCTAAATGCATGTTCTTAGCTCCCAAGGTTGAGTTTCTGGGCAGGAGGGTTGCTGCAGTTGGGAATCGGCCCACCGAATCCAAAACAGGAGATTCGACGAGCACCAGGCCCTGCAACACATCGGAGCTGCGTTCATTCCTGGGATTGTTGAACTATTTCAGGAACTTTCTGCTGAACTTGAGTATGTTGTTGGAGCCACTACACGTGCTCCTGCGTAAGGCTTGCAATTGGTTTTGGGGGGACTGTCAGGAACGGGCTTTTAATCGGGCGCGAAACCTACTTTGTTCAAGCAAGTTGTTGACCCTGTACGACCCCTGTAAACGTTTCGTTCTGACATGTAATGCATCGTCCTATAGGGTTGGGTGTGTGTTGCAGCAGGGTTATGCTCTGGGTCAGCTACAACCTGTGGCTTATGCCTCCAGGTCGCTCTCCCAAGCAGAACGGGGATATGGGATGGTCGAGAAGGAAGCGCTTGCATGTGTCTATGGTGTAAAAAAAATGCATCAGTACCTCTTCTGCAGGAAGTTTGAATTAGAGACGGACCACAAGCCACTCACATCCCTGTTGTCAGACAGCAAGGCTATCAATGCCAATGCATCAACTCGCATACAGCGATTGGCTCTCACGCTGACTGGTTATGACTACTCCATCCAGCACCAGCCCGGCACTGAAAACTGCGCTGATGCACTCAGCAGGCTCCTACTGACCACCACCGAGGGGGCAGCTGAGCAAAGCGCTGAGATGGTCATGGCTGTCAATGCCTTTGTCAGTGCAGGCTCCCCCATCACAGCCCACCAGATCAAAATCTGGACGAACAGAGATCCCCTCCTATCCTCGATTAAGAAATGTGTCCTGACTGGGGATTGGGCCCCCGCACACGAAGCATGCCATGAGGAGGTCAGACCGTTCCACAGTCGGATGGATGAGCTCGCCATCCAAGCCGACTGCCTACTATGGGGCAGTCGCGTAGTCATGCCCCAGAAGGGCAGGGAGGCATTCATCAGGGAACTTCACAGCGAGTACCCAGGCATTGTGATGATGAAGGCCATTGCCCGGTCACACGTTTGGTGGCCTGGAGTTGATTCAGACCTGGAACACTGTGTTCACAGGTGCACGACCGGTACCCAGCTGGGTAATGCCCCCAGGGAGACCCCGCTCAGCCCGTGGCCCTGGCCCACCAAGCCATGGTCACGCATTCACATTGACTACGCGGGCCCGTTCATGGGAAAGATGTTCCTCATTGTAGGAGATGCGTACTCGAAATGGATCGAGCCCATCATCCTGAATTCATGCACGTCATTCACCACTGTGGAAAGCCTACGTGCGATCTTTGCAACCCATGGCTTGCTGAACATCCTGGTTAGTGGTAAAGGCCCGTGCTTCACGAGCTATGAATTCTGGGAGTTTATGTCGGGCAATGGCACCAACCACGTCAGGACTGCGCCGTTCAAGCCGGCCTCCAATGGCCAGGAGGAACGGGTGGTCCAAATTATTAAGCAAGGTATGCTCAGGATTCAAGAACCCTCCCTACAATGCCGCCTATCGTGCCTCCTGCTGGCCTATAAATCCTGCCCGCACTTGCTCACGGGGGTCCCGCCCGCAGAGCTACTCATGAAACGGACACTCAAAACTTGGTTGTCCCTCATCCACCCAGTCCTGACCGACATAGTTGAGGGCAAGCGCAAGTCACAAAACGAGTACCATGACCGTAATGCGAGGGGGAGATGTATAGAAATAAATGATCCTGTATTCGTCCTCAATCACGCCATGGGGCCCAAATGGCTTGTGGGTACTGTAATTGACAAAGAGGAGAATAGGGTCATCGTGGTAAAACTCAACAATGGTCAGATATGCCGTAAGCATCTGGACAAAGAAAAAAAAAAGGTTCAGCATGGACATGGAGGAACCTGAAGAAGACCATGAGATGGAGCTCACCTCACCGCCAGTGAACGTGCAACAAGAGCAATCAGAAGAATGCACAGTCCCTGAGGTCAGCCAGGACAGGCCGGAATCACCACAGGTGACAGACACTCACGTCAGTGTCCAACAACCAGAGCCCCAACTGCGGCGCTCCACAAGGGAGCGTAGACCACCTGAAAGACTAAACCTATGATCCCAGTAAGACTTTGGAGGGGGGAAGGTGATGTCATGTTTGTAACTACAATGTAACACCACTGTATTACTGTATACACTCAATTTAGATGCACACCTTGACCACAGGAGGCGAACTTGTGAGAGACACTCCTTACCTGATCACACAGGTATATAAAGGGAGGTCCCACGCAGGGTCAGCACTTCTGGAGTCCTGTAATAAAGAGTTAATGTCAAAGAGTGGCCTTGTCCCTGGAATGTGCCTCGTGTGGTTTCATGCTGTAGAGTAAGGATTGTGGGATCCCTTGGGACTCCAGGGGATGAGCCCTCTGGTGGTTAAACAAGGTATTTACAGGTTTACATATATCACATATCCTGTCCCTCAGAATTTTTAATAATGATTTTCCCACCACTGAGGTTAGGCTGACTGGCGTAGAATTAGTCGGTCTATCCCTTTCTCCCTTTTTAAACAAAGGTACAACATTAGCAGTCCTCCAGTCTGCTGGCACCACATCTGTAGTCAGAGAGGAATAGAAAATGATGGTCAGAGCCTCTGCTATTTCCTCTTTTGCTTCTCTTAACAGCTTGGGATACATTTCATCCAGGCCTGGGATTTATCCACTTTCAAATCTGCTGAGCCCCTTAATACTTCCTCCCTCACTATGTTTATTTCATCTAATATTTCACAGTCCTCTTCCCTGATTGCTCTGTCTGCAGCATCTCTCTCTTTTGTGAAAACAGACGCAAAGTATTCATTAAGAACCATACCCACATCTTCCGCCTCCGTACACAGATGACCTTTATGTTCTCTAATAGGCCCTACTCTTTCCTCAGTTATCTTCTTCCTTTTAATGTGTTTATAAAATGAAGAGAATAGGTTCCTGAAATGGATTATGGCATTAACCAATCCTTGCAATTTAATAGCAGACATAAACAGCAACAGAAGTTAGAGTAGAGGGTGAGAAATAATATGATTGACTATCAACAGCATAACAACTCAAAATAGCAGTGAGTCTGAGGTATGGAGTAAGAATGGAAGAAAAAGTTAAACACCAATACAAAAGTAACTCACATTTTAATCCCATATGTGTGACACAGCTGCAGGTAGGGCTTCCGGTAAAAACAAAAGGTTATGCATATGAGCTTTACAGTGCTCTTTAATTTTAAGAAGAGTTTGCAAACATAATCCGAGGTAAAAATTGTGAACATGGAAACCCGTTTTTAATCACGTCCATAACTTAAAAATAACACAAAAATAATCTCAGCACATATTGAGAATTCAACACTTTGGCCCCAAGTTTCCACACGATAAAAAACAGGCACCCCTCCGAGCTGGGCGCCCGTTTTTCGCGCCGAAAACGGCGCTGGAAAAAAAACGCGCGATTCTGGAGCGCCCTGCAGCTCCATGTCTGCTTGGCGCAGCGCCCAGGGGGGCGGAGCCTACCACTCACGCCGATTTTGTAAGTGGGAGGGGGCGGGTACCATTTAAATTAGTTTTTTTCCTGCCGGCAACCCTGCGCGTGCGCGTTGGAGCGTTCGCGCGTTCGCGCACGCGCAGTGTGAAGGAAACATTGGCACTCGGCCATTTTTGTAGTTCTTTGTAGCTGTTTAATTTTTGAACATTTTTTAATAAAAGCACCTTGCCCTTCCATGATCAGCACTGAGGCTTCTTGCAGCAGTGAGAAGCCTGCCGTCGGGAACGGCTACTGAACTTGAGGCTTCCTGCAGCCTTCTCACTGTCTCCTTCCCCCCCTGCCCGCTGTCTGGAATGGCATCCTCCCCCCCGCGGGAACGAACAGCTGCCTCCTCCCCCCCGCCCCCCGCGGGAACGGCTGCATCAACTTGTGAGGCTTCCTGCAGCATTCTCCCTGGCTGAAGCACTTTCACACAGGTAGGAAGATGGTTTATTTAATCTTTTCTTTGCTTATAAATTTTTATTCAGGTTGGATTTATTTGTATAATATTTGTATAAGTATAAATAAGGATTTATTGTAGAATTTAATGACTTCCCTCCCCCCCTCCCCCCCTCCCCCGTTCTGGACGCCTAATTTGTAACCTGCGCCTGATTTTTTAATGTGTAGACAAGGTTTTTTCAGTTCTACAAAAATCTTCACTTGCTCCATTCTAAGTTAGTTTGAAGTACGTTTTCACTGTGGAAACTTTGAAATCAGGCGTCAATGGCCGGACACGCGCCCTTTTGAATAAAAAATTCTGTTCCAAAGTGAAACTGTTCTAACTGACTAGAACTGCAGAAAAAAAATGTGGAGAATTGCGATTTCTAAGATAGTCCGTTCTCCACCAGTTGCTCCTAAAAATCAGGCGCAAATCATGTGGAAACTTGGGCCCTTTGTGTGGCATCCATCATGACACTATTAGAAGCAGTTTAGAATCTGACCCTTTGACTTTTTGTCACAGAACAATATAAATGGCATGAAAGCAAAATGAAAAGAATCGATGACCTGATTGTTAATGTGAATACAGGTATTTCTGTACAATGTATGTTTTGTTGTCTATTTATCTTTTGCTGACTTTCAGTCCTGAATCATTAGAATAACAAAAGTACAGCCCAGAGAGGCCTTTCTGCCCAGTGTATAAATACCAAGCTGTGTGAAGCAGTGAAACATTCAGTCAGTTACGAAGCTAACTGTGAGCTCAAAATGGGAAAGGCAAGGACATCTCAGATATTACACATTGTATTAGAATTCTTCATTAAGTATGTATTAGTTTTGAGAAATTACTAATTTGCAAACCTCTATCTTTCTACAGATCACCTTCTACGAGGACAGGAACTTCCAGGGTCGGCACTACGAGTGCAATACTGACTGTGCTGACCTGTCCCCTTACTTCAGCCGCTGTAACTCCATTCGTGTGGAGAGTGACTGGTGGGTGGGGTATGAAAAACCCAATTACATGGGATACCAGTATGTTCTGAGCAGGGGAGAATATCCTGACTACCAGCGCTGGATGGGATTCAATGACAACATCAGGTCATGTCGTACCTACCCATACGTAAGTTGCTATTTTATGGATAATTAGCAAATACAAATTGGACGCTGAAATGAAAATTCTGAATTACTTTTAAAGTAGTGAATATGGCAATAAATCCATATTAAGTGTAGGTTACAGAAAACTACAAGTAGAAGAAATACAAATTATTGTGGGTGTTTTTCAGATAATTTGATTCCTTGTACTCCTGGCACATGTACTAAAGTAGAAAAGCTGTAAATTGTAGCCTGATTTGAATTTTATTATGCATTTTATTCTTATTTCCATCCCAATTATCTCGGCACACTTGCAGTGTTATTACTCTGGATGTCAAATCTATGCAGCCCACAGAGATCTCAATGCACACCATCAATCCAAGAAATTGACGGACAAACCAAGCAACATGCTTAAACAGTGCATGAGAAACATAGAAACATAGAAACATAGAAAATAGGTGCTGGAATAGGCTATTCGGCCCTTCAAGCCTGCACCACCATTCAATATGATCATGGCTGATCATGCAACTTCAGTACCCCATTCCTGCTTTCTCTCCATACCCCTTGATCCCTTTAGCCGTAAGGACCACATCTAACTCCCTTTTGAATATATCTAACGAACTGGCCTCAACAACTTTCTGTGGTAGAGAATTCCACAGGTTCACAATTCTCTGAGTGAAGAAGTTTTTCCTCACCTCGGTCCTAAATGGCTTATCCCTTATCCTGAGACTGTGTCCCCTGGTTCTGGACTTCCCCAACATCGGGAACATTCTTCCTGCATCTAACCTGTTCAATCCCGTCAGAATTTTATATGTTTCTATGAGATCCCCTCTCATTCTTCTAAATTCCAGTGAATATAAGCCTAGGCGATTCAGGCTTTTTTCATATGTCAGTCCTGCTATCCCAGGAATCAGTCTGGTGAACCTTCGCTGCACTCCCTCAATAGCAAGAATGTCCTTCCTCAGATTAGGAGACCAAAACTGTACACAATATTCAAGGTGAGGCCTCACCAAGGCGCTGTACAGCTGCAGTAAGACCTCCCTGCTCCTATATTCAAATCCTCTCGCCATGAAGGCCAACATGCCATTTGCCTTCTTCACCGCCTGCTGTACCTGAATGCCAACTTTCAATGACTGATGTGCCATGACACCCAGGTCTCGTTGCACCTCCCTTTTCCTAATCTGTCACCATTCACATAATATTCTGCCTTCCTGTTTTTGCCACCAAAGTGGATAACGTCACATTTATCTACATTATACTGCATCTGCCATGCATTTGCCCACTCACCTAACCTGTCCAAGTCACCTGCAGACTCTTAGCATCCTCCTCACAGCTCATACTGCCACGCAGCTTAGTGTCATCTGCAAACCTGGAGATATTACATTCAATTCCTTCATCTAAATCATTAATGTATATTGTAAATAGCTGGGGTCCCAGCACTGAACCTTGCGGAACCCCACTAGTCAATGAGGAATTGCCCCAGGCAACACTTCTTCCGCTTCTTAGGTGGCTCAGTTGACACTAATGAAACTTACTACTTCAAGCAGAATGAGATCCAATATCAGACCAGATATAAAAAGACCATCTAGAAAGAGTGACTATTTATTCACTATTGCAATAAAAATGATAGAATGAGGCCTGAATTTGTATTACAAAATTATATGATGGACTTTTATGCTGGCCTAACATTGGCAAGTTTAGGAAGATCAGTGCTTGGGTCTTCAAATCTAAAGAATCCAATCAAGTCCTCATTCCAAAAAGGCAATTACTTGATTGGATCTGTAGAATGTAAAAATGCTACCATTAGTTGTTTCAACTTGTACGGGTGATTAAAGCCAAAGATTCTTGAAGCCAGCCCTTAATCAAAGGTCAACATTAATGATAGTGTCCATCTAGCTTTCATATGGAATTTGTAATTCCTACACATGGATACTTCTGTTGACTTCCCAGCTAGTGCTCTCTGAGCAGCTGGGTAGACTGCAGCTGATTCATGTTGAGTTCCTTGCTCAAGAGGATCATTTGTGTATGAACATTTGCAGTTTAGCATTCAAATAGAGATCCTACTGACTGAAGAACCCAACACCTGTAATTTAACCTAAACTACATGATTGAGCTACATCCCTAGTTCTATTTTGCTATATATCTCTTACTCCTATTATGCACTTCCTGTAAGCATTATGCTTACTTCCTGTGACACATGTCTCCCTGACCCTTTATTAGTAACAAAAGAATTGTTATAGAACAGCTCAATTTCCAACTTACTGTGAGTAATGACATGGAGATCTGATATAAAATGGAGTATAAAATGATGTATATGCTTCCAGGTAGATCACAGACATTTTCTTTATATATTCCAGTACCGAGGTGGAAACTACAGAATGAAGATTTACGAGAGGCCTGACTTTGGAGGACAGATGATGGAATTCATGGATGACTGTCCATCTGTCTACGATCGTTTCCGTTACCGTGACATTCACTCCTGCAATGTGATGGACGGTTACTGGAACTTCTATGAACAGCCCAACTACAGAGGCCGACAGTACTTCATGAAACCTGGTGAATACAGGAGATTCAGTGACTGGGGCGGCAACAACTCAACTGTCGGATCTTTCAGGCGTATGAGGGACTTCTAGGTTGCCTCTGAACAACTTGAGCTTGCCTTGCTGAAATGTTTTTGAACATAATAAAATACTTGTTATTGAATTTAGTTTCTTTGTTTTTGGATTTTTCTTAAAATTAGATAGCATAATATCATCCATGATATTACAGCAGGAAAATATTCCTATTAACCGACCTTCTGTCACTTTACTCGCTAGAGGAAATTATCATTAATATGTGCCAGCACCACAGGACTATGCATTAGTGCTCTTGCAAGCAATAATATTAGATCAACCACCAGCTATAATTTAGCACCCACTTTGAAAGACCAATATATGTCACATGACTATCAAAACTATGCCAACTATTGGTCAAATCTCCCTACAGTGCGTACGTTTCTAGATATTAAGAAAGAAATAACTTGCCTTTATACAACTCCTTCCACAATCTCAGGACATCCCATAGTGCTTTACAGCCAATGAAGTACTTTTGAAGTGTAGTCACTGTTATAATGTAGGAAACATGGCAGGCAATTTGTACACAGCAAGATTTCATAAATGGCAATGTGATAATGGCCAGATAATCTATTTTTAGGTGTTTGTTGAGGGATGATGGCTGTGGTTGATGTGATGTACATGGACTTCCAAGGCGTTTGACAAAGTTCCATATAATAGGCTTGCAGCAAATTTGAAGCCCATGGAATAAAAGGGACAGTGGCAGCATGGATACGAAATTGGCTAAGTGACAGGAAACAGAGAGTAGTGGTGAACGGTTGTTTTTCGGACTGGAGGAAGGTATACAGTGGTGTTCCCCAGGGGTCGGTGCTAGGACCACTGCTTTTCTTGATATATATTAATGACTTGGATGTGGGTGTACAGTGCACAATTTCAAAATTTGTAGATGACACAAAAATTGGAAGTATAATTAACAGTGAGGAGGGTAGGGATAGACTTCAAGAGGACATAGACAGACTGGTGGAATGGGAAGAAACTCAACGCACAACAGTGTCAAATGATACATTTAGGTAGAAAGAATGAGGAAAGGAAATATAAACTAAAGGGTACAATCCGAGGGGTATATGTGCACAAATTGTTGCAGGTGGCAGGGCCGGTTGAGAAAGCAGTTAATAAAGCTTACGGGATCCTGGGCTTCATGAATAGAGGTATATAGTACAAAAGCATGGAAATTATGATGAACCTGTGTAAAACACTGGTTCTGTATCTTCTGGAATATTGTGTCCAATTCTGGGCACCGCACTTTACGAAGGGTGCAGAAGAGATTTACGAGAATGATTCCAGGGATAAGGGACTTCAGTTACATGGATAGACTGGAAAAGCTGGGGTTATTCTCCTGAGAGCAGCGAAGGTTGAGAGGAAATTTGATAGAGGTATTCAAAATCGTGAGGGGTCTAAGCTGCGTTGATAGAGATAAACTGTTCCCATTGGCAGAAGGGCCAAGAACCAGAGGACACAGATTTAAGGTGACTGGCAAAAGAACCAAAGGCAACATAAGAAAACCTTTTTTACGCAGTGTGTGGTTAGGATCTGGAATGCACTGCCTGAAAGAATGGTGGGGGTAGACTCAACCACTGCTTTCAAAAGAGAGTTGGATAAGTACCTGAAGAAAAATGTTTGCAGGACTACGGGGAAAGGGCGGGAGAGTGGGACTAGCCGAGGTGCTCTTGCAGAGAGCTGGCACGGGCTTGACGGACTGAATGGCCTTCTTCCATGCTGTAACCATTCTATTATTCCATTATTCTATAAATATTAGCTGGGACACTGAAAATTACAAAGAATAATAATTACATTTCACAGTCAAATATTTAACACAGTGATATGAATTAATGAATACCTTTAGTCTGAAAACTAGTAGTGTAGAAACAATTCACATTCATGATAATGTCAGCAAGAAAGTATTCCTATTAACTAACCGTCCGTCTCTTTAATTGCGAGAGGAAATTATCATTAACATGTGCCAGCACCAACACCATGTATTCGTACTGTTGCAGGGAGAGAAGAAAAATACTTGCAATGAGATGCATAGGGATTCTACTCCTTCTTGTTAATTTAATGATGTAACTATTTGTAATGCACTTTTTTTGACAGACAGGCATTTGTCAAGCCTCGCCCCCATGCCTGTACTGCACTATTTTGTCAGACAGGTGACAAGCCCCCCTCCACCCCCGTCAAGCTCCACCTCCTCTCCCAGCCTGAATCATTCCATGCACATGGTGCCGCGAAGCAGGATCTGAGGTTCCGACTCTCTCCCCCCGGGCTGGCGTGGGCCCGAGAGCAAGAGAGGGGCTGGGGGGGGAGAGTGAGAGGCTAGCTGGAGGGAGAGGGGGAGAGAAAGAGAGGGGGGCTGGGGGGGGGGTGGAGAGAGAGGCTGGGGGTGGGGGGGAGAGAGAGAGGCTGGGGGGGGGGGAGAGAGGTTGGGGAGAGAGAGAGAGAGGGGCTGGGGAGAGAGAGAGAGGCTGGGGGGAGAGAGAGGCTTGGGGGGAGAGAGGCTAGGGGGAGAGAGAGAGAGGCTGGGGGGAGAGAGAGAGAGAGGCTGGGGGGGGGAGAGAGGCTGGGAGTGGGGAGAGAGCGAGGCTGGGGGGGAGAGAGAGACTTGGGGGGGGGGGAGAGAGAGAGACTTGGGAGGGGGGAGAGAGAGAGGCTTGGGGGGAGAGAGAGGCTGGGGGGGGCGGAAGGAGAGAGGCTGTGGGAGGAGAGAGAGGTTGGAGGAAGAGAGAGAGGCTGGGGGAGAGAGAGAGGCTGGGGGAGAGAGAGAGGCTGGGAGAGAGAGAGAGGCTGGGGGAGAGAGAGAGGCTGGGGAAGAGAGAGAGGCTGGGGGAGAGAGAGAGGCTGGGGGAGAGAGAGAGAGGCTGGGGGGAGAGAGAGAGAGAGGCTGGGGGGGAGAGAGAGACTTGGGGGGGGAGAGAGAGAGAGGCTTGGGGGAGAGAGGCTGGGGGGGGAGAGAGAGGCTGGGGGGAGAGAGAGACTTGGGAGGGGGGAGAGAGAGAGGCTTGGGGGGAGAGAGAGGCTGGGGGGGCGGAAGGAGAGAGGCTGTGGGAGGAGAGAGAGGTTGGGGGAAGAGAGAGAGGCTGGGGGAGAGAGAGAGGCTGGGGGAGAGAGAGAGGCTGGGAGAGAGAGAGAGGCTGGGGGAGAGAGAGAGGCTGGGGAAGAGAGAGAGGCTGGGGGAGAGAGAGAGGCTGTGGGAGGAGAGAGAGGTTGGGGGAAGAGAGAGAGGCTGGGGGAGAGAGAGAGGCTGGGGGAGAGAGAGAGGCTGGGAGAGAGAGAGAGGCTGGGGGAGAGAGAGAGGCTGGGGAAGAGAGAGAGGCTGGGGGAGAGAGAGAGGCTGGGGGAGAGAGAGAGGCTGGGGGAGAGAGAGTGGCTGGGGGAGAGAGAGAGGCTGGGGGAGAGAGAGAGGCTGGGGGAGAGAGAGAGGCTGGGGGAGAGAGAGAGGCTGCGGGGAGAGAGAGAGGCTGGGGGGAGAGAGAGAGGCTGAGGGGGAGAGAGAGAGGCTGTGGGGGGAGATAGAGGCTGAGGGGAGAGAGAGAGGCTGTGGGGGGAGAGAGATAGAGACACAGGTGGCGGTGGGGGGGGGCGGGCGGGGAGAGATATGGGTGGGGGGAAGACGGATTACTTTCTTCCAACCCCTGACAAGGACATCATTGGAGTGGATGATATCCAGAAGTCACAACCCTGTCACTATTCACTTCATGCCCAATAAACCTGTTAACAATCTGTACACAATGTCTGCCCCATCTATGGTAGGGGGGGGGGGGCGACAAGGGTGGAAGGATGCACTTGCGCTGGGGCAAGGCACTTCGGCTGGGGGAGGCATGCACTTGGACTGGGGGAAGGCACTTCGGTTGGGGGAGGGATTTACTTGGACTGGGGTAAGGCACTTTAGCTAGGGGAGGGATGTACTTGGACTGGGGTAAGAGACTTCAGCTGGCACTTGGTGGCTTCTGGGGAGATCTATCCTCTGTGGCTACTGGAAGTCAAAGTGGATCGAGTTACAATTTGCAAAGTCAATGAGATTTTGGGATTTGTGGCTCCAGTTACACATTCCTGTGAAATTTCAGGGTGTGACTTATCCTCCAAGGAGACCAATCAGAAACAAAGGGTGGAGCATGGTGGCTTTTTTTGCATGTTCTTAATTTAAATGTATTAAATATTAATTACCTTTTGACAATGCCAAGTGATTCAATGATCTAGATTATTTTCTGGACCGTGAAGTTCCCTAACAATTGGTCTATCCCAAGATATGGGAATGGCCTTGATAATTGAGTAGAATTGTTCCCTGTTAGCTTTTGCAGACATTTAGAATCATTTTGTGCTTTGTAAATTTGAAGAACATCTTCTGCCATGAATCATAAGAACATACAAACAATGATGGACAGGTAAAGATCCTCTGGTCTATTCAGCCTGTCCCACACAATAGTGATACCTTGTGTATCACAATATATGCTCACTCCACCCCATCTGAAACCATGTGACCTCCTGGGGCAGGCAAGAAACCAGATAAAAACCCAGGCCAATTTGAGGAAATACATTTGGGAAATCCTCTCCAGCACATCTAGGTGATTGAAAGTAGTCCAGGAGATCAGTCTGGTTCTGAATTCCCTGCAGTACCTACCTTTTGTAAGAGGTGATGTCAGCCCCAGCCAGAAACAGGGCTAGTTCTTGTTTAGCGGAATTCAGCAAATTAGTATCCACTGCACAAGACGGCAGCCTGTTGCAGAGGTCAATGATTGTCTGGGAAAAGAACCATCTCCTTACATTTAACCTAGATCTGGCCTTATATAACTTAAAATTGTGACCACTGGTCCTCCCTAATCTATTTAATTGGAACAAACTGTCAACTGGCACACAATCTATTCCCTTCATCATCTTAGAAACTTCAATCAGATCACCCCTGTGTCTACGCTTCTCTAAAGTGTAGAGCCCCAACTCTTTTGGCCGATCTTGAAAACTAAGATGCTTTATAGTGGGAATTAGTCTCCTTTGTACCCTTTCCAAAGCTTCAATATCACCCACCATGTGAAAAGACCAAAACTGGACGCAGTATTCCAAGTGATGCCTGACCAAGGTTTTATACAAGGATAAAATAGTATGCCTCGTCTTATATTAATTTGCATATAAATATACCCCAGTTCCCTATTCGCTGTAGCTATTGCTTTGCATCATTGCTCATGTAACTTTAGAGATGTATGCACTAGAATTCCCAGATCTCTTTCTTTCTCCATCCATGCTTACCCAAATGGATAACATTACACTTATCCAAATTAAACATCACTTGCCAGTCATGACCAAAATCTCCCAACACATTAAGATCTGCCTGAAACAGATGAGCATCAACGTCTACAGCCTTAACACTTGCACAGATTTTAGTATTATCTGTAAACTTGCAGGATGTGCACACAACACCTACACCTAGATCATTAATAAAAATAGTTTCGATAAGATCACCTCTCATTCTTCTGAATTCCAATGAGTAGAGGCCCAACTTACTCAATCTTTCCTCATAAGTCAACATCCTCATCTCTGGAATCAACCTAGTGAACCTTCTCTGAACTGCCTCCAAAGCAAGTATATCCTTTCGTAAATATGGAAACCAAAACTGCATGTAGTATTCCAAGTATGGCCTCACCAACACCCTCTATAGCTGTAGCAAGACTTCCCTGCTTTTATACTCCATCCCCTTTGCAATAAAAGCCAAGATACCATTGGCCTTCCTGATCACTTGCTGTGCCTGCATACTATCCATTTGTGTTTCATGCACAAGAACCCCCAGGTCCCGCTGTACTGCAGCACTTTGCAATCTTTCTCCTTTTAAATAATAACTTGTTCTTTGATTTTTTTGCCAAAGTGCATGACCTCACACTTTCCAGCATTATACTCCATCTGCCAAATTTTTGCCCATTCACTTAGCCTGTCTATGTCCTTTTGCAGATTTTGTGTGTCTTCCTCACACATTGCTTTTCCTCCCATCTTTGTATCGTCAGAAAACTTGTAGAGATCTTGTACAGAAGCCTCTTGTATGGTCTCTTATTAAAAGGTTTTTGGAAGTCAAAGTAAATTGGGATGGATTTTCGGCTAATTTGAGCCCCATTTAGTGCTTGGGCGGGGCGCAAAAATGATTTTTTTCTGGCGTGAAATGGGGCTCATAAGACTTTGCGCCTGGGTAGAACTTTCGGCAATGGTTTTGTGGTGGTGCTAAAACTTCGCGCCCGCCCACTGTTTTCACTGTTTGAATGACGTAAATCATCATGCATTGCTGCGCTAGCGCCCCGGACGGAACTTTCAAGCATAATGTCCAATTTAGTGTCTGCCTGGGAACGCACCAGCAAAAAGCAGTCGCACCCCGGGCGCACCAGGAACTAACGGCGCCATCTTGGAAACGAAGGAGAAAGTCAGAGTTCTGAGTGATAACAGCATTGGGAGAAGAACGCTGCATTACTGCATACTATTCATTGGCCCTGAAATTCTGGCCTCCCAAGGTCCGATCGGACTGCGTACAGATCCAGGAAGGCATGTGCCGAAAACAGGCTTTTCTGATTTGTCAAGTTTCTGGCTTGACAGATCACATGCATCTCAGGGAGAAGGACATTCCCACGGCAGAGATTGGCCTATTTGTCATACCGTGCGAATGTCCTTAAAACTCTTGCGCCTGGTAAAAGCAGGCGCATAGCCTACTTTTACCAGCATAAGAGTTTTAAAACATATCAAAAACATATAAAAATAAAATTTAAAAATACATATTTATGTTAAAAACCCTGCCCAGTCAGGTAATGTTATTTTAACATAGAAACATAGAAACATAGAAAATAGGAGCAGTTCTAGGCCATTCAGCCCTTCAAGCCTGCACCACCATTCAATATGATCATGGCTGATCCTCTATCTCAACACCTTATTCCCGCTTTTTCCCCATACCCCTTGATGCCTTTTGTTTCTAGAAATCTATCTATCTCGCTCTTAAATATATTCAGTGACTTGGCCTCCACAGTCTTCTGTGGTAGAGAATTCCTCTGAGTGAAAAAATGTCCCCTCATCTCGGTCCTAAATTTCCTACCCTATGTCCTGAGACTGTGACCCCTTGTTCTAGACTTCCCAGCCAGGGGAAACATCCTTCCCGCATCCAGTCTATCCAACCCAGTCAGAATTTTATACGTTTCAATGAGATCCCCCTCTCATTCTTCTGAACTCTAGTGAATACAAGCCTAGTCGACTCAATCTCTCCTCATACGACAGTCCTGCCATCCCAGAAATCAGTCTGGTGAACCTTCGCTGCACTCCCTCTGTGGCAAGTATATCCTTTCTGAGATAAGGAGACCAAAACTACATACAATACTCCAGGTGTGGTCTCACCAAGGCTCTGTGTAACTGTAGTAAGACATCCTTGCTCCTGTATTCAAATCCTCTTGCAATGAAGGCCAACATACCATTTGTCTTCCTAACTGTTTGCTGCACCTGCATGTTTGCTTTCAATGACGTGTATAAGGACACCCAGGTCCCTCTGTACATTGACACTTCCCAAGCCATTACCATTTAAATAATACTTTGTCCTTATGTTTTTCCTACCGAATTGGATAACTTCACATTTATCCATGTTATACTGCATCTGCCATGTGTTTGCCCACTCACTCAACCTATCTAAATCGCCTTGCAGAGTCTTTGCATCCTCCTCACAACTCATCTAGTTTTGTGTCGTCAGAAAACTAGGAAATATTACATTTGGTTCCTTCATCCAAATCATTTACATATATTGTGAATAGCTGGGGCCCAAGCACTGATCCCTGTGGTACCCCACTATTCACTGCCCGCCACCTCGAAAAAGATCCGTTTATCCCTACTCTCTGTTTCCTGTCAGTTAACCAATTTTCAATCCATGCCAATACATTACCCCCAACCCTATGTGCTTTAATTTTGCACACGAACCACTTATGTGGGACTTTATCAAAGGCCTTCTGAAAATCCAAATACACTACATCCACTGGTTCTCCCTTGTCTATTCTATCAGTTACATCCTCAAAAAATCCAGTAGTTTTGTCAAACATGATTTTCCTTTCATAAATCCACGTTGACTTTGTTTAATCCCGTCAATATTATTTAAGTGTGCCGTTATCACATCCTTTATAATAGACTCCAGCATTTTCCCTACTGCTGATGTCAGGCTAACCGGTCTGTAGTTCCCCATTTTCTCTCTCCCTCCTTTTTTAAATAGTGGGGTTATATTTGCCACCCTCCAATCTGCAGGAACTGTTCCATAATTTATAGAATTTTGGAAGATGACAACCAATGCATCTACTATTTCCATGGCTACCTCTTTTAGTACTCTGGGATGCAGATCATCAGGCCCTGGGGATTTATCTGCCTTCAGTCCCATTAGTTTTTCCAGCACAATTTTCTTACTAATTATCATTTCCTTTAAGTCCTCTTGCTCACTCGACCCTTGGTTCCCTAGCATTTCTGGGATGTTATTTGTGTCCTCTTCCGTGAAGACAGAACTGAAGTATTTATTTAATTATTCTGCCATTTCCTTGTTCCCCATTATAAATTCTCCCATTTCTGTCTGTAAAGGATCTACATTTGTCTTCATTAATCTTTTTCTTTTTACGTACGTGTAGAAACTTTTGCAGTTGGTTTTTATGTTCCTTGCAAGTTTACACTAAAACTCTATTTTCCCCCTCAATCAATCTCTTGGTCCTTTTTTGCTGAATTCTAAACTGCTCCCAATCCTCAGGTTTGCTACTTTTTCTGGCAACTTTGTATAACTCCTCTTTGGATCTAATACTATCCTTAATTTCTTTTGTTAGCCATGGTTGGGCCACTTTTCCTTTTGTGTTTTTACACCAGAAAGAAATGTATAACTGTTGCAATTCATGCATTTGTTCCTTAAATATTAGCCATTGCCTATCCACCGTCATGCCTTTTAATGAATCTTCCCCATCTATCATAGCCAATTCATTCCTCATACCTTCGTAGTTTCCTTTGTTTAGATTTAGGACCTTAGTTTCAGATTGGACTACTTCGCTTTCCATCTTAAGAATTCAATCATGGTATGGCCACTCTTCCCTAAAGGACCTCGCACAACAAGGCTGTTAATTATCCCCTTCTCATTACACAATACCCAATCTAGGATAGCCTGTTCCCTAGTAGGCTTCTCAACATACTGGTCTAAGAAACCATCTCGTACACACTACAGGATTTCATCTGCCATAGTATTATTACTAATTTGGGTTGGCCAGTCAATATGTAGATTAAAGTCACCTACGATTACTGTAGTACCCCTGCTACATGCATCTCTAATTTCCTGTTTGATGCCATCCCCGACACTACCACTACTGTTTGGAGGCCTATAGAAGACTCCCACCAATATTTTCTGCCTCTTGGTGGTCCTTAGCTCCACCCAGACTGATTCCACATCTTGATTTTCTGAGCCAATATCATTTCTCACTATTGCTCTGATTTCATCCTTTACTAACAATGCCACACCACCCCCTCTTCCTTTTTGCCTGTCATTACTAAATATCGAATATCCTTGGATATTCATTTCCCAACCCTGGTCACTCTGCAACCATGTCTCCTTAATTAAACCATAATTAAAACTTTAAAAACAAATTTTCAAAAACATTTCTATCAACTTTAATTTCAATAATGTATTTATGTGAGGTGTTTTTTAAATTTTTTACGTAGTGTTTGGCTATTTAGGGGTGTTTCTCCTTCATAGTAATAGGAGTTCTGTACTTCCGAAACTCCTATTATTATGAATGAGGAAATACTTTACCGTGATTGGGTGTCCAGGCCCATGTGACTCCTACAGACATCTCAATGTGAACGCGCTCCGTTGTGCAAGAAGAGGATGCCTCAGGACCGGTATATCTGGTGAGCATTCGACCAAAAGGTAAGTGCGCATCTTTTGTCCTATTTTTAGTCGAATGCCTGCGGGAAGAAGAAACCAGGACTTCAGGGCCATTGTGAAGTTTATGTGAGTTTATAGTTTGCTTTAAAGGACATTTAATGACATTTTAAAAGATGGCAGCTATACTTTGTCAGCCATTTTTCCTGGCTGCTATATTTATACGTATCGAGCTGCAAGAAGGCTTATTGACGATCATTTTCAAAGTAATCAAAGAGGTTGCAGATGTATGAGGACGAGGCCTTACCCCCAACGACTTTACAGGGAATAGCGCTCATACCTGCAGCTCTCTGAGGCACAGTGCGTTAGAAGGCTGCACTTCCAAAAAGTAATGCTGACAGAGATATGCCAGCTCATACAGGCAGACCTACAGCCTATCAGTGGCAAGGTAAAGGTGACTGTGGCACTAGCCTTCCATGCCTCCGACTCCTTTTAGGCATCAGTGGGGGACATATGCTCCATCTCGCAGCATGCTACACATTGCTGCATTTGCCAGGTGACTACTGCACTGTACGCATGCAGCATGGACTTCATAAACTTCCTAATGACTAAGGAGGCCCAAAATGAGAAGGCTGTAGGTTTTGGATGAGTTTCTGGTTTCCCCAAGGTTCAGGGTGCCCTTGACTGTACCCACATTGCCCTGCGAGCACCTTTACAGACTGCAGAGGTTTACCGAAACCAAAAGGGATTCCACTCCACGAACTTACAGAATGTCTGCAGCCATACTCAGCGCATCATGGTAGTCAATGCCTAATAGCCAGGGAGCATTCATGATGCTTTCATCTTACGTGAGATCAGTGTCTCACATATGTTCCAGTGTCAACCACAAGGCCAGAGCTGGATGCTGGGAGACAAAGGTTACGGCCTCACCACCTGGCTCATGACCCCCCTCCAGAACCCTCAGACAGAAGCTGAGCATCGGTATAATGAGAGTCATGCAACCACACGCAACCTCGTCGAACAGACAATTGGAGTGCTCAAGCAGCACTTCCGATGCCTGGACCTCTCTGGAGGCTGTCTGCAATACTCCCTTCAGCAGGTCTCTGAGTTCATTGTGGTCTGCTGCATGCTATACAACTTAGCCATCAAGAGGGGACAGGATTTGGCAATGGGCATTGCAGAACCACCTCAGGAGAAAGGCGGGGGGTGGAGGGTGCGGGGGGGAGTGGGGAGAGGAGGAGGAAGATGAGGAAGAGGAGCCTGGCGAGGAACCCATGGCACCGCCACCCCCACCACAACCACAGGAGAGGCATCGTGGAAAGTTTGCCGCTGCAAAAGCCTTACGTCAGCAGCTCATAATTGAACGCTTTGCTTCAAGAGTGAACGGCACGTTTGACCACTGCCTGGCTACTCTCTGCCACCATCAGGAAGGCCAATGGCATCTTGGCCTTTATTGCAAAGGAGATGGAGTATAAAAGCAGGGAAGTCTTGCTACAGCTATACAAGGTATTGGTGAGGCCACACCTGGAATACTGCGTGCTGTTTTGGTTTCCATATTTACGAAAGGATATACTTGCTTTGGAGGCAGTTCAGAGAAGGTTCACTAGGTTGATTCCGGGGGTGAGGGTGTTGACTTATGGTTGGGCCTCTACTCATTAGAATTCAGAAGAATGAGAGGTGATCTTATTGAAACGTATAAGATTCTGAGGGGGCTTGACAAGGTGGATGCAGAGAGGATGTTTCCACTGATGGGAGAGACTAGAACTAGAGGGAATGATCTTAGAATAAGGGGCCGCCCATTTAAAACAGAAATGAGGAGGAATTTCTTCTCTCAGAGGGTTGTAAATCTGTGGAATTTGCTGCCTCGGAGAGCTGTGGAAGCTGGGACATTGAACAAATTTATGACAGAAATAGACAGTTTCTTGAGCGATAAGGGGATAAGGGGTTATGGGGAGCAGGCGGGGAAGTGGAGCTGAGTCCATAATCAGATTAGCCATGATCTTATTGAATGGCGTAGCAGGCTTGAGGGACTGTATGGCCTACTCCTGTTCCTATTTCTTATGTTGTTATGTTGTTATGTTGCAAATGAGACACTACACAGGAATGGTTAAGGTGAACAAAAGAATTTCTCAAACATTGTAACCTTTATAACTTTGTGAACGTCATTTGCAAATGTTGAAACTTGAATAAAATAACATAAATTGTGATTAAAGTGTGATTAAACAACAACAACAACATCAACAACAACAACATTATAACCAATGCCCTGCCGCACTGTCTTTTACCACCGCTTTTCCCCCTCCCTTACCCTTGGCCCCCTCCCTCGCCTGCTCCTTGTGCCCAAAGTGGTACCACGACAGCGAGCAGCAACGTTGTCAGAGTGCTGCTGTATTGGAGAGACATTGGAGACACCTCCTGGGGAGATACTGGACAAGCTCATGACTTGGAAGGCCGGCTTCTGACTGGTGAGCCTCTTCATCAGCCTCGCCAGTCACAGGTGGTGTGGGTGTGTGTCTGGGTGTCACACTGGGGAACTTGGAAAGGCTGCTCGCCACCCTCTCTGGGATTCCAGTGTGATTGGTGAAGGCCACCATCCTTGTGTGGGCTTTGATGGCCTCGCAAGTTTTGCGGCTCCCATCGATAATCTGCGACCCTACCTCCGTTATGGTCGCAGTGACATTCTCGATTGTTGTGGGAACCCTGCCCAGGACATCAAGGAGCTGACAGGTGAGCTGGATGCTCTCCCTGGACAGTCCCAGCATGTCCAGTTCCACGCCTGCCTGTCTATCAGCAGACCAACTTTGCCAACTCACCCTCCGGAGAGATGGCATACGGGATTTGACGCCAGAACTGCGTTGCTGCACACCACTAGTCCCAAGAGTCTCAGAGATCTCAAAGCCGAGGAAGGTTACATCATCCTTGGACGAGGTGTTTGCAGTGGTAAAAGGTGTAGAGTGCATCTGCCTCCCCATGGTCGGCTGCTTTGTTAACTCCTCTTCCTCTTCTTCCTCTTCATCTTCCACATGGTGGCCTGACATGGAGGACAAAGCCTAACATTGATCCGAGCGATGCAGTGCCTGTGACTGGTCATCTGGAAGTAGAAAGCAACAAACGAGTGGTTAGCAGCAGGGGAGAGGGCAGAGTGACTTGAGAAAGGTCACATACACAGGCTCATTTGAAGGATCTACTCCATTATATCTAGTCCAGAGACACTGCATAACATTGCCCCAGCCCTAGTGCACAGACATCGCATCACGTTGCCCCAGCCTTAGTCCACAGACACTGCATCACATTGCCCCAACCCAGCCCAGGCAGTGTGCAGGACTTACACTCAGTTTACAAGCGGGGGTCAGCGCCCTCAGTCGTAGCTGCCTGACCTGAGATGCTGATGAGGCCTGCCACTCGCTCCTCCAGGTCCGTAAGTGACAGGGTCTGAGGCAGACCACCGACTGTCCACCCCTGTTCGCGGCAGTTATGGGACCTCTCTGCCTGCAAAGATGAAAATGGGAATGGTTACCAGAGGGTCCATCTGCTCTTGTGGCACACACAGATAGCCACCAAAGCACTTATACCATATTGTCTGAATGTAATACAGTCCTCTGTTTCGTGGCCTTGGAAATTGCAAGTGGTTCATCAGGAGGACGTCGAAGTGCGAAAACATTTTATGAAATCTCAGAAAGCAATCTTAATAATGTGTAAAGATCAGTCATGGCAAATAGGGTGCCAAACTAACCGACCTATGTGTCATGCATTTTATGAGGCAACGCACAGACTGATGAGATACAGCAACAGCATGAGAACAAATAGTGTGTCAGATTTATAATTTAAGTAATAAAAGAGTGCATCAATAAAAATTGTACTCACTCTAACAACCCTACAAAGATCATTAAAATTTTTCTGGTCCTGCTTCCCACTCCTGGCCACTATGTCGAGTAGCTTCTAAAGGTAAAATAAGATTACAAGTTTAAGTAAAACTGCAATATTAAACAGATATGATTCTTGTAGGTTTAAGCAGAGACAAACAAGCAAGCTAGCTTCGTTAATTGGACAGCTAGTAAAAACTGGTTCCCTAAACAGGCCAGTGGTGAGTTAGCGAGGAACAGCATGAAAAGAGGGGGCTTGGTACAGTCTTGCTCGGAGTGCAGCGGCAGGTCAGAGTACAAAGGTAAGAGTTTGGTAAGTGGGAGAGTTCGGGCAAGTGGGAGTGGGAGGTGTTGCTTTGTCTTGTTTTCCCCACCAGAGCTGACTCCCCGACCTGGGAGGAAAAGAAAACGAAGTGTGACATCACAGCAAAAGGTTTGGGGACGTCGGAGCGGCCTATAAAGGCCAGCTGGTGCAGCTGCAGCAGGGAGAGAAGGCAAAAAAGTAGTAGAAAGAAATCGAATGGTGAGGTCACAGCCAAGGGGGTAAGTGATTGATGCTGATTGGTGAGTAGTTTTTTCTTTTTCTTTTCTTTATCAGTAAGTAACCTTTAGCATTATTGTTGCCAAATTAAGTTAATCTAGAGGTTAAGTCATGGCAGGACAGCTCGGACACGTGTTATGCTCCTCCTGTACTATGTGGAAAGTCAGGGACGCTTCCAGTGTCCCTGATGACTACATATGCAGGAAGTGTATCTGGCTGCAGCTCCTGACAGACCGCATTGTGGCGCTGGAGCTGCGGGTGGATTCACTCTGGAGTATGCGCGATGCTGAGGATGTCGCGAATAGCACGATTATTGACTTGGTCTTATCGCAGGTAAAGGTTACACAGCCAGATAGGGGATGGATTCCCAACAGGAAGAGCAGTGGAAGGAAGGTAGTGTAGGGGGTGCCCTGCGGTCATCCCCCTGCAAAACATATACACCGCTTTAGGTACTGTTGAGGGAGATGACTCATCAGGGGAGGGCAGCAGCAGCCAAGTCCATGGCACCGTGGGTGGCTCTGCTGCACAGGAAGGCAGGAAAAAGAATGGGAGAGCTATCGTGATGGGGGATTCTATTGTGAAGGGAATAGATAGATGTTTCTGTGGCTGCAACGAGACTCCAGGATGATATGTTGCCCCCCTAGTGCAAGAGTCAAGGATGTCTCGGAGTGGGTGTAGGACATTTTGAAGGGGGAGGGTAAACAGCCAGTTGTCGTGGTGCATATAGGTACCAACGATATAGGTAAAAAAGGGGATGATGTCGTACAAGACAAATTTAGGGAGCTAGGAGTTAAATTAAAAAGTAGGATCTCAAAAGTAGTAATCTCAGGATTGCTACCAGTGCCACGTGCTAGTCAGAGTAGGAATCGCAGGATAGCTCAGATGAATACGTGGCTTGAGGAGTGGTGCAGAAGAGAGGGATTCAAATTCCTGGGACATTGGAACTGGTTCTGGGGGAGGTGGGACCAGTACAAACCAGACGGTCTGCACCTGGGCAGGACTGGAACCAATGTCCTAGGAGGAGTGTTTGCTAGTGTTGTTGGGGAGGGGTTAAACTGATATGGCAGGGGGATGGGAACCTATGCAGGGAGACAGAGGGAAGTAGAATGGGGGCAGAAGCAAAAGATAAAAAGAAGAAAAGTAAAAGTGGAGGGCAGAGAAACCCAAGGTAGAAAGCAAAAAGGGCCACATTACAGCAAAATCCTAAAGGGGCAAAGTGTGTTGACAAGCCTGAAGGCTCTGTGCCTCAATGCGAGGAATATTCAGAATAAGATGGATGAATTAACTGCGCAGATAGCAGTTAACGGATATGATGTAATTGGCATCACGGAGACATGGCTCCAGGGTGACCAAGGCTGGGAACTCAACATCCAAGGATATTCAACATTTCTGAAGGATAGACAGAAAGGAAAAGGAGGTGGGTGGCGTTGCTGGTTAAAGAGGAAATTAATGCAATAGTAAGGAAGGACATTAGCTTGGATGATGTGGAATCTGTATGGGTGGAGCTACGGAATACCAAAGGGCAGAAAACGCTAGTGGGAGTTGTGTACAAACCACCAAACAGTAGTAATGAGGATGGGGACAGCATCAAACAGGAATTTAGGGATGCGTGCAAAAAGGTACAGCAGTTATCATGGGCGACTTCAATCTACATATTGACTGGGCTAACCAAACTGGTCGCAATGCGGTGGAGGAGGATTTCCTGGAGTGTATTAGGGATGGTTTTCTAGACCAATATGTCGAGGAACCAACTAGAGGGCTGGCCATCCTAGACTGGGTGATGTGTAATGAGAAAGGACTAATTTGCAATCTTGTTGTGCGAGGCCCCTTGGGGAAGCGCGGCCATAATATGATAGAATTCTTTGTTAAAATGGAGAGTGATACAGTTAATTCAGAGATTAAGGTCCTGAACTTGGGGAAAGGTACCTTCGACGGTATGAGACGTGATTTAGCTGGAATAGACTGGCGAGTGATACTTAAAGGGTTGATGGTGGATAGGCAATGGCAAACATTTAAAGATCACATGGATGAATTTAAACAATTGTACATCCCTGTCTGAAGTAAAAATAAAACGCGGAAGGTGGCTCAACCCTGGCTAACAAGGGAAATTAAGGATAGTGTTAAATCCAAGGAAGAGGCATAGACATTGGCCAGAAAAAGCAGCACACCTGAGGACTGGGAGAATTTTGTAATACAGTAGAGGAGGACAAAGGGTTTAATTAGGAGGGGGAAAATAGAGTATGAGAGGAAGCTTGCTTGGAACATAAAATCTAACTGCAAAAGCTTCTATAGATATGTGAACAGAAAAAGATTAGTGAAGACAAACGTAGGTCCCTTGCAGTTAGATTCAGGTGAATTTATAATGGGGAACAATGAAATGGCGGACCAGTTAAACAAATTCTTTTGTTCTGTTTTCACGAAGGAAGACACATATAACCTTCTGGAAATACTAGGGGACCGAGGGTCTAGTGAGAAGGAGGAACTGAAGGATATCCTTATAAAGCGGGAAATTGTGTTAGGGAAACTGATGGGATTGAAGCCTGATAAATCCCCAGGGCCTGATAGTCTGCATCCCAGAGTACTTAAGGAAGTGGCCATAGAAATCGTGGATGCATTGGTGATCATTTTCTAAAAGTCTATCGATTCTGGATCAGTTCCTATGGACTGGAGGGTAGCTAATGTAACACCACTTTTTAAAAAAGGAGGGAGAGAGAAAATTATAGACCAGTTCGCCTGACATCAGTAGTGGGGAAAAGGTTGGAATCAATTATTAAAGATGAAATAGCAGCGCATTTGGAAAGCAGTGACAGGATCGGTCCAAGTCAGCATGGATTTATGAAAGGAAAATCATGCTTGACAAATCTTCTGGAATTTTTTGAGGATGTAATTAGTAGAGTGGACAAGGGAGAACCAGTGGATGTGGTGTATTTGGACTTTCAAAAGGCTTTTGACAAAGTCCCTCACAAGAGATTGGTATGCAAAATTAAAGCACATGGTATTGGGGGTAATGTACTGACGTGGATAGAGAACTGGTTGGCAGACAGCAAGCAGAGAGTCGGGATAAAGGGGTCCTTTTCAGATTGGCAGGCAGTGACTAGTGGGGTGCCGCAGGGCTCAGTGCTGGGACCCCAGCTCTTTATAAGATACATTAATGATTTAGATGAAGGAATTGAGTGTAATGTCTCCATGTTTGCAGATGACACTAAACCGGGTGGCGGTGTGAGCTGTGAGGAGGACGCTAAAAGGCTGCAGGGTGACTTGAATAGGTTCGGTGAGTGGGCAAATGCATGGCAGATGCAGTACAATTGGATAAATGTGAGGTTATCCTCTTTGGGGGCAAAAACACGAAGGCAGAATATTATCTGAATGGCGGCAGATTAGGAAAGGGGGAAATGCAACGAGACCTGGCGGGTCATGGTTCATCAGTCATTGAAAGTTGGCATGCAGGTGCAGCAGGCAGTGAAGAAGGCAAATGGTATGTTGGCCTTTATAGCTAGGGGATTTGAGTAAAGGAGCAGGGAGGTCCTACTGCAGTTGTACAGGGCCTTGGTGAGGCCTCACCTGGAATATTGTGTTCAGTTTTGGTCTCCTAATCTGAGGAAGGACATTCTTGCTATTGAGGGAGTGTAGCAAAGGTACACTAGACTGATTCCAGGGATGGCGGGACTGACATATGAGGAGAGACTGGATCAACTGGGCCTTTATTCTTCGAGTTTAGAAGGATGAGAGGGGATCTCATGGAAACTTATAAGATTCTGACGGGAGGTTAGATGCAGGAAGAATGTTCCCGATGTTGGGAAAGTCCAGAACCAGGGGACACTTTCTTAGGATAAGTGGTCGGCCATTTAGGACTGAGATGAGGAGAAACTTCTTCACTCAGAGAGATGTTAACCTGTGGAATTCCCTACTGCAGGGAATTGTTGATGCCAGTTCATTGGAAATATTCAAGAGGAAGTTAGATATGGCCCTTATGGCTAAAGGGATCAAGGGGTGTGGAGAGAAAGCAGGAAAGGGGTACTGAGGGAATGATCAGCCATGATCTTATTGAATGGTGGTGCATGCTCGAGGGGCCAAATGGCCTACTCCTGCACCTATTTTTTATGTTTCAATGTTTCTATGTGTCTGAGGCAGAGACCTCCTCAGCGATTTCCCTCCATATTCGATTAAAAATGGATGGCAGGGGTCTAGATCCACCCCTCCTGTGTAATTCCTGCCATCTCCTCTCCACAGCCTCCACAAGAGCTTTGTTGTCCTCTTGTGAAAATCGCCTGGCATGCTGTCTGCTATCCTCCTCCTCCATCATCAAAATTGAATAATAAAATGGCCTATTCAGCCCTGGGTGTACTGCGCATGCGCGCGGTCGTGACCTGCATTAGCGTTTCCGATCGGACAGCAGACCAGAAGTGCGGGAAGAAAAAAAATTTAAAATTGCGCATGCGCAGAACGGCTTATTCTTTTCGAATCGGAACTTTTGGCTCCGCCGCACAAATTCTATGGTGCAACGCCAGAGTTAACACTAACGGCCGTCGTGAACTTACATTTGGCGAAAGTTGCGTGCTCTGGCGCTAAAGCTAACCCAGTGCTAAAATTTTGATTTCGCCGCGATTTGTGCTTGGAAATGGGCGAATTCGTAAAAAGCCTAAACTCCAGCCCGTTGTCTCCCAGGCTCACCAACGCGCACATATCTGCGCTGGTGCTGGGTGCACATGGGTCTGCTGATAGTGCACCATGTGAGAATGCAGTTTCTTCTGAGGAGCCGCCTTCATCCACCAGCTGGAAAGTGTGGTGTTGGGGGGGAGGGGGACGGGGAACTTGATGGACCTGTGGGAGAGCAAAGCCATGAAGTAGAATTCTTATGGTACGAATGTTTGACGTTATCATTATGCGCATCATGATATTTCACTGGCTGCTGACATAAGTCACCATGAGTGACTGTTGTATGCCATGTGGCTGTATGAAGGTAGTGCAGGGGCCCCCTGCGGTCATCCCCCTGCAAAACAGATACACCGCTTTGAGTTCTGTTGAGGGAGATGACTCATCAGGGGAGGGCAGCAGCAGCCAAGTTCATGGCACTGTGGCTGGCTCTGCTGCACAGGACGGCAGGAAAAAGAGTGGGAGAGCGATAGTGATAGGGGATTCAATTGTAAGGGGAATAGATAGGCATTTCTGCGGCCACAACCGAGACTCCAGAATGGCATGTTGCCTCCCTGGTGCAAGGGTCAAGGATGTCTCGGAGCGGGTGCAGGACATTCTAAAAAGGGAGGGTGAACAGCCAGTTGTCGTGGTGCACATTGGTACCAACGATATAGGTAAAAAAAGGGATGAGGTCCTATGAGACGAATTTAAGGAGCTAGGAGCTAAATTAAAATGTAGACCTCAAAAGTAGCAATCTCGGGATTGCTACCAGTGCCACGAGCTAGTCAGAGTAGGAATCGCAGGATAGCTCAGATGAATACATGGCTTGAGCAGTGGTGCAGCAGGGAGGAATTCAAATTCCTGGGTCATTGGAACCGGTTTTGGGGGAGGTGGGACCAGTACAAACCGGACGGTCTGCACCTGGGCAGGACCGGAACCAATGTCCTAGGGGAAGTGTTTGCTGGAGGAGTTAAACGAATATAGCAGGGGGATGGGAACCAATGCAGGGAGACAGAGGGAAACAAAATGGAGACAAAAGCAAAAGACAGAAAGGCGATGAGTAAAAGTGGAGGGCAGAGAAACCCAAGACAAAAAACAAAAAGAGCCACTTTACAGCAAAATTCTAAAGGGACAAAGTGTAATAAAAAGGTAAGCATGAAAGCTCGGTGCCTCATTGCAAGGAGTATTCGGAACCCAGGAGAGGGCTCTGAGCTAGTTAGAGTGGGTGAGTGCTCAGATGAACAGGACCCCAAGAAAGAATGCAAAAGGCAGGAGGCAACAGAGCAGAGTAGCACTGAGGTAAGCGTAAACCACAAGGTGATAGGAAGGGACAATATGTATGAATATAAGGGGGCTGCAGGAGGGGTCAAAACTAAAAATCATGGTTTAAAAACTAGTATTAGAACACTCTTCCTAAACGCACGCAGCATTCGAAATAAAGTAAATGAGTTGACGACACAAATCATTACAAATGGATATGATTTGGTGGCCATTACAGAAATGTGGTTGCAGGGTGGCCAAGACTGGGAATTAAACATACAGGAGTATCTGACAATTCGGAAAGATAGAAAAGAATGGAAATGAGGTGGGGTAGCTCTGTTAATAAAGGATGATATCAGGGCAGTTGTGAGAGACGATATTGGCTCTAATGAACAAAATGTTGAATCATTGTGAGTAGAGATTAGAGATAGCAAGGGGAAAAAGTCACTGGTGGGCATAGTTTATAGGCCCCCAAATAATAACTTCATGGTGGGGCGGGCAATAATCAAGGGAATAATGGAGGCATGTGAAAAAGGAACGGCAGTAATCATGGGGGATTTTAACCTACATATTGATTGGTCAAATCAAATCGCACGGGGTAGGCTTGAGGAGGAATTCATAGAATGCATACAGGATTGTTTCTTAGAACAGTATGTTACAGAACCTACAAGGGAGCAAGCGATCTTAGATCTGGTCCTGTGTAATGAGACAGGAATAATAAACAATCTCCTCGTAAAAGATCCTCTCGGAATGAGTGATCACAGTATGATTGAATTTGTAATACAGATTGAGGGTGAGGAAGTAGTGTCTCAAACGAGTGTACTATGCTTAAACAAAGGGGACTACAGTGAGATGAGGGCAGAGTTGGCTAAAGTAGACTGGAAACACAGACTAAACAGTGGCACAATTGAGGTTCAGTGGAGGACTTTTAAGGAGCTCTTTAATAGTGCTCAACAAAAATATATTCCAGTGAAAAAGAAGGGTGGTAAGTGAAGGGATAACCAGCCATGGATAACCAAGAAAATAAAGGAGAGTATCAAATTAAAAACCAATGTGTGTAAGGTGGCCAAGGTTAGTGGGAAACTAGAAGATTGGGAAAATTTTAAATGACAGCAAAGAATGACTAAGAAAGCAATAAAGAAAGGAAAGATAGATTACAAAGGTAAACTTGCGCAAAACATTAAAACAGATAGCAAAAGCTTTTACCGATATATAAAACGGAAAAGAGTGACGAAAATAAATGTTGGTCCCTTAGAAGATGAGAAGGGGGATTTAATAATGGAAAATGTGGAAATGGCTGAGACCTTAAACAATTATTTTGCTTTGATCTTCACAGTGGAAGATACAAAAAAAATGCCAAAAATTGCTGGTCACAGGAATGTGGGAAGGGAGGACCTTGAGATAATCACTATCACTAGGGGGATAGTGCTGGATAGGCTAATGGGACTCAAGGTAGACAAGTCCCCAGGTCCGGATGAAATGCATCCCAGGATATTAAAAGAGATGGCGGAAGTTATAGCAGATGCATTCGTTATAATCTAGCAAAATTCTCTGGACTCTGGGGAGGTACCAGCGGATTGGAAAGCAGCTAATGTAACACCTCTGTTTAAAAAAGGGGGCAGGCAAAAGGCAGGTAACTATAGGCCGGTTAGTTTAACATCTGTAGTGGGGAAAATGCTTGAAGCTATCATTAAGGAAGAAATAGCGGGACATCTAGATAGGAATAGTGCAATCAAGCAGATGCAACATGGATTCATGAAGGGGAAATCATGTTTAACTAATTTACTGGAATTCTTTGAGGATATAATGAGCATGGTGGATAGAGGTACTGATGGATGTGGTGTATTAGATTTCCAAAAGGCATTCGATAAGGTGCCACACAAAAGGTTACTGCAGAAGATAAAGGTATGCGGAGTCAGAGGAAATGTATTAGCATGGATCGAGAATTGGCTGGCTCACAGAAAGCAGAGAGTCGGGATAAATGAGTCCTTTTCGGGTTGGAAATCAGTGGTTAGTGGTGTGCCACAGGGATCGATGCTGGGACCACAACTGTTTACAATATACATAGATGACCTGGAAGAGGGGACAGAGTGTAGTGTAACAAAATTTGCAGATGACACAAAGATTCGTGGGAAAGCGGGTTGTGTAGAGGACACAGAGCGGCTGCAAAGAGATTTAGATAGGTTAAGCAAATGGGCTAAGGTTTGGCAGATGGAATACAATGTCGGCAAATGTGAGGTCATCCACCTTGGAAAAAAAAACAGTAAAAGGGAATATTATTTGAATGGGGAGAAATTACAACATGCTGCGGTGCAGAGGGACCTGGGGGTCCTTGTGCATGAATCCCAAAAAATTAGTTTGCAGGTGCAGCAGGTAATCAGGAAGGCGAATGGAATGTTGGCCTTCATTGCGAGAGGGATGTAGTACAGAAGCAGGGAGGCCGCACCTGGAGTACTGCATGCAGTTTTGGTCACCTTACTTAAGGAAGGATATACTAGCTTTGGAAGGGGTACAGAGACGATTCACTAGGCTGATTCCGGAGATGAGAGATGATAGATTGAGTAGACTGGGTCTTTACTCATTGGAGTTCAGAAGGATGAGGGGTGATCTTAGAGAAACATTTAAAATAATGAAAGGGATAGACAATATAGAGGCAGAGAGGTTGTTTCCACTGGTCGGGGAGACTAGAACTAGGGGGCACAGCCTCAAAATACGGGGGAGCCAATTTAAAACCGAGTTGAGAAGGAATTTCTTCTCCCAGAGGTTTGTGAATCTGTGGAATTCTCTGCCCAAGGAAGCAGTTGAGGCTAGCTCATTCAATGTATTCAAATCACAGATAGATAGATTTTTAACCAATCAGGGAATTAAGGGTTACAGGGAGCGGGCGGGTAAGTGGAGCTGAGTCCACGGCCAGATCAGCCATGATCTTGTTGAATGGCGGAGCAGGCTCGAGGGGCTAGATGGCCTACTCCTGTTCCTAATTCTTATGTTCTTATGTTCTTATGATATTTAATTCTGTCACCAGGTTGCTGGGAGGTCCCTCTCTCTCCATCTCCCATTACCAGCAGTTCTGCCACTCTGCTTCATTCCAGCACCTCCTCCTCGTTACAGTCACTGTTCTGTAAATTGGAGGACAACCTCCAGTTCTCAGTCTCTTCCTGTTGTTCTGCACTCTCTTTTCCTGCAAGGAGGGAAAGACGAGAACTTTGAGTGAGAATGATGGAATGAGTGTAGAGGATGGATGGGCTACATCTGTCGAGGGTGACTATGACGGAGTGGCATGACATTGCCAAATTACTTCTTACTATGGCACCCTGCATCTGTGGGAAGCCAGCCAGAGCCGCAAACCTGAGCGCCCGCTCAGTAACACTGACTTCATCAGTGGCAAAGCGTACATCAGTGGCTGACTCGTGAAACACGGCATCGCTCACCTGGATGATGATGCATTTGTGGGCAGCCGACTGCAAAATCCTCCAAATGTCTGCTGCAGATCCCTGGAAGGCACCTGAGGCGAAGAAGTTGAGGGCGGTGGTGACTTTGACAGCCACTGGTAAGGCGTGTCTACCAGGTCATTTGGGCAGTAGGTCTTCTTCCAGCAAGATACAAAATGTCTGCAACGACTATACAAAATGTCTGCAATGACCTGGCACAATAGCCTGAACCTCCTGACGCACTGCTGCTCAGTTATGTCCAGGAAGTTCATCCTCTGCCTGTATACCCAGTGGTGGGGGTATCGCCTCCAGTGCAGTGCAGCATGTGCTGATCCCCTCTCTCCTGTGGGGCATCAGGTCGCTGAGAAAAAGACTGCTGCTGCTGCTGCTCGTGTTGCTGGTGTGGTTAGCGTTGGTGCTCATCTTGTTTCGAATCTGAGGTCCAAGGTTAAACAGCATAAGTGGCATCCATGCTGATCTGATAGATGCCAGATACAATGGAGATTCGAAGCACAATCCTCCAGTGTAGTGAGAGCGACTTGCAATGTAGTGAGAGTGGCTTCCGAGGTTGCAGACATCACCTGCAAACTCCTGAAAGCAAAATCTCTGCACAAAATGGTGTCAGCTAGAGTCTTTCCCCTAGGCAAGGAAGCAGGTGTAAGGTGTGTATGTGCTTTTTCCAGCTGTCATTTAATGAGCTCACACAATAGCTGCTGAGCTTTCACCTTGCCTTCTCAGGCGAGCTTCAGGAAGTCCGTGAATCCTGTACACAAGCAGTAAAAGCTGAAACCTCAGGTTAAGAAACCTCTGAAGGGTCTATTAACAAGCTATTAAATACTTCAATGAGGTTGACCGACTCTCCCGAGCGGGTCTGTGGCACACTGGGAAATGCAATTGAGTTAAATGAGGAAGTTGGTGGGATGAAAGCGGGTTCCTGACGCGCTTTCAATTTCAGCGCTTTTAACTGCTGACCCGCTCATGAACCTGCACTCTCTACAATGTAAGAATTCGGGCCTATATGTGCGAACAAGGCTAAAGGGCAACTGGTTCTCAGAATGTAAATTGTTTTCATTGGAGAAAGGAAAATTAAGAATATTTTTGATGCATGACTTAAAGATGCTGAGAGGGCTAAATGATGTAAATGGAAACAGCTTACTTAACTTAAACTATGATCATATAGGTAGAAGACATGTATACAAATAATTATAACTTAAGTGAGGCCAGAGAATAGAGAAAATCTCTCCTTCTCCCCCCCGGGTTGGTAGCAGATCAGTTGAATGGCAATGCAGACACTATGGAGGAAAAATTCAGGGGTTGAAATTTGGTACCGCCGTTTTGGAGAAGGTAACACCGCCTGAAAGGTTATTTTACCGCTTGGTGGTAATCACCGCCTCAAACTGCCAAATTCAGTTTTACCACTCAAAGATGAGAGAGCAGCGCTAAAAGTGGCATTGCACACTCATCCTCGGGTGCCAATGGAATGGTAGCTCAGGAGGCCGACTGAACTTCCCAACGGTAAATCCTTAGCTGCTCGTTAGCCGCCCCTCTCTGGTGCTAACGGGTCCTTAGTACCTCAGTGCCTCCCGTTAGTAGCAGGAGCGTGCAACGCTCACTGGCCACCTGATCTGGAATATTCATTGTCACCACGAGCAGACAGCAACAGGGAGAGCTGGTGTGCAGCTCCAAGAAGCCAGCTCCAGTGACATTATTTAAAGGCATCAGCATTAATCACTCCCAGCTGTTTGTTTCAGTGGTTTGTTGTCAATTTCACCCAGTCGACCAGTTGCTATGAGTAATTTCAAGCTTTCTTTGTATCAGCAGTCTTCTGGCAACTACAAAGTAGCTACATTTATTGTTCAAAAATTCAAGTTGCTACACTTGGCAACATTAATGGGGCTGTACTGGTATGCCACCTCGCCCTCCAGGATCTACGGCGGAGGGAGCGTAGGCAGCGAGAAATACGGGAACATATGCGCAGAGGGATGAGGAGGGACATCTGAGCTCACACCAGGAGGCCACACCCTCTGAGGATATTCCGATAGCATTTCTCCGACTTTCAATTGAGCGATGAGCAGTATAATTTGATGAAACCGCATCACTAAGGTGGTGGTCTCAGAACTCTGGCATCTCCTCCAAACAGACCTCCAGCCTCACATCAGGATGACTTAAACCCCTTTTTTTCATCACATCCCCATCATACCTTCTCTGTGTGATTTCATATCTCAGTGTCCTCCTGAGTGCAAAGGTAAAATGAGTGAGATCACAAAATACTGCAGACTCAATTAATAAATGTATGCATAAACATATCACATTTATCACATTCATTCGAATAACTAATCACCCTTGTGCCTGCTGTTGAATAATTGTCGTTGTGTGCAAGGTGTGAGATGTGGGCAGGTAGCGATTGTTGGCAGATGAGTGCTGGGGGTCTGGTGCTTTGGGCAGTGTGTGAAGACTGTGGTATGCAACATTTGTTGGAGCATTCAATCACCCTGAACACCCAACTGAGATGGATCTGCCACAATTACATGTGCTTCAGTCCTCCGGTTCCTTCGTCTTGTTGTGCTTCTCCTTGTTGTGATTCTCCTTGTTGTGATTCTCCTTGCTGAGGCAGCTGCACAGCCAGCAATGCTGAGACTGAGGTGCTGCTGTATCAATGAACCTTCTCTTTCAGTACTGGGAAAAGCCTGTGGCAATGATGAGTTATGATTAGATAGCACCCGATATTGGTTCACCCTTTGAGTGTAATGCCCATGAGCTAGGCCTTTAATTCTTGATTTAGCGCTGCAATCATTTCATAATATAAGAACATAAGAATTAGGAACAGGAGTAGGCCATCTAGCCCCTCGAGCCTGCTCCGCCATTCAACAAGATCATGGCTGATCTGACCGTGGACTCAGCTCCACTTACCCGCCCGCTCCCCGTAACCCTTAATTCCCTTATTGGTTAAAAATCTATCTATCTGTGATTTGAATACATTCAATGAGCTAGCCTCAACTGCTTCACTGGGCAGAGAATTCCACAGATTCACAAACCTCTGGGAGAAGAAATTCCTTCTCAACTTGGTTGAAAATTGGCTCCCCCGTATTTTGAGGCTGAGCCCCCTAGTTCTAGTCTCCCCGACCAGTAGAAACAACCTCTCTGCCTCTATCTTGTCTATCCCTTTCATTATTTTAAATGTTTCTATAAGATTTCTTTGGGCAGTGAGAATGAATTTTGCGTGCAGTTAAAGCATTAGTGCCTGGCATTAATTCTCCAATTTTTCTAATTTTATCACCTATTCCTGGGCGATAATTAATTTCTAGCCCTATTTGAAAACTGGAGCTTCGGGCGGGTTTGCTTCTTTCAATCAAATCCCCTTTCATAATATGCAGGGATTTCTTTTTAAATTAATTCTTAGGCTGTGGGTGATGCTGGCAAGGCAAGCATTGATAGCCCATCCCTAGCTGCCCTGAGAAGGTAATGGTGAGTGGCCTTCTTGAAACACTGCAGTCCATCTGGTATTCTTCATAATGGTTTACTAGACCCCTTCAGAGGGTAGTTAAGAGTCAATCACATTGGTGTGGGACTGAAGTCACATATAGAACAGACCTTAAAAGGTTGGCAGGCTTCCTTCCCTAAAGGACATTATTGAACGAGTTGGGTTTTTATGACAATCTGAGAGTTGTATGGTCACTATTAATGGTACCAGCTTTTCATTTCCAGATTTTTAAAACTGAGTTCAAAATCTCAAACTACCATAATGGGATTTGATTATTAATCCAGGTCTCTGTACCATAACTGCTATGCTATCATACTCAGAGACTTAAATAGCACTTTCCAGCCTACTGACAGTCAAGTGGTGTTAAAACAGGCAGCCAATCCACTAGCAGCAGTTTTCCGCCCAGTGATGAAAATGAAAATTCACCCCATGAACTCTTCCCTCAGAGTGGAAATAAAGGGAGGAATTTTAACCTTAAAAAATGGGTGTGTTTGGGTCGGGTGGAAAGTTAAAGTGTTAAAAACTGAATCCCGACCCAAACCCGCCTCCAATCCATCTACTTCCAGTCTTAACAGTGGTAGGACAGGGGGCAGGTAACCAACTGGGTCTCAGGAGGTGGGTTGCCCATATAAATATTATAATGAGGCTGCTATGCCTTAGATTTAACCTCCATTTAAAATTTAACTGTAGCTGTTCGGATTTTGCACATCTTGTGAAACCCACAGCTAATGGCAGGTGAGGACCAGTGCTCCTGCTAAGCTGTCCGCACACGGCCGCGCAGTCAACTGCATGTTCCCGAGCAGGCTGCTCACCAGCATTTACAGTGTCGACTGTGCACATGTACAAACATTTGAATGGGCCATTGTCTCAAAACTAGACAATAAATGATCTACCAAAAACAGGGTCTTAGAGTCCTGAAATTCGTAAGTAGAATATTTGGCTACATTATCAGAATCTGGAGTTAAATTGATATAATTTGGAGTTATCTCTCGCTGATATTGTGTTGTAATCACAATCTCCCAACATGAGCAGTCTCTGTCTTAACCTATTTATAAATGTAACTGTGGATCATCTGTAGAGAATATTATTGATAACATGCTAGAGTGAATTATCTGATAGCTAATTGAAATATGAGTAATTAAATTTCATATTGATGATCCATCCTCTTTCATTAAGGGCCAATTAACAGTTCACATGTACAGCACTAATATCTATAACTACATATTTGACTTCCTATCTTAGGTGTCTGAAGGGTGAAAAATTCACAAGAAGCCCCCCCAGTGTTTGGGCTCATTTGAAAGGAAATTTAATTTGGGACTATCTACCGGAAAATTTGAAATCCTAAAGTGCTTATTGAAGAAACTACGAACATTAATTTAATTTTGGACTTTTACAAGACAAATTCAAGCCTGTGGGTGGGCCTAGGGAACTAAAGAAGCCCACTTGATTATTGGAACTGTCTGGGTGTTGCGACTAAGTTAACTTGTCTGGAGGAATGGACATTCGAAAACCCTTCTCCACAAGAGACATTTACATTACAACAATAACTCAGAGATGGCCAGCCATCAAAGCAAACTGAGAAAAGCCATCTTCAACATGAATAAGAACAAAGGGCCCACTACAGCCTGTATGCGAAAAACCAACCACAAAAGGACATTGCGATTATTAAGCTAATATTTCCATCAGGAAATAGATTTAGAAATGCAACCCACCCAAAACATATTAACTTTTAACGAGCCTGCCAAAATATTGCAAAGAAAAGTCAAGCCCCCCAAATTTAAACAAAGAATTCTGGACTGATTTGGCGCGAAGATTAGAACAGCTCAAACCGTATAACTGGCCCCCTGTTTTAACAGAGGCTAGGTTGCTAGGTAGCTACAAGGTTGCTACTACCTCAGGAGACACTGAGGTGCCATACTACACCAGGTGCTATACTGCGAGTATGCCATCAAGAAGGGAGAGAAACCAACGTGACAGTTGAAAACTAACTTCTCCAGCCTTGAAGTCCTGAAGTCCTGAATGAAGGAAGAACATCACCATCGCGGCAGCAACCGACCACAGCCAATGTGATACCAACGAACAACCACCGCGATCGACCAAACTCGAAACAAAACTCCAACAGGAAGAAACCGAAGAGTCGAAAGTTTCCACTCTACAATCTAAGGTCTGACTACCAACAGGTGAAAACATTACCTAAAGAGACTTTGAACCTATTTCTAACGAAGGAAACTAGATACTTACCCCATAGATCTAAATGCGTCTTACCGCATCAGTGGACTCAACCCAATTGAAGATTGCGCAGTAAGAAGTCTTCTCCAACGTCCGGGGTACGGCAAGCAGAACCTACAGAATTCACCGAACCCCGAAATCGCGAATTATCGCTAACTGACCAGAAAGAATTGGTAAGCACAGTTCTTGCCTTCCCTGGAGTCTAACCTAGTTAGGATTAGGTATTGGGAGGTGGGAGGTGTAACTTTTACTGTAACCCCCTTTGAATGTGTAATGTATTGTTCTTTATTAGTGTGATTATAAGTTTGACACTGTATTTTCTTGTCTGTAATAAAGTCAAAGTTCTTTTGTACCAAACCAGTTGTCCTTTGCACTTTGTCACCCCCCCCAAATAAACCCAGAGTCTAGAACCCAAGGGAGTGGGAGCGATTCGAACTGCTCAAGTAGTTTAGAGGTGAGCCTGACCCCCGGGACCATCCCCTTACATGTCACAAATTATATATTCAAGTTATACAAAGATGTTAAACTTAAATGTGGATTATACATTGATATAAATAAAACGTAATCTTATTATCAACGCAAGGTCTGACTATATTGGCACCTTCCTAAACTCGATGTTTAGTTCAACCACCTTCCTAATCACAAGTAATTAAACTGATTAATTTGGGGACAGCAGGTTATTAGCACATGAGACATTCACCTCTAGGACCTAACTTTGAATAGAGCCCAGATTGCGAGGATGAAAGTCCTCTCTCTCTGCTGGCTGTAGTTGCCGTACTATCAAATGATAGTATAGCCCAGTTCCTAATGGGCAAAGGCCCATATATAGTTCAGCAGTAATTGACGATACATTGGCAAGAGAGCATAAAGATGGCTGCTGTGGGAATGGGAGAATGCCATACTGTACTAGTGCAAAATGGACTGTTCTTCCAAAAGCTCCTGACCTGCTGAGTGTTTCCAGCAGGTTCTGCTTTTACTTTTTTTCTGCCAAAGTTGTCGTTGGAACACATTGTTGGGGCAGAGGAACAGTAGCTTTAATCTCCAGCTCCCTCTTTAATATGTGAAATCAAAACAAAACAAAATGATGCTTAATTTGTTTTTATTTGTTCTCCGGAATATGGTGAAGATGGTAAGGTAGCATTTATTGTCCATCCTTAGTTGCCCTGAGAAGGTGGTGGTGGGCCATCACATGATGGTGGAAAATCGTGAAGTCCAGGATTTTGACACAGTGACAATGAAGAAACATTAAAGGAGAACTTAAAGGTGAAGCTGTTCCCATTTATTGCCAGGAGTATCACACCAGAGACAGTAAATATTTTGGGAACTTTGATGGTAAATCATTGGATTTAGTGCCAATCCAAAATATGTTCATTTCAATAATTAGTTGAAGAATTCAGAAATGACTAACAACATTTTTATCAGTACTATAATTCAGGTATTATTCATGAGACAGAAAACGCCATGATTGTTTAATTTGCTAAATATAAAAATTGAACATATAAAAGTCACTTGTATAACAGATCTCATAAAATATAGTCACAGAGTTCGAGAGTTGCCTGCAGTAATAATTAAAAAAGTATTCAGTTAAAATTTACAGCTGATATACCTCACACATTGTCTAGTTTAATATAATGTATATGTGGGATATATGACATTGATAAAAAGGCATATGTATTGATCTATTAGGCCTGTCCCAAGACTGTACCTCTCTGGAAAAAAATTAAGGGCCCGACTTTCATCGATGTCCCGCCCGCAGCTGCCGAGGTTCCACCGGAAATGGCCATTTTCTGGGCGATTCCTCTGGAACTGCTCATCTCCTGTCGAGGATCCGCGCGGCGGAAGATTGGTGGGGAAGGGTTCTGCCCATGTCGCAGTGTCCCCCCCCCCCCCGCCCCGCCTATGCCGGAAGTCAGATAATCGCCATTTTGAGCACTTTTGCTGCATTCTCGCTGACCTGCCGCCCGCCAGAAGGACCGCTGTGGAAAAGCAGGTCTGAGCTGGGCGGCCGTGGGCCAGCAATCGCACATCGGGAGGGAGGCAGCATTGTGAGCGGCTTCAATCGGGAGGGCGGGAAGGAGGGAGAAAGGGAGGCAGCAGTGTGAGCGGGCAGCAATCGCACATCGGCTCGGAGGGAGGGAGGGAGAGGTGGTGTGCATTGGGGCAGCTCTGGCACATCGGCTGGGTGGGAGTGCTGCTGGCCATCACATCACGGCAGCCAGTCAGATTCTGCACCATATCAGTGGGACAGCTGGAAAGAAGTTAGGTCAATGTTGCATTACTTTCTAGCTGATGGTGATGTTTAAATTGGATGTGATAAAACCGACTGAAATGTGTGTAAGCTAATGGAGGCTTTTTTGTTGCACGGTGTTGAAAGTCCTTCATTGAGAAGGCCAATGGCAAAGAGAAAATTATTATGAGCGACTGACAAGTGTTCAGCATCTCACATGTTGTACATCCAAGCTGGTTCATTAATTGTCTCACACAATATACTGCAATGTAACTGATGACCATGTCATCTCAGGGGTGGCACTCCTCCATCTTTGGCCTCGCAAAAAGAGGGTTGAAGTGCAAGCCTTAAGGTCTGCCCTGCAACTTGGTAAACTAGAGTAATTGAATGGCAGCCTTCCTGCATTCGTGTCGTCTTGCGTTGACCTGATGACAGGACCCATTATACACTGTGGGTGGGAAGACATTCCTGATGAAGCAGATGACCTGAGGGACAGATGTGTGGTTGGCGCAATGCAATATGACATTAAAATGATACACGCACAAACAGAGGGTCAACAATGTGCGTATCTTTACAAGTGCACAATGACAAACGTTACATAATATTATCACATATACAGACATTTAGCTGAGGAAGCCACACCGACCCCTCTACCCAGCACCAGAACCTCTCTCTTCCCCCCATCCCCGTCCTTGCAGCCATGACCGCTTTCCTCTTCCTCCCCACGCCTACACGACAGAGTAGTCGTCCCCTGCCCCTCACTGCCTCTGGCTCAGGAGGTTGTGCAGGAGGGCAGTGGGATGTGTGCGGATGTGTGCATCTCGGTGAGAACGTAGGGTGCGGGACTGAACGTGCCGGAATCTCCTGCTCCTCTGTATTTGTGTGCCTTGAGGGTGTGGGGTTTGCACCACACGTGCAGAAGCCATCCCCTGCCTTATGGCCTCGACACTTTCTGATGTGCGCTCTAACACTGTGAGGAGGCGCTCCATCCTTTCATCGTGCTGCTGAGTGATTGTGGCCATGCTGGCAGCTATCCCAGCCTTGGTCTGCTGCATCTCGTGACCTAGCTCCATGCCGGTGGTTGAGAGTTGGATTATCTGGTTCAATAGAGCGAGCTGTCCTGCATCCGCAGGTGGTTGTTCGATGCTGCTGGGTGCTGGGGCCTTACTTCCCTTTGCATCACGGACTCTGCGCTTGCTTGACCTTGCTTGAGTGGAGTCTGTTGGAAACCCCAGGAATTCTGAGCCTGACGCTGAGGTTCTGCGGACACTTGGCTGACTTGGCAGGGGGCTGATGTCAGGCGCTTCCGGATCCACCAGGTGAAGGGGCACAAATATGGTCCCTTCTCCCTCCTCTCTCTCATCTTCTTCCTGGCCCTGGGTGGCAGAGGTGGGAGCGGTGGACATGGGTGATGTGGGCTGGGGGTGCAGGAAGGATCCGGTGTCCTCGGGTGTGGAGAATGTCGGGGCAGGTGATGCTGGGATGTGACGGCTTCTGTGAAGGCCAGAGGTCGATGGTCTGTCCAGATCCGCGGTGTCCGAGTCAGCATCTGCAACTAGAGGACAACATTTCAGTCTGTAGTGAGGGGTGGGGGGGGGGGGGGGGTGAAAGTGAGATGTGAGCTATTCCATCTCACATTATGCCAGCAAGGAGTCCCTTTCCTACATGTCCATAGCAATAATGGGCGACAAAGTTTGCGTTCAACCGCGAGTGCATTAACATTGCAAGTACTTTCACGCCATGGCCGTCACTAACACCAGAGATGAGTGCAGCCTTACCCTGCGGTAGCACCGGATCTGCAGAAATGTTTGTGCTTGGAATGTGGCGATGTCCCACCAATACCAACACACGCTCCTCCAGCCCGGTCAATTCCATCACATCTTGCACCAATGTATGGCTTCATGAAAAATCTGCTTGCTCCAGCGAAACCCACAAAAAATCATACGATGATTTGTGCACACTGGTCTGGGAGCATCTGAACCTGAAGGAAAGCGTTCTAATGCCGAGGTACCAGTTCTACACCGACAAAAGGTCTGAAGGCCAGGAAGCAGTGAGTTATGTCGCCGAGCTAAGACGCCTTGCAGGACATTGAGAATTTGAAGGACATTTGGAGCACATGCTCAGAGACTTTTTCATACTAGGCATTGGCCATGAAGTGATACTTCGCAAACTTTTGACTGTAGAGACCTCAACCTTGAGTAAGGCCATAGCAATAGCCCAGGTGTTCATTGCCACCAGTGACAATACTAAGCAAATCTCTCAGCACACAAGTGCTGCTGCAAGTACTGTGAACAAATCACAACATACAGGGCAGGCCCCACATGCCTGCAGTTGCACGTCCGCAGATGTCTCGGAGTCCACTATTAAGGGTGATGAATGCAAGGCCATTAACACCTTGTTGGCACTGTGGGGGTGATCATCATTTCCATTCATGCTGCTTCAAAGGGTACATTTGTAAGGGCTGTGGAACAGTGGGACACCTCCAACGTACGTGCAGGCAAGCTGCAAACCCTGTTAATCTTGCAAACCATCATGTTGCAGAGGAGGGCAGATCCATGGCGGATCACGACGAACCAGAGCCTCAGACCGAGGAGGCAGAAGTATATGGGGTGCACACATTTATCACAAAGTGTCCCCCGATAATGCTGAAGGTTGAACTAAATGGACTTCCAGTATCAATGGAGCTGGACACGGGCATGAGCCAATCCATTATGAGCAAAAAGATTTTCGAAAAATTGTGGTGCAGCAAGGTCTCAAAGCCAGTCGTGACTCCCATTCACACGAAACTGAGAACTTACACAAAGGAACCGATTCCCATAATCGGCAGTGCTACTGTAAAGGTCTCCTATGATGGAGCGGTGCACAAGTACCGGGCGATGGTCCCACAATGCGTGGCAGGAGCTGGCTGGGATAGATACACTGGAACTGGGATGACGTCCGAGCGCTATCGTCCGCTGACGACACCATGTGCCCAGGTCTTAAACAAGTTCCCTTTGCTATTTGAACTAGGCATCGGGAAGTTTCAAGGAGCAAAAGTGCAGATCCACCTAATTCCGGGGGCGTGACTCATCCATCACAAAGCGAGAGTAGTACCGTACATCATGAGAGAAAGGGTGGAGATCGAGCTAGATCAGCTGCAAAGAGAGGGCATCATTTCACCGATTGAATTCAACGAGTGGGCCAATCCTATTGTTCCATTCCTCAAGGGAGACGGCACCATCAGAATCTGTGGTGATTACAAAGTAACTATCAATCGTTTCTTCCTGCAGGATCAATACCCACTACCAAAGATGGATGACCTTTTTGCTATGCTGGCGGGAGGAAAGATGTTCACGAAGCTGAAGTTGACCTCGGCTACATGACACAGGAGCTGGAGGAATCATCAAAGGGCCTTACCTGCATCAACATGCACAAAGGTCTCTTCATTTATAACAGATGCCCGTTTGGAATTCGATCAGCCTACCGAAGTCGGTCTTCCAGGATGACATCTTGGTTACAAGTTGAGACACAGTCGAGCATCTGCAGAACCTGGAGGAGGTTCTTAGTCGACTCAACCGCGTGGGGCTCAGGTTAAAACGCTCGGTGTGTTTTCTTGGCGCCTGAAGTGGAGTTCCTGGGGAGAAGAATCGCGGCGGATGGCATCAGACCCACCGATTCGAAGACGGAGGCAATCGAGAACACACCGAGGCCACAGAACGTGATGGAGCTGCAGTCATTTCTAGGACTCCTGAACTACTTTGGTAACTTCTTACCGGGCCTGAGCACACTGTTAAAACCACTGCACTCTTTACTGTGTAAAGGAGACAAATGGGTATGGGGCAACAGCCAAGAAAATGCCTTTGTAAAAGCTAGAAAATTGTTATGCTCAAACAAACTGCTTGTGTTGTATGATCCATATAAGCGTTTGGTACTAGCATGTGATGCGTCATTTTACGGCGTCGGGTGTGTATTGCAACAAGCTAATGATTCTGGGAAATTGCAACCGGTTGCTTATGGATCCAGAGGTCTGTCTAAGGCCCCGAGAGAGCCTACAGCATGATTGAAAAAGAAGCGTCAGGGTGTGTCTATGGGGTAAAGAAAATGCATCAATATCTGTTTGGGCTAAAATTTGAATTGGAAACTGACCATAAGCCACCAATATCCCTGTTTTCCGAGAGTAAAGGGATAAATACCAACGCATCGGCGCGCATCCCGAGATGGGCGCTCACGTTGTCCACATACAACTACGCCATCCGCCACAGGCCAGGCACAGAAAACTGTGCCAATGCTCTCAGTAGGCTGCTGTTGCCCACCACAGGGGTGGAAGTGGCGTAGTATATAGATTGAGCCATGGTTATGGAAGCATTCGAGAGTGAGCAATCACCCGTCACTGCCCGACAGATTAGAATCTGGACGAGCCAGGACTCCTTACTATCCCTAGTAAAAAATTGTGTGCTTCACGGGAGCTGGTCCAGTGTCCCAGTGGAAATGCAGGAAGAGATAAAGCTGTACCAGCGGCGCAAAGATGAAATATCTATACTGGCAGACTGCCTTTTGTGGGGCAATCGCGTAGTGGTCCCCAAGAAGGGCAGAGACACTTTCATCAGTGACCTCCACAGTACCCATCCAAACATCATAATGATGAAAGCGATAGCCAGATCCCACATGTGGTGGCCCGGTGTCGATGCGGACTTCGAGTCCTGCGTGCACAGATGTAACACGTGCTCGCAGTTAAGCAATGCACCCAGGGAGGCACCACTAAGTTTATGGTCTTGCCCCTCCAAACCCTGGTCTAGGGTCCATGTCGACAATGCAGGCTCATTTTTGGGTAAAATGTTCCTTGTGGTTGTAGATGCATACTCCAAATGGATTGAATGTGAGATAATGTCGGCAAGCACGTCTGCTGCCATCACTGAAAGTCTGTCGGCCATGTTTGCCACGCACAGACTAGCTGATGTCCTTGTGAGCGACAATGGGCCATGTTTTATGGGTCAAACTTTCAAATGGACTCATTCACCGGAAACTCTTGGACCAAATCAAACTCAGATTCACGGACTATCCTAAGCTACCCACTTTAAATCCTACCTTCTTTGAGCCCCCAACATACACACCAGTGGCAACCGACACTGCGGTTGGCCACAAAGCGGAACCCATCATGTGCAGCAGCCCAGCAGGACTCATCACACCAGTGAGGGCCCAACAAACGATTCACCCAAAACCAGCATTTGCACCGAGATAATCAACCAGGGAAAGAAAGGCCTCAGAACGACTCACCTTGTAAATAGTTACACTGTTGACTTTGGGCGGGGGAGTGTTGTTATATGTGTAAACTTGTATATACCTTGTACAGCCACCAGAGGGCTCATCCCCTGGAGTCCCAAGGCATCCCACAATCCCTTGGGAGCACAGGTACTTAAGGAGGCCTCACAGGGTGGAGAGGCACCCTGGAGACCTGCAATAAAAGACTACGGTCACACTTTACTTTGAGCTCACAGTATCCAGTCAGACTCTTTATTCACACATAACAAACCCCACTACCTCATGTTTTCCCCATGGGCTAGTACCTTCTTTGGCTTCAAATATTTAACCTTAAAAGATGCAATGGTCTATGCCTCAAAGCAGTTGAAAAGTATTAAATGCCTCAAACCTGTGGAAAGTATTCCATGCTAAAACATCCCTTTGTGTAAACAAATTTCACCTAACCGCCCTCTCTTACAGGCAATTTTAAATTGATGGTTCCCATCACTGAAACCAGAGGAAATAGCCTTTCATTGTTCACACTTCTTAATTAAAAAAAACTCAATTAAATGTCCTCCTCACCCTCTCTGATCCAATGGAAATTGTCTCAGTTTCCCAAGTTTCTCCTCACAACCATAGTTTCCCATCCTGGGCATCATCCTGGTGAATCTATGCTGTATGTTGTCTGAGGTTTTTATATCCTTTCCATAATGGGGTGTCCAAAACTGCACATAGTACTCTAACTGTGGCATAACCAAAGTTTTGTGCGAATTTATCATTGCCTATATCCCTATTGATAAAACCTAAAGTTGTATTGCCCTTTTTATGGCTTTTTCTACCTGCACTCGCACTTTCAGGGAATTTTGTATTTGAATTTTCTCTCTATTCATCCACACCCTTCAATGTCTTTCCATTGAGTGTGTACTCCCATTCATTGATTTTCCTTTCCAAATAAAGAGCTATTCGATCCATTCTAAACTTCTGCAGCCTGTGGAGAATTGATTTCTTAAGTAAGGCAGAGTTCCTAATGATACAATTGTACAATAGGAATTTATACCACACGGACTGCAGCAGTTCAAGAAGGCGGCTCGACCCCATCTTCTCAAGGGCAATTAGGGATGGGCAATAAATGCTGGTCTTTCTGGTGATGCCCACATCCCATGAACAAATTTTAAAAAAAATTGGGGATCATTTATCACAAAGCACTGCTTGCCATAATTCTGAAATATTTTTGTCCCATTTTATTAATTACATAAAGTCTTGACCTATGTATGAAATTAGAATTGTATTGAACTAATTGAAATACATTAAATGTCAATTCATTTTAAAATAATAATTTTTTTGTAATAATCAAATGTAATAATGATGAAGATTTAAGACCTTGGTATATTCTTTTATAACATTAGTATACAATCTATATTAATGACTTGGATGAAGGGACCGAGTGTAACGTAGCCAAGTTTGCTGACAATACAAAGATGGGAGGAAAAGCAATGTGTGAGGAGGACACAAAATACCTGCAAAAGGACATAGACAGGCTAAGTGAGCAGGCAAAAATTTGGCAGATGAAGTATAATGTTGGAAAGTGTGAGCTTATGCACTTTGGCAGAAAAACAATTGAGGAGCAAGTTATTATTTAAATGGAGAAAAATTGCAAAGTGCTGAAGTACAGCAGGACCTGGGGGTACTTGTGCATGAAACACAAAAGGTTAGTATGCAGGTACAGCAAGTGATCAGGAAGGCCAATGGTACCTTGGCCTTTATTGCAAAAGGGGATGGAGTATAAAAGCAGGGAAGTCTTGCTACAGTTATACGGGGTATTGGTGAGGCCACACCTGGAATACTGCATACAGTTTTGGTTTCCATATTTACGAAAGGATATACTTGCTTTGGAGGCAATTCAGAGAAGGTTCACTAGATTGATTCCGGAGATGATGGGGTTGACTTCTGAGGAAAGGTTGGGCCTCTACTCATTGGAATTCAGTAGAATGTGTAAGATTAAGAGGGGGCTTGACAAGGTGGATGCAGAGAGGATGTTTCCACTGATAGGGCAGACTAGAACTAGGGGGTATAATCTTAGAATAAGGGGCCGCCCATTTAAAACTGAGATGATGAGGAATTTCTTCTCTCAGAGGGTTGTAAATCCATGGAATTTGCTGCCTCAGAGAGCTGTGGAACATTGAATACATTTAAGACAGAAATAGACAGTTTCTTAAACGATAAAGGAATAAGGGGTTATGGGGAGTGGGCAGGGAAGTGGACTTGAGTCCATGATCGGATCAGCCATGATCGTATTAAATGGCAGAGCAGGCTCGAAGGGCCCTATGGCCTATTCCTGCTCCTATTCCTTATGTTCTTATTTTAAGCAAATGTTTTGGCTGGTCAGTTAAATATTGTTTTCTGTAATTAAGCAATTTCTAAATGAGAAAAAATGAATACAAAATTCCCAGCTAAAGCAGAATGAGATGATAAAAATAATACTAACAGAAACATAACCCATCAGCAATTCCTTCTGAATTACCCATGTGGTATGAGAATGAAAAATTGCACTAGTCTTCAGTAGGTAAATCTGTAGTTAAAACATCAGAAACGCTGCAATGGTTTTTAAGCAGAAGTGTTATAAGGAACAATAAAAACATCAAAATATATTCATTCGACTCAGCAAAGCTGGAAATAAAACATGTTGTGTGTTTTGGATAACACCAGCTCTTAAAAGTTCTGTGGAATCTCATCCTCTAATTTTCTTTTTGTCACAGAACAATGAAAGTGAAAGAAGGCAAAATGAAAAGAATGTTTGTTAGTATGAATGCTGGTGTTTTTCTGCAATGTATATGACATGTCTTTTGTTCCTTTTTTGCTGAAATACAGTTCGCTCATTAAAATAACAAAGATATTCTCTACTATGGCCTTTCAGTATAGTATATAAATACGAAGCTGTTCAAAGCAAAAGCACATCCAGTCAGTTCAGTCCAACTGTGAAGTCGAAATGGGAAAGGTTGGGCTGCCCATTTTATTTTGCATAAATATTGACTATTTTATAATAACTCTAAACTGTTTAAACTATTGGTTAATTTATATATATATATTTTTCTCAGATCATCTTTTACGAGGACAGGAACTACCAGGGTCGGCACTTCGAGTGCAGTACTGACTGTGCTGACCTGTCCCCTTACTTCAGCCGCTGTAACTCCATCCGTGTGGAGAGTGACTGGTGGGTGGGGTATGAGAGACCCAATTACATGGGACACCAGTATGTTCTGAGCAGGGGAGAATATCCTGACTACCAGCGCTGGATGGGATTCAATGACAGCATCGGGTCATGTCGTACCTACCCATACGTAAGCTGCAGCTTTTTGGTTATGCTGGATGTAAATCATTTTCTTGCTCGATTTATATTGTTGGGCCATTAATAGATTTTTGTTACCAGCTGCCTTTTTAATACAGATTTATTCTAATACTCTCATTTTTTTTTAATGAGTAATCTTTTATTTAACAGGCTAGTTACAATTTATGTCTCTGAAGATGAATTCACATTTTAATTTAAAAGCTAGCTTTAATTTATTGCTGCACAGCACTGTTGCGTCTAAGGTGTAATAATAGAGAATTATATAATACTCTGAGCAATCATCGTAAGACAAAAATCATGATTAATGTTGTAGTTTATGCTTGCAGGTTTGTTACTCAGTCATTGGAAGTGTTGATTTATTTATCCCTGTCACTGGTATAAGGGGAAAATGATGCAGTGGGACAAAAGCCATACCCCACATAGACTGGTCAACCCAGGATGGCCCACCTATGGCCTCATGCCAAGAGTGCTCTGGCAGCATGGCCCCAAAAATACAAACAACTATTCTATTTGTCCTTGAATTTCTTACTCTCTGGCTAGTCCTGTTTGCGTTTGGTAGGCCTAGATGTTTCCAACGGATCGTACTTACTACTGTTCCCTTTCTGGTAGTTAAATCTTAAGTCAGAACTTTATGATTTGTTAGTGAATTGAGATATAAAGTAAATTAACAAGAACATTGATTTAAGATTTATATCTGGCCCACGATGATCCATAATAGTCACCTAAATGATCCACAAATGCAAAAAGTATGGTTATCCTTGAATAAATCCCTTTTGTTAAGTGCTAGTGCTTAAGAGAAAAAGGAAGATCTAAAACCTACTACCAGTGCTACTTTTACTGAGAGAATTCATTGAAATTTTGGCTGAAGTATCTCCCAGTTACTGTCCTTCTGAAAATCCAGTTCTTACAAAGCAGCCTAAAATTAGCTCGCAAGGAAACCTGCTGTCCTTCCCTGGTCTGGCCTATATGTGACTCCAGACTCACATCAATGTGGTTGCCTCTTAACTGCCTGCTGAAATGGCCTAGTAAGCCACTCCTTCCTTCCCGACAGTTTCATGGTCATCATTACTGATACTAGCTTTTTATTCCAGATTTATTTAACTCACTAAATTTAAATTCCCCAGTTGCTTGGTGGGATCTCCGGATCATTAGTCCAGGCCTCCGGATTACTAGTCCAGTAACATAACCACGATGCTACTGCTCCCATATAAAAGAACCTAACAGGAGTAACGGGGTTACAATGATGTAACTCAGTCAAAAAATTCCAAATATTTTAATACTTATGATTTGCTTTAATGGTTAATAACTTCATCGATTGCTTCATTTTCTTATAAACTCGTGCTGCCTTTCAGTAATCTGCATAGATATTAAGAGTCACATCACTGTTATTGATATTACAGTACAGGGGTGATTCCTACAGAATGAGGATTTACGAGAGGCCTGACTTTGGAGGACAGATGATGGAATTCATGGATGACTGTCCATCTGTCTACGATCGTTTCCGTTACCGTGACATTCACTCCTGCCATGTGATGGATGGTTACTGGACCTTCTATGAACAACCCAACTACAGAGGCCGACAGTACTTCATGAGACCCGGTGAATACAGGAGATTCAGTGACTGGGGCGGCAACAACGCAACTATCGGATCTTTCAGGCGTATGAGGGACTTCTAGATTTTTGCCGAAAAGCTTGATATTATTTTACTGAAACGTTACTGAGCAGAATAAAATATGCTTTACTGAAACATTACTGAGCAGAATAAAATATACTTCATTGCATTATTATCTTTACTCATTTTTTCTGATTCTCATAGCAATTATGTAAAACGATAATTATATTTGGGTGATTAATCCAAAAGATAATATTTTACATAGTAATTGGACATGATAAATACTTTTGATTGAATAGCTGATTACATAAACACAGTGATTACATAATTACCTTGATAATAAGAAGGCACCGCAACTATGCTATAAAACTTTCAATTTTGTAAATAGTTCTTAATATGACAGAATATCCAGTCTCATTGCTCCTTCAGTCAACAATAGCTCACCAACTCTCATAACTAGGGCAACTGATTTGGTATAGCATGACAACTCACGACAAAACTTGCACATTTCAACACTTATTGTATGTAGCATGATTAGCTGACTGAGTAAATTTGCTTAAAATGTCCCAGAGGCAGTGAATATGCCAATTCCTGAGCAGATGCCACAACAACAAATTCACTTGGCCCAATATAATTTCTGACTGAATTGTCAAATAGTTCCAATTAAAAATCTCTGCCGAGAACGCCTAATCTATGCTGCCTTCACGATAATCTTCCTTTCTCCAGACGGAATCCGAAATGCTAGATAGTGAAGTTAGAAATTACTCCATCAATATTTCTTAATTTGCATCAGAGGGTCTTTTTACTTTCTCACTCTCTCACTTTTTATCTGAGCAATTATTTTAGCTAGAATAGCAAGCTCTTCACAAGCTGTGATTCGACAAGATGTAGAGATGGGTTTTTTGAAGAATTGAGTGGAAATATTTCCCATGCAATTTATGAAATTTTTTAACTGGGACCTATTGATTTCCAACAAAGGTCAATTTATTATGCAATTGACCCTATGCAGCGATTGTTACAAAACCTTTATTTAGCCTTTCATTTGCATGGTAAATCAAGACTAGAATGTCCCCTTTCTCCATTATCATTGTAACATGGAACTAAAAACACAGATTGGAACAATTTCATTTCACTAAGATATTGAAAGGAATTTATGTGGGTATCTACAAATTTGAAATATGGTAGATATGCAATATATTACAGAACAATTTATGTAATATTTAATGACATTGGGCATGCTGGTTTATTTGAAGCCAAATACTTCGAACAATGTCTCAAACTGGAAGGTTACTGGATCACCAGCATGAACATCTGTGAAGCGACAGTGAGAATAAAATACAAATTTGCTCCATAAGTCTGTCTCATCCTGATGTGATCGACCATGCTTTTAAATAATTATGCAAAACTGGGAAGATTCCCTGTAATTTGGTAAAACCAAATGCGGCACTCTTTATCCCCAAGAAAATAACTTTCATTCTTACAGAATTATTTTCTGTCTCTCATCACTTACTCTTCTCAGTTCAAGTTATAAAATGTAGCCAATTATAAGTTCTGACAATGCTGCAGTCATCCTCCATCATGTAATTACTTATTTTCCAAAGCAAAATATGGAGGCAGCAAATAAGAATACTCTCCTTTCCTAAATCTATCAATTGTATAAGAGAGCATGTCAACTATGCCACTATCAGTCTCCCCATGAAGAAAATGAGATTTAGTTGAGATCTTTGGGTAAGATCTGTCTTTCCATGTTGCTTCCAGATAAATAAAATTGGAATACAAGACAATACATGTAGAGGAAAAACAGTTTCAACATGGTCCAACCTGCAACTGTAAGTCCACAAATCAGTGCTTGTGATATTACGATACAAACACTGAACATGTCCATATGATATTTTCATGCAATTTTAATTAGCGCAGTAACCCATCTAAAATAAAGGGGTTGACACCTTAATTATAACAGTGAACAGAGGAATGACCAACAAACATGATAAGCATTTGTAATCACAAAATGTCATATTTTGCACTACAATTTTCAGAGGCTTTGACTACTTTTTAATTAAATTAAAAAATTCTGAAACATCACCCAATACATTTTTTGAACATATGATTGTAGTTGGATAGGTGCAGAAATGTGAACAATACTATTTACAGAACCTTACTTCCTGTTGTCACTGGGGGAATAGCTAGACAGAGCAGTAGGTGAGGTTGTAGTGTGCACAAAACATACACTAGCAAACAGAAGCTGTAAAAATGCAGGATTCGATATCCTGGCAAACAGATTTACCAAAGACACCAAACAAATCCTTAACCCCATCACCTTAATTGCTTATCAAGAAACCATTTGATATTTGCCACAAACTCAATGCATAGGAATTAATGATTCCTAAATATCGAACCACTTACATCATTCAGTTGGGATTATATTAGCATTTACACTCTCAACCTCCCATTGGAATCCATACAAAGTACTGAGTGAATGACTTAACGCTTTCTTGTCAATTATTAAAGAAGAAGTTAGAGAACAAAGTCATGAACTTACAAGTGCTTGTTTATCTTCGAATCTTAGGGGGTATTTTTAACCTCCAAAGACAGGTGGGTTTGATTCGGAGGTTAAAAAGTTAAAAATGTGAAACAGGAACCCAACCCACCTTCTTCTGGTTTGTAAGTTTTAGGTTTTTTCGACGCATCCCCACGTTGCAATAGTTCCGGACCTGGGAATGAGTTTGTACTGAACAGGTGAATGAGTCACGGACAAATACCTCAGTCTCAACTGTCAATGCTTTATTAAAGCTGCCTCAACACAGCAAAACAACAAATAAACACAGTGATGATGTAGTACAAACCAATATCCTGGCATGTCTAAACCACCCCTATCACGAAGTACCCAATATCTAAACCTTCTGCTCGGATCCACAGTGTACCCCCAAATCTGTATTGACCGGCTGGGCGTACCCCTATGGTCCTCGCAGCAAAACCTCCCCACTCAAACCCTTCTAAGGCTTGATTGGGAGAACGCAAGATGCGTGGGCAGGGATGATGCTCACCAATTCGTTGGCTTACTTGCTGCTTCTCCTGGTGAAAACATGTCTCTTCTGGTTCCGTACTGTCTATGGTTTCTTCTCTCCATCCCACTTGGAGTGCTCGGTCCTTGTAGAGGTGAAGCAAGCGAGAGCAAAAGAAAGAGAGCTATGGCCATGCGGGCACCTTTTATATCCAAAGTCTGTTTGCCTTTTCTGGCCAAATAAAGTTTTTCCTTGTTTCAAGGATCCTGTTTGTTTGCTTCTTCTGGCCCAATAAAGTTTTCCTTGTTTCGAGGCTTTAGTTTGAGTGTCCCATGTGTATTCCAGTGATGGCTGGTGATAGGGTTTCGCTTCCAACTGGTCTGGGATTTTACAATGACCAGGAGAAGGCAACTCATCACAGGTAATGGGCAAAGATGGAGGGTCCATTGTTAAGCAATGTGAACTGATCAGTGATCAAGCCATTACCTGAATGAGATAACCCCGAGAGGCGGGAAACTAGAACAATAGAAAGCCATTAAGCCCCAGGCCGGTTGGAAGGAAAACTTTATTTGTTCAGTACAGTAATCACTCCCAGGTCTGGAACTATTGTAATGTGGGGTTGCGTCGAAAACATCTAAGGGAAACCACTTACAGGTTTTAACAGAGGCAGAATCAGGTGACTGATCCACTCGCAGGAGGCAGGTCGGGCATTGAAACCCTTTAAGGAGGGTGTGTGCTTCAATTTTAAGTGTTTTATTGTTAACCACAGTTGGACATGTTTCCCAGGCCTCGGGAAACCCGCTAGGTAAAAGGAGCCGAGAAGGGTTGCATCCATAAGGTAAGTGCCTTCACAGAATTGCTTATGGGCTAGGAGGAGTAGGAGTGTTCATCCAGGCCCAACAAACTTCCTTGTAAACAACACCCCCATGCGATCAGACCCCCACCTCCCCCGCAACCACTATGCCTACCTCTCGTGATCTGTCCCCTCGCCACCGTGATCGGAAGCCCCCACTATGAATTAGCTCACCCCACCAGCATCTGGACCCTCCGACCATGTTTTACCCTCCGACCGCCGCAGCACTTCTGCCCACGGCAGCTGCCATTTTAAGCTGTGTGGCAGCGCTGCTAATGTCCATGCTCGCAAGCAATATGGAGATTATGCAGATCATGATGTTAGTGAGTGTGCAACACTCACCTGACGCCCGATCTGCCATTTTGGAGTGAGCTTAGTGACCTATGTTAATTGTGACCAGCTAAGCAAGTGTTCACAGCATAAAGGAGCATCCAGTAGTGTTATTTAAAGGGATCATCAGCAATGATTTGCACCTGATATAAATCTTCAGTTTGACTGGCTCTGTGGAACTTTCTGCAACTCTAGCAGCTGGAGTACTGTGTGCAGTTCTGGACACCGCCTTACAGGAAAGACATGATTGCACTGGGGAGGGTACAGAGGAGATTTACGAGGATGTTGCCGGGAGTGGAGAATCTTAGCTATGAAGACAGATTGGATAGGCAGGGTTTAGAAACAGAAACACAGAAAATAGGTGCAGGAGTAGGCCATTCAGCCCTTTGAGCCCGCACCACCATTCAATGAGTTCATGGCTGAACATGCAACTTCAGTACCCCATTCCTGCTTTCTCGCCATACCCCTTGATCCCCCTAGTAGTAAGGACTACATCTAACTCCTTTTTGAATATATTTAGTGAATTGGCCTCATCAATTTTCTGTGGTAGAGAATTCCACAGGTTCACCACTCTCTGGGTGAAGAAGTTTATCCTCATCTCGGTCCTAAATGGCTTACCCCTTATCCTTAGACTGTGACCCCTGGTTCTGGACTTCCCCAACATTGGGAATATTCTTCCTGCATCTAACCTGTCTAAACCCGTCATAATTTTAAATGTTTATATGAGATTCCCTCTCATTCTTCTGAAAACTCCAGTGAATACAAGCCCAGTTGATCCAGTCTTTCTTGATATGTCAGTCCCGCCATCCTGGGAATCAGTCTGGTGAACTTTCGCTGCACTCCCTCAATAGCAAGAATGTCCTTCCTCAAGTTAGGAGACCAAAACTGCACACAATACTCCAGGTGTGGCCTCACCAAGATCCTGTGCAACTGTAGCAACACCTCCCTGCGCCTGTACTCAAATCCCCTCGCTATGAAGGCCAACATGCCATTTGATTTCTTAACCGCCTGCTGTACCTGCATGCCAGCCTTCAATGACTGATGTACCATGACACCCAAGTCTCGTTGCACCTCCCCTTTTCTGTCACCATTCAGAAAATAGTCTGTCTCTCTGTTTTTACCACCAAAGTGGATAACCTCACATTTATCCACATTATACTTCATCTGCCATGCATTTGCCCACTCACCTAACCTATCCAAATCACTCTGCAGCCTCATAGCATCCTCCTCGCAGCTCACACTTAGTGTCATCCACAAATTTGGAGATACTACATTTAATCCTCTTGTCTAAATCATTAATGTGCAATGTAAACAGCTGGGGCCCCAGCACAGAACCTTGCGGTACCCCACTAGACACTGCCTGCCATTCTGAAAAGTACCCATTTACTCCTACTCTTTGTTTCCTGTCTGCCAACCAGTTCTCAATCCACGTCAGCACACTACCCCCCATCCCATGTGCTTTAACTTTGCACATTAATCTCTTGTGTGGGACCTTGTCGAAAGCCTTCTGA